>NC_090378.1:71116579-71416579 GCF_036365525.1 Heterodontus francisci
CTAGACCTAGCTCTAGAACTGCAGGAGTTCCTCAGGGTAGTGTCCTAGGTCCAATCATCTTCAGCTGCTTCATCAATGAACTTCCTTCAATCAAAAGTTTAGAAGTGGGGATGTTCGCTGATGATTGCACAATGTTCAGCACCATTCGTGACTCCTCAGATACTGAAGCAGTCCATGTAGAAATGCAGTAAGACCTGGACAATATCCAGGCTTGGGTGGATAGGTGGCAAGGAACATTCGCGCCACACAAGTGCCAGGCAATGACCATCTCCAACAAGAGAGAATTTAACCATCTCCCCTTGAAATTCAATGGCATTAGGATTGCCGAACCCCCCACTATCAAGATCTTGGGGGTTACCATTGACCAGAAACTGAACTGGAATAGCCATATAAATACCATGGCCACAAGCACAGGTCAGAGGCTAGGAATCCTGCAGCCAGCAACTCACCTCCTGACTCCCCAAAGCCTGTCCACCATCTACAAGGCACAAGTCAGGAGTGTGATGGAATACTCTCCACTTGCCTGGACGGGTGCAGCTCCAACAACACTCAAGAAGCTCAACACCATCTAGGACAAAGCAGCCCGCTTGACTGGCACCACATCCACAAACATTCACTCCCTCCACCACCAACGCACAGCGGCATCTACAAGATGCACTGCAGCAACGCACCCAGGCTCCTTAGACAGCACCTTCCAAACCTGTGACCTCTACCATCTGGAAGAACAAGGGCAGCAGATGCATGGGAACACCACCACCTGCAAGTTGCCCTCCAAGCCACACACCATCCTGACTAGGAACTACATTGCCATTCCTTCACTATCACTGGGTCAAAATCCTGGAATTCCTTACCTAACAGCACTGTGGATGTACCACATGGACTGCAGCGGTTCAAGTCGGCGGCTCACCACCATCTTCTCAAGGGCAATCAGGAATGGGCAATAAATGCTGGCCTGGCCAGTGACACCCTCATTCCAGGAACGAATAAAAAAAAATGATTCTACTGAATAAACATTTCTGAGATACTTGAATTTCAATCTATAGGAATGGGACTTGGGGAATTGGTCCCATGATGAGTAAGTGGCAATGGGACAATTGCTCTAGTTGTAAATAAAAAGTCAGATACTTTTTAAACTGACAGCCTAATTCCTGACAAACATCAACCATCAAAAAAAGCTCCTTGAATCTACAATTTTTTGTTTGACTGTTCAAAATGTTAGCA
The DNA here is from genome assembly GCF_036365525.1 of Heterodontus francisci. Taxonomy (NCBI): domain Eukaryota; kingdom Metazoa; phylum Chordata; class Chondrichthyes; order Heterodontiformes; family Heterodontidae; genus Heterodontus; species Heterodontus francisci. The sequence goes on from NC_090378.1 coordinate 71,117,801, forward strand.
TTCAGCGTTCCTGGCTTTCTTTAAATATATTCTTAAGGGCTACTAATTGGATAACCTTCCTACAGATTTAATCAGATGCTTCAAGGATAGTAAATAATTCAGGATATAATAGGGTAAGTATGTTCTGTCTTTTCCAACACCACCCTACCTCCACCATCCTTACTGCCCATTGTACCATCCTTACCCAAGGCAGGCATGTCATCTATATATGGGCTCTTGGCTCCTACAATTCCTCCGAAGCATTCTTTTTGGGAAGCACAGTATGGTTCATCCAGATGTGTTTTTCCATCGCTATCCACCATACACCATTCACAATCTAAAACGCCAAAACAATCACTGAAACACAAAGAAAGAAGTCAGTCATTAGCCATTGGCAGCCAGATATAGAAATTTTCATTTCCCATTACCCCCATTTTTCTCTCCAAGCTATTGACTCTTGTTGGATAATGGGTCTGAAGACACCAATTGCCCCAGACAGTTGAGTGCTTCCAAGCAGTTTGATGGTGGGAATATCATAGTTGAGCTTAATTCTGTCTTTACCCACTATCAATGCACTTTCCAGGAAGGTTCACAGGCTCGCAATCAAGAGAAAGAACCCTTGCTTTTTTTTCCCCTTTTGTCTCCCAGGATAGGGTTAGTTCAACTGCTTTCCTATCTGATGGTAGTTAATGCTCCGTAGATGTGCAGCAATGCCTTAGTTATTTTACAGTGTTGCCATCAGCAGTCACCCTTACTTTGGTGGGAATAATGTAGGTTAATATACCATCAATTACTACCGCGGCTAATTTTGCTCTTTCGTGAGTTTCAGTAACTTATCCAAACCAGCTCCCCTGAATATGTTCAGACTCTTAAAACAAGAAAACATTCCAATTACGAAAAGACAGAATTAATTTAAAAAAAACTTGATTCCTTACAACTATTTTTTTTTCAAAGGACTCTTGGATTTTAGTTTTTCTGATGGTCAAGGATGAAACAACATATCTGTTGTCTTGAAACATATGTTGCAAAGAGAAAAATTATTGTTCCACACCTTTCCAGGCTCCAGTTTTACACATTGTAACATTACCCGCTTGATGTTCTTTGGTTGCATCTGGTGTTAATGCACTGTGGGAGGCTTTCCTGTAGACTGGGGTCAAAGGCAGCAAGGATCAGTGGTTCCTGATGGACTTCACAACTAGGATTCCTATTTAATTAGAAAAAGAACATGATTACTCGCATAGCAAACATCCACTGACATATCATTTATTAATTTTAAAAATGACTATCCATGTCTCATTTCTCCCCATCTCTCCTGAAGGTGTTGATTTCTTGCTGAGGTATTGTTCCTCAAGTCTCAGCAGCACTCTGGTACCTTGGCCATCATGCATTCTTCACAAGTGAGTCTAGACCATGAGATTCGGCAAGCTGCACCACCATGGAAAACAATAATACAGAATCCAATCTTGTCCTTACTAGACATATGTGCACTGATGGTGTTCAGGAGTGGAAGTCCTAACACAGGATACTGAAAGTCATGGTAGCATTCACAGTGCTGCTCTACTGAATTCAGCTAACTCAGAACAGGCCAAGGATCAAACTGTCTGAATGGGAAAATTTCTATGCTGTACACCTTTACCCTCAAAACTGTTCCGACACTTAGTATTTAAAGAAGCCTGTTTTCTTTCAGACAAGCTTAGCTGCTGCAACAGCATGTTCTAAAAACTCTCAGTCACTAAACTGGCTATTAGGGAATCAACAAATGCAACATTTGAGACTATTTGAAAGCAGTTATAAAATCAGTGAGAAAATGTTGCTCTCACCCAATCATTTTACCAGGACAATCACACTTTAAAAAAAAATTGAAATGAATCTTGCCTGCTTTCTGCATTGGTCAGGTTGCCAGTACATTCGTTCACCTCCAGGGGGCATTCACAGGGGCACTCGCACTCATTCTGTTCCATCCTGAACAATAACAAGTTAGTTATTAACTGCAGGGAATCAGCTCATTACAAAGGAACAAAATTCTCAGGTTCTCAACGATTTGTTTTTTTGAACAGACACAGTTATTGAAAATTGAACTGACAGCACACTTTCCCTTTAAATTATGAGAACACTCCACCCTTTCCCCCTCATCAACCTCCTAAAAGCACATACTGGTCAAACTCCCTCAAACTAACTTGTAATATTTAATATCAGTGACTGGTTCAGAGAAGATAACTCACTTGTTAGATAGTATTCCTCTGGTGATACACTAATGTAGTACTCTTGGTTCTTTAAAGAGGCATGAAACATTGTAACATCAATTACCCTTATAGGAGTTTATGGAGTAAAGTACAGTCCATAAACATACAGGATTTATGCAAAACAATCAGGAAAACCTAATAGATCCAAAGTTCTGGTGGCCAGGAAAGGAGTAACTGGAACACAATTCCAGTGTGGTGGAGCCTGGATCCAACAGATTTCCATGTCATTTGGCATGTGAAAAAAATCCTGATGGAGGAGTTTGGGTGCTGGGGTGGGGTTGGGGGCAGGTGCACTTCTTGTCCACTCAATGCCCAGCAGCAGTTTTGTAGCTGGAGGTATTTCCAGGAATTTAATCATCTCGTATCTGTCAGGTTCAGCAGGTAAGGGCGGCACAGTGCGGAGTTTGCAAGTTCTCCCTGTGACCGCGTGGGTTTTCGCCGGGTGCTCCGGTTTCCTCCCACAGCCAAAGATTTGCAGGTTGAAAGGTAAATTGGCCATTATAAATTGCCCCTAGTATAGGTAGGTGGTAGGGAAATATAGGGACAGGTGGGGATGTTTGGTAGGAATATGGGATTAATGTAGGATTAGTATAAATGGGTGGTTGATGGTCGGCACAGACTCGGTGGGCCGAAGGGCCTGTTTCAGTGCTGTATCTCTAAATAAATAAATAAATAACCTGCCAAGCGCAGATGGAAGTTCTATTGCAGACTTTCTAAATGCCATAAAGAATTGCTGTCCCACTATTTTTTGTTTTATTAATAATTTCAATCATGAGGGCCTCAGGTTCTCCAGTAGGCACTTCTACAGATCCAGGTTGCCCGCCCAAGAAAGCAAATAACTCCATCCCTGCAATTTGGGACACATTCAATGTTGGACAAAACTTTTTTTTAAATCCGTTTCATACAATTTGGGCATCACTGGCAAGGCTAGCATTTGTTGCCCTCGAGAAGATGCTGTTGAACTGCCTTCTTGAACCACTGCAGTCCATCTGGTGCAGGTACACCCACAGTGCTGTTAGGAAGGGAGTTCCAGGATTTTGATCCAGCGACAGAGAAGGAACGGTGGAATATTTCCAAGTCAGGATGGTTTGTGACGTCGAGGGGAAGTCGAGGTGGTGGTCCCATGCATCTATTGCACTCGTCGTTCTAGGTGGTAGAGGTCACAGGTCTGGAAGGTGCTGTCGAAGGAGGCGTGGTGAGTTGCTGCAGTGCATCTTGTATATGGTACACACTGCTGCCACTGTGTGTCAGTGGTGGAGAGAGTGAATGCTGAAGGTGGTGAATGGGGTGCCGATCAAGTGGGCTGCTTTGGCCTGGATGATATCAAGCTTCTTGAGTGTTGGTGGAGCCACACTCATCCAGGCAAGTGGATTCCATCATACTCCTGACTTGTGCCTTGTAGATGGTGGACAGACTTTGGGGAGTCAGGAAGTGGGTTACTTGCCTCAGAATTCCCAGCCTCTGACCCGCCCTTGTAGCCACAGTATTTATATGGCTACTCCAGTTCAGTTTCTGGTCAATGGTAACCCATAATGCCGTTGAATGTCAAGGGGAGATGGTTAAATTCTCTCAGTGAGCCTCATTGCCTGGGACTTAAGTGGCACAAATGTTAGTAGGAATGAAATTAGTAGGTACATGTCCTGCCCCACAGGGACTGTAGGACAACGCAACATTAAATGGGTAATGTTGCAAACTACAATCCTATAGAACACAATTTATAGCACTTTGCTTGATCTAAAAGTGAGGCATTGATATTTTGTAAGCTTTCCTCCTGTTAAATGCTGTAGTGGATGTCAAAATTAGCTTATTTCTCACCAGTTCTCAATGCAGATCATTTAAGTGAGGTTTTTCAAAATCATTGCTACACAAATAATACTTGAACCACTTTTGCAAAATAATTCTGACATTAGCTGCAGTGGGTATAATGCCCCTTGCAAATGATATCAGGGATCATCCTAAGAAAACAAATTTCCATCTTCCTGATAGATCTACTGCAGTATCTATAGTTTATACAAGCTGCACATTAGAATTTTTTTTTTTAAGAACATTACAGCGCAGTACAGGCCCTTCGGCCCTCGATGTTGCGCCGACCTGTGAAGCCATCTGACCTACACTATTCCATTTTCATCCATATGTCTATCCAATGACCACTTAAATGCCCTTAAAGTTGGCGAGTCTACTACTGTTGCAGGCAGGGCGTTCCACGCTCCTACTACTCTGAGTAAAGAAACTACCTCTAACATCTGTCCTATATCTATCACCCCTCAACTTAAAGCTATGTCCCCTCGTGTTTGCCATCACCATCCGAGGAAAAAGACTCTCACTATCCACCCTATCTAACCCTCTGATTATCTTATATGTCTCGATTAAGTCACCTCTCCTCCTCCTTCTCTCCAACGAAAACCACCCCAAGTCCCTCAGCCTTTCCTCGTAAGACCTTCCCTCCATACCAGGCAACATCCTAGTAAATCTCCTCTGCACCCTTTCCAAAGCTTCCACATCCTTCCTATAATGTGGTGACCAGAACTGCACGCAATACTCCAGGTGCGGTCTCACCAGAGTTTTGTACAGCTGCAGCATGACCTCGTGGCTCCGAAACTCGATCCCCCTACTAATAAAAGCTAACACACCATATGCCTTCTTAACAGCCCTATTAACCTGTGTAGCAACTTTCAGGGATTTATGTACCTGGACACCAAGATCTCTCTGTTCATCTACACTACCAAGAATCTTCCCATTAGCCCAGTACTCTGCATTCCTGTTACTCCTTCCAAAGTGAATCACCTCACATTTTTCCGCATTAAACTCCATTTGCCATCTCTCAGCCCAACTCTGCAGCCTATCTATGTCCCTCTGTACCCTACATCATCCTTCGGCACTATCCACAACTCCACCGACCTTCGTGTCATCCGCAAATTTACTAACCCACCCTTCTACACCCTCTTCCAGGTCATTTATAAAAATGACAAACGGCAGTGACCCCAAAACAGATCCTTGCGGTACACCACTAGTAACTAAACTCCAGGATGAACATTTGCCATCAACCACCACCCTCTGTCTTCTTTCAGCTAGCCAATTTCTGATCCAAAGCTCTAAATAACCTTCAACCCCATACTTCCGTATTTTCTGCAATAGCCTACCGTGGGGAACCTTATCAAACGCCTTACTGAAATCCATATACACCACATCCACTGCTTTCAACACTGACATCATTATTGACACATTTATGTCTGTTCAGTGAAGGTCAAGTAGAACAAATGCAATATTTTACCATACAATCAAAGTGGGTAGAAGTTTTTCTAAAAGAATGGTTGCCTTAAAAATACACTCATTAGGATTTAAGTAAATGTTTCTGTAAGTTTTGCAGAAACAGAAAATCTCCAACGTTTATAGCTTTTGGTTTTTTTTTGAGATATTTTGATTGGTCCTTCTCAGAATGCATGCTTGCCCTAGGCAAATGGGTAATGTTGATACTGTAATTTCTTGACAAGGAGGCAACAGCTAGCCTTCTCCCCAGCTTTATGCTGGCTGATAGCAAGCCAGTGATACAGGAAGGATTATTTCTGGGGGAAAGAGAGAGATGACATCATGTGCAGTAAATTCTCTGCACAAAATCGTGGGTGACATTAGCAGTTTGACAGAACAATACTATTTTTCTCATTCCCACAAGCACACAGACTTGGGGAGGTGGGGGTGCACCATGTTCTGAATCATTGTGCCACCCAGTGTTACTGTGTTTGTCACACTTCTATGGAAATTACAGTATCAAATGCAAAATCACAGTGACACTGTCACAGATTCACAGCAAAATGAAGACATGCCACAATTTGAAATCACAATACATTATTCTGCCTACACGATCATGCAGCATATAGGAAAGAAAAAAAAACATTTGCCACATTTTAGTGAAGAAACACAGCTAAAATCTTAACTGATCTTTCTCTTTCAAATGTTGCCTGACCAGCAAAGCATTTTTAGAATTTTAAATTACTATTTCATAGAACTCTTAGAAGTTTACATTTCTTGCCAGCAAGAATATCATAGCTGAAAACAATGGAAACCATCACATATGATAGTGCTCATCAAATCCTGTGACACAAATAATTTATTCCAGCATGGATTCGATGGGCTGAATGGCCTCCTTCTGTGCCATAAATGATTTTGATTAATTCTGTGCAATACTGCACCTTGTATCTACAAAAACATTGTAATTTTACAATCATCAAGTGGACATCATATATAACATCACTGACCTGTGACAGTTTAGGCAAAGCCTGTCCACCATACTGCAGGCACAGAAAGCAAGCGCATCACATGTTTCATTAACAATTCCAAGAAACGCATTGGTACCAGGAATCCTGGTCAATCGGTACTTCGAACAATGGCTACCATGGACAAGGTTGGTTAGATCACCCTATCAAAAGTATTATATATAAATAACATGGAGAAAGCACAAGCATAACATTTTCAAATAAATTCTACAGATATCAATTGGCTTAATGGATAAATGCAGCACATGGCATGCTACTGCGCAACACAGACTAGCTCAATCTCAAGTCTGTGCTAAGTTGAAAGGGTAACTGTTGTAGGTGCTATATTTGGCCTGATCGCCCTGGCATAGAGTGAAAAATAAGCAAGGGGTTCTGTCACTGCTGGTGTAGTTCAGACCAAACAGTTAGTGATAGGTATTAGGCAATTTTTCAGCTTAGTTCATTTGCATCACTTCAGGTGCAGATGTGGATGGTTGCATGCAGCATGCTGGTGGTTGGAATGGAAAATTACATACAAGTGAAATTTAAGGGAAGAGAGAGAATTAAAGGGTTGGAATGGGCGAGGTGTCAAAAATTCTGAAAACTTTTGCAAAGGCTTAGATGGCATCTCAACAAGGCTGACAGGGGAAGGGATTAAGAAAAGCTAAAATGAATGGAAAGGGAACTCTATTCAGGCACAAGTCTATAGGTCAGTAACACAGCAATTGAGCATTCAAACCCTGTTTGATGGCTGCTGAAACAAATATGATGCTGTATGAGGCCCTTGTGAGGTTAGCTCTCTGTGCCACCACAATGCACCATCCCCATGTCAGCACTGAATCAGAATCACAGAATAATACAGTGCAGAAGAGGCCCTTTGGCCCATCGAGTCTGCACCGATGCATTAAAACACCTGACCTGTCTACCTAATCCCATTTGCCAGCACTTGGCCCATAGCCATGAATGTTATGACGTGCCAACTGCTCATCCAGGTACTTTTTAAAGGATGTGAGGCAACCTGCCTCTACCACCCTCCCAGGCAGGGCATTCCAGACCGTCACCACCCTCTGGGTAAAAAAGTTCTTCCTCAAATCGCCCTTAAACCTCCCGCCCCTCACCTTAAACTTGTGACCTCTCGTAACTGACCATTCAACTAAGGGGAACAGCTGCTCCCTATCCACCCTGTCCATGCCCCTCATAATCTTGTACACCTCGATCAGGTCACCCCTCAGTCTTCTCTGCTCCAGTGAAAATAACCCAAGCCTATCCAACCTCTCTTCATAGCTTAAATGTTCCATCCCAAGCAACATCCTGGTGAATCGCCTCTGCACCCCCTCCAATGCAATCACATCCTTCCTATAATGTGGCGACCAGAATTGCACACAGTACCCCAGCTGTGGCCTTACCAAAGTTCTGTACAACTCCAATGTGACCTCCCTGCTTTTGTAATCTGTGCCTCGATTGATAAAGGCAAGTGTCCCATATGCCTTTTTCACCACCCTATTAACCTGCCCTTCTGCCTTCAGAGATCTATGGACAAACACGTCAAGGTCCCTTTGTTCCTCGGAACTTCCCAGTGTCAGGCCATTCATTGAATACTTCCGTGTCACATTACTCCAAAATGTATCACCTCACACTTTTCAGCGTTAAATTCCATCTGCCACTTTTCTGCCCATTTGACCATCCCGTCTATATCTTCCTGTAACCTGAAGCTGCATGAGAGATGATTGTGCCCAGTGTCCAGGGTGTGAAGCTGAGTTTCAGGGCACAGCTGACAAATACAGTCACTAGATGTGTCAACCCTATGCTGGATGGTAGCTATAGGCATCCTTGCAGCAGCTGACACAGCTTTTCATGGGGCTTGCTGACAACCTATAAACCTGAACAGATATTTGCCTATGGTCACTGCCAGGTAAGTGTTCTAGGGCCTGCAGAAAAGACTGGTGACAGCTTAAAAGATATGACCAATCAAGATAGACTCGTTATTGACCACCCTGAAAAGCCTTTCTTCATGCAGTGCCACTGGAAGTCTGATAGCTGCGGGTGGGATGCTTCTGAGGAAGCACCCAGCAATACCATTAGTCAGGCTTTCACACAAGTTAGTGGTGTCTTGAGTCCGCTGGTGCAGATTATTTTGTGAAGAGGAGCTTCTGCATGCAGAAATCATCTGCCAAAGTGAGACACATTAACTTCTCTCTGCATTTGCAGCTGTGGGGTTACCAGTCACTGGCCACAGATCATCTGCCATGCAGCTTGCCCTGTCTGGCATCCTTCACTTCTTCCAAATCCCTTAGATAGGGGGATTTTGATTACTGGCACAAATGGCGGGGAGCCTGCTTCTGTGCTGTACACTCTATGTAAATTGATGTAACATCTACCATGAAGCAGTATTTGATGCAGTGGTGTTGGGGCAGAGCAAGAGGGCGATATTCAACAGTTTCAACCCCTTTATTTCCCATCTCACATTATGATAAAGAATTCTTCCCACAAACTAAATGAAAAAATGTGGCATTAATTAGGGTTGTTCTCCTTTGACCAGAGAAGAGTAAGAAAAGATTTGATAGAGGTGTTTAAAATCATGACGAGTTTTGATACAGCAAATAAAGATTAACTGTTTCCAATGGCTCAAGGGTCAATAACCAGAGGGCACAGATTTAAGATGACTAGAAAAAGAATCAGAGGCATCATGAGGGAAAACCTTTTATGTAACAAGTGGTTAGGATTTGGAATGCACTGTCTGACAGGGTGGTGGATACAAATTCAATAGTAGCTTTTAGAAGGCTAAATAATTGAAGAGAAAAAAATTGCAGGGATATGGGGAAGGAATGGGGAGGTGAGGCTAACCAGATTGCTCTTCGAAAGAGCCAGCGCACACTCAAAGGGCCAAATGGCCTCCTTCCGTGCTGTCCTATTCTATTCTAGGATTTTCCCAATGATATAGGGGACATGTTTCCCCCCAGCAATCGGCACAATGCTCAAAAGAACTGAAGTTCCAACAGGGAGTAAAAACAAGATGACACAAAGTTACAAAATGGCTGAAATAATCTTGCCTGATAATTACTTTCAGCTTGGCTCAGCAGGAATACTCCCACCCTGGAGTCAGAAGGGCCCACTTATTGCACTTGAGCACATAATCTACTCCGACACTCCAGTGCCATACCGAGGAATCACTGCACTGTTGGAGGTGTCGTGTTTCAGATAAGACATTAAACGGAGGCCCTGACTGCTCTCTCAGGTGAATGCCGAGGATCCCATGGCACTACCTGAAGAGGAGCAGGGGCAATCTCTCCCATGTCCTGGCCAGGATTTAGATAGAGTCATAGAGAGATACAGTACCGAAACAGGCCCTTCGGCCTACCGAGTCCACGCATGATAGAAACTCTGCATCTCAGATAAGCAGACATCCCATGCATGCTTCTCCGGTCACCCAGCGCAGTGGCTTGGGAATGAAGTCAGAACCATTATTTAGGGCACAGTTCTATGGAGTTTTAAAGGGGGAAAAAAGAACAGTGGAAGTGAAGGAGGAAAGGAGGAGGAACAAAAAATGCTTTTAATTAAAAGAAAAATCTCTCAGTGCATTACAAAAGAAGGATTTTCAGGAACATGAAAAGTCATTTAACCTACCTCAATTTGATAGATTTCAACTTCACCAACCTTTTCCTTAAAACCAGAGCTCTCAATCCATATTCATGGATGGGTTTCAAATGATTAAAACAATCTACAGAATGGCTGATGCAATTGGTTCTACTTATAATGTACAAGCTGTTTAAAAGCAAACTTACTACAATGCTGGTGTTGAACTTGTAGAATCGCTGCACCGTCCTGTCACTGAAACTGTTGCAAAGATTTTTTTTCACAAAGTTAGGATGGTTTAGAATGTCATTGGCCACCAGAGGTTCCTGACAGGGAAAAAACGAAAAACAATTAGTTTGGATTTTACCATAACATTCTAAAATGAGATGATTAGGTTTTCTTCACGTTTCTGACACCAGGGAAAGTAGACAGGTACTTGTTGCAATCACAGCCCACGGTGCCTTCACCCTACTCAACGGTTTTGTCATCCCCAACAACTTTTTTTCCTCTTCTTGTGAAGGCACAGAAATACATCACAATGGTTAAGAACCCAAACAAAATGACTGATTTATCCATACAAATACTTTCTATTTGTCTGATATGGAGTGTATGCTCTCCCTGTTGGGGCACATTCTATTCTCTAAGGTAATTGGCTCCAATTATCCATAGGGGTACTGCTGGAGCTTAACTGGTTAAAATCACAGGTTATCAGCACATAGCATTGGTATGGTTTTCACCATTTGTCCAACTAGGACCACTAACAGCTGGAGCAGTTAGTCCAATAGAAATTACTGACCAGCCACAGATGTGGCAATGGAGACAAGGTTTCAGACATATACACTAATTTTAGTGAAATACTCCTGACGCGCAACCTGGATAAATGGTGCTTTATGCTCATACTTATTTAACATCTACCGCTATTCCGTGGTGAAGAAAGAAAATCAAACACAAAAACAAAAAAACACTCTCCTTTTCATATTATTTTACCAATAAATGCACAAGAGGTGAAAGTACGCATGCATATGGTGTGTAAATAAGTACTGAGATCATATGCTCAATGACTGTGTCTATTACTCATTTTTATAATTTACTAATCAGAAATGCAATTAGCCATAGCTGGATTCCCAATTAGCTACTGGCTACTAGTATCTGGCTACTAGCTAATGTATCGGACAACACTGAATTAGAGAATTGGGTTTCAGTGTTATTTGAGACAACTAGGAAAAATCCAAGCCCCCAGTGAAAGGTGCACTTTTCTATTGATGAGCCAGCCTTGGTGGTAAATCATCAACGATGCCTTCAAAATACAGCTGGCTGATTCTGATAGTGGGTTGTCTAGTCTGCCACAAAGAATCAAATCCGTTCCAATATTCTATCTCCAAGTACATTATCTTGAAAACAATACAATACCAAAGAAACCCCATTTACCTCTGCCCCAGAAGAAAACTTTCCAGTTTATGAAAAATACTTGCCTACTGTTTTTCAAAATTACCCAACACACTTGGTGTCACCTAAGAATTACTGGAACAAGAATGAGTCCCTCCAAGTCAGCCATCCACTAAGTTAACCAAGTTTTGACCAGTTCCATTAGTGATTGACAGTGATGTCCACTGTATTTACAATTAAACTGCCCAAGAACTAAATGCTCAAGCTATTCTTTCAGTACCTTGTGGGTGATATGTTGTTGCTCCACAGGAGCATGGCCTTTGGGGTCGATCAGAGTTGGATGTGCCAAGAGATAACCTTTATCCTCCATAATAAAGCACCTATTGAAAAAAACCCAGTTCATCAGCACAGGGTGTCCAGGATCGCTTCCATCACTCAAAAACAATTGATGGGCTAATGTTTGAATACAGTAGGCTACCAAACTATTTCATTTTACAAGTTCTGATCACATAAAAAAGCAGCAACCCAGATAATCATCATTTGAATAAAAAAAGGTTATATTAAAAATGAAACACGGATAAAGCACGATATATGCCAATCTGAACAGGTCATATATAGCCTCCATCCTAGAACTGGAAAAATATCAATTTGTGTCTCCTTACTAAAAGTCCACATGGCACAATAGAACATCGGAAATTTTCTTCTTTTGTTAATGCCAAAAAAGATCAGTTACAAGTGACTGTTTTAAATAGTCTCCTTGATGGATCCTGGGTCTTCGTTGAGTAACCCTGTAATGGAGTTACCTGATTTTGTTGCCTCCATCTTGATTGCAGATGGGTAACAAATCCAAAAGAACCTTATAGAAGTATCGCAGTGTAAAGTCAACGCCCATCACTGCTACAGCATGTCCTGGTGCTAAAAGAGATCTTTGGAGGAAGAAAAAAAATACTGAGACACAACTCTCACCAACGTCTACCCAAACAAAGGTGCATCTTGGCTATTTTTGCCACATTTAATTTTATCTCAACTTTCAGAAATTCAATACAAACCATTCTTCACTAATTATTCCAAACTCAACATACAATAAGCAGATATTATGCTCATAGCAACATGGCCAATAGTACAGCTAAATTTCAGCTTTTTTTTCCCAAGGCTTTTTCAACAATAAATAGACCATCTGATAAGATTGAAACTGAGGTACCACTGATCAGGTTAGTTTTAGGGAGAAATTAAAGGGATCCCACCTTCATCAAAAACTTGTTTTAAAAATAAAACTTCTGGGAGAACAGTCATGCAGTTTTTGTCAACCTATTGTCACATCCTTTTCTGTGCAATAAGCTTCATCAATTTGAGTGTTTTTAAACAGAAAAGGGTTTAAGCATCTTTGCAAAAATGGTGCTCCTCTAACACAATGCATAGAATTAAAGCCTTGATGGATATTTAAAATTTAAATTTTACCTGGAAGAATGAATAGTATGGCTGAGAGTGACCACATAACCAGCTCCTCCAACATCAAGGTATGGGCCAGTAAAGGTAATCAGAGCTGGGTTAGCCATTGCATGAAGATACCTAATAACAACAGTACAAAGTCACAGAATACAAAACATACTAAGCGCAAGATTATAAACTTGATATTTTATTTTTAAAAAGGGCAAAACTTTCTTTTCTCCTCAGCTATGTTGTTCCATACCATCCTGCGCCCAGGCTTCCACTAATATTGCTCTCTGGGAAGTTAACAAGAGCCATCACAGTAATACTTTTTTCTGTTTTTCCTTCCTGCAAGGTGAATGGCCTTGGTGCAAGCTCTGCCTCAAATCAAACTTGACTGATAAGTAACAAGGACCTTCTGCTACCACATCATGGCTCAGGCACACCAGCTGCACATTTTGCTTACTGGTTAGCTATCAATGTATGAGCAAGGGCAACAGAGGGGCACCTTAACTGGCCTCAGTGTTTCTGAGCTACAGAAGGGAGAGCCTCCTTCTCCAGATCACGATTCAGTGAACCCTGTTGAAAATACATGCCTAACTATTGAGTGAGAGCATTCTATTGAGTGATAGCTTGGTTGAGGTGTCCCCACAGCTGAATAGCTTACCAACTCAGTGCCGAGGTTGACACATGAAGAATGGCAATTTTGGGTGAGGTACCAGAAAGGAATCATCCTCCATAAGAATTTACGCTTTCAAAAGTGGAAAGGAAAGTGTGAGATGGCGGGTGGAGGTGGGAGTTGTGCGGAGAGGGGAGAATGCGCAGGGGAGGAGAAATATTGTGAAAGCAATTTATTGAATGTGATGTTAACTCTAATTATGAAGCAGAATTTTGCTACTCTTGAGTTATACAAGTTTCCCTCAGTCATAGAACAAACACATCCACTATTTTCTGAGCAGCATGCTCAAGTGGAAAAACAGGCAGCCAAGGGAATCGTTGAATTCAAAACAAATACAAATAAATCAGATAAACTTAGCTGCAACATCAACAAAAAGACATATTAACTACACGAACACAAATAATATCATTAATCACTTCACTGTGTGGACAGGCCCTGTTCACTATGCAAGACGCAATCATTTTTTATATAAAGAGGCTCTGCTTTTGAGGCTATCAGGAAAACTCGTCCTGTGGATCCTGTAAAACTCACCACTGTCTCCTCGTGGGATCAAATGCTTTATCCATGAGAGAACCAGGGTAAATCCGGAGCACCCCATTGGGCGTTGCTATGTAACGCCGAACAATGTAACTGTTCAGGATACTGATTTCCATTTGTGACATCCATTCATCTGTTACGTGACTGGTAGCCATGACTTCGTTTCTGACAGAGGACTAAACACAGGCAGAAAAAAAACACACAGAACTTCTTAAAGACATGTCTGAGAAGTTTCAAAGCTGTGAATCAATCCTGTTAATACGCTTTTTAAACAGACTGTATGAAATTGTAAAGACAGTTCCCTCATATATAAAAGGAGGATTCTGTTCAGATTTCAGTGTTCCAATTTATCCAAGCTAGGGAAAGATAATTTGGCTAATTTCACAGAAGTGAAAAGCTGATCTGTTTCCCTTTGGGTATTTTTTTTATATATTGAGAAACCTAATGAAGGGTTAAGGGCGCAGTGCAGGACACCACCAAGGTCAAAAAGAGTTGGGGATTAGATGAGATAAATCAGGAACTATGATTAGGTGATGTCAAGCTTGGGTTTTAAAAGTCTATAGATTGAAGGAGAAAGGAAAGCCCGAGGAAGGCAAGGAGTGCTGGTTTTGAGATCATCGGAAGACTGAGTTAAGTTTAAAAGATACTGTAAGGAGCCACAATTTTAATACAGTGAGAGTGCAGGCCGAATGAAGGAATGTGTAGATGGTGTATTTTTATTCTAAAAAGAACATGAAAACAAAGTTCAGGGAAGCACGCAACATTAATCTGCAATATATAATTTTCACTAAATTTAGTAGATGTATGAGCAAGTTCCTGAGAAGGGACATTTTAAATCTGATTTACTCTTCTAATTCATTGCTGTAACTAGGATTCTAATTCCATTAAAAAACTGGGGGGGGGGGGGGGGGGGGCGGGGGTTGTGGAGAGAAAGAAAGAAGAGGGTGGCAGAATTTCCATATGTATCCACTTCATCCAGCAGTTCAGTTGGATCTGTGAGATTTCAGTTGCGTCTGCAAAGAGCATTTTCAACTGTATGACAGTAGGGTGAAGTACTGGTGATGGCAGTGATTGGAGAAATTTTACATGATGAATTAAGGGCCCAATACAAAAGGTACATCACACAACATTAAGCTATATTTACTCATGTGATTTTTTTTCTCTTCATTGTGTAAGGATGCAATATAGAAAGGGTCTGAAATTTTTTTAAGCTGCTGAGAGGATATAACTTTCATCAATTTATAGTAAATGTGATTAGAAGTATTTTTCTTTAGGGTACACACATCAACAATTCCCAAAATGGGAATGGCAATTTATGGGAAATAAGTCACTTGTCCAACAAGGCCTTGTGGTCCTGTAAAGTACACTATCTATGTACAATTGTGATTTGAAACTAGCCTGTCACTGATTTAGCCTCATTTTGGCACCGTCATAAGGTAATATTACAAACCACAAACACTAAGCACTTCAGTATAAACAGTGTCATTTTTTGCTCAATGTATAATACAACAAAATAAACCATAATATAGTGCAGGGGCATTGTCTCCCCTTCACCTTTGGCTCTTGGCAGACTTGCTGCTCCAAGTGCCTCTGAGTTTCTGATCAGAGCCTGGCCAGCTGTAGGGATTCAGTGCTGCTCAACAGAGAATGATACGAGAAGACAGCTTAGCTTTTATGCATCAAGTGATAGGACTATGAACAAACCATTCTCTACCCATGATACTCTCTCAGGCTGAACCAGACTGACCTCAGTTTTGGCATCCTGACTCAAACTGAGCTGAGTTTTAAATCACAAGACAACGCTTGGCCTGCAACAAAAAGTTGTGAAATAACAGTGGCACATTTTCAGAAAGTTGACAGCGCAATTTTTATTTAAAGACACACTTTGAGTCCTGGATTGGCGATAAGACGCGTGTTGTCACTCAGATAAGCGGTGTAGTGTTCCACCATGCGTTTGGTCTCTGCTTGACTCAGATGCTCGAATGGAGACGAGAAGCTACCTGCAGACAGCATGACTGTGGGACTTTCTGCAAGACAGGCAATCAGAGCACTGTATTAAATATCACAAACACATGAGGCTTGTGTTAATCATGCTTAAAATACATTATAGTCTCAGGTTAATGAGGGGGTAAACTTTTCAATACTACATGTATTTTCATTATCAGCACCAAGTGAAGTTAAACAGAAAAGGTTTGCTTGAATAAAGAAATTACAACTGAATGTGTGAAAAAAACTATATATGCCCAAGGATGCTGATCAAGCTTTTATCTAACTTAAAAGGTCACATTAACAACAGAAATGATGAACGTGAAACTTATTGCAATGTATTTTGCTCCCTAATATTTTTCTCTTACTTGCAGAATGTGCTGGCTCGTGTTGGGGTACGATTCCATGGGAAGTCCTTCCATACCTTACAGCGTTTCTCATGTGCGAGCCTGGCAGTTAGTGCCGGCATTATACCGGACTATGAAAGCCTATCACAGCCAAGACCAAATATGTTCGCACCTGACATCCAACTACATGCAACTTCCATCAGTGATCAACGTCCAGAGATGCGAAGCATGAAGCCTGGCTGATTTTCCATTTCCTACTGAAGGAATACTCAGGTCAACTATAGCACCTACCAGCAAATTTGGCATGATGCAGAACGGAATCAGAAACATTCTTGTGCTGAATGAATCAGTTCCATAGCACACAGTGCCTCTATCAACTGAAGCTTTGGAAAGCTCACTTTGGTAGAATTTAAATATAAATGACAATTCTGAACCTCAACCAGTTTGAAGGACTGGCTAGGCAATGCATTTTCAAACAAACTGCACAAAAAGTGATAACTGTAGATTTTATATGGACCTATATATCAATCCTAAAAACTAGTAAAAGCTGACCAAACCTCCGAACAGTTACCACCTCAAGTATGGCCCTATCATGCAAAAATAAGCAATTATGACCTTTTACAACTTAAGCTGTGGGCATACCACCATTCCTTCATCTGCACCAGAAAGGAAAAGCAGAAATCATTAAAGTACGAACGCACTCTATTGATGATGCATTTCCAGAGGGCTCAGGAGCATGTTTTGAATTTTTATATTAAAATTAACTAGATTGCATCTAAACACTTGGAAATGTCATAATAAACAGATTTTTAATCTAAAGAAGCTATATTTGGAGTTTCAATAGACCAACCAGACCATCTGTTACCCAAAAGTTGCCTCAACAGTTCTTCTCCTGCAACCAATTTCCCCCACTGCCCCATTGGTACTCTTCTCCTAATCCAATTCAGAAAAGGGGATATTCTTCCATTCCTCCAAGTGAGGTTGCAACCCTTCCCACTAATTTCAAGAGTCAGAAGCAGCACACTTGCAGCAGTCTACTCTACATTAGCTCTATGCAATGTTCTGGTGGCAGCACTATGAACTCCCGTTAAATACAGAAAAAAAAAAGACTTATATAGCGCCTTTCATAACCACTAGACATTCCAAAGCACTTTTTGGCCAATCCTGTACTTTTGAAGTGCAGTCACTGTCGTAATGTAGGAAACATGGCAGCCAATTTGCACACAGCAAGCTCCCACAACAGCAATGTTATAATAACCAGAACATTTGTTTTTGTGATGTTGTTTGAGGGATACATATTGGTCAGGATAGCAGGGACAACTCTTTTCTTCAAAATAATGCTGTGGGATTTTTTTTTTTTTTAAGTCCACCTGAGGGGGCAGATGGTGCCTCGATTAATATTTCTTCCAAAAATTGACACCTCCAACAGTGCAACACTACCTCAGCACCACACTAGAATGTCAGCCTAAATTTTGAGCTCAAGTCCTAAATATAAGACTTGAACCCACAACCGTCTGACTCAGAGGAAAAGAATGCTACCAACTGAGGCATGGCTGTCAAAGAACAAAGAACAGTACAGCACAGGAACAGGCCATTCGGCCCTCCAAGCCTGCGCCAATCTTGATGCCTGTCTAAACTAAAACCTTCTGCACTTCCGAGGTCCATATCCCTCTATCCCCATCCTATTCATATATTTGTCAAGATGTCTCTTAAACGTCGCTATCGTACCTCCTTCCACCACCTCCCCCGGCAGCAAGTTCCAGGCACTCACCACCCTCTGTGTAAAGAACTTGCCTCGCACATCCCCTCTAAACTTTGCCCCTCGTACCTTAAACCTATGTCCCCTAGTAACTGACTCTTCCACCCTGGGAAAAAGCTTCTGACTATCCACTCTATCCATGACACTCATAACTTTGTAAACCTCTATCATGTCGCCCCTCCACCTCCGTCGTTCCAGTGAAAACAATCCTGGTTTATCCA
Source organism: Heterodontus francisci (assembly GCF_036365525.1). Taxonomy (NCBI): domain Eukaryota; kingdom Metazoa; phylum Chordata; class Chondrichthyes; order Heterodontiformes; family Heterodontidae; genus Heterodontus; species Heterodontus francisci. Next base: position 71,136,189 of record NC_090378.1, read on the forward strand.
GCCTCTCCGCATAGCCAATGCCCTCCAGACCAAGCAACATCCTGGTTAAACTCTTCTGTACCCTCTCCAAAGCCTCCATGTCCTTCTGATAGTGTGGCAACCAGAATTGCACGCAATATTCCAAGTGTGGCCTAACTAAGGTTCTGTACAGCTGCAGCATGACTTGCCAATTTTTATACTCTATGCCCCAACCGATGAAGGCAAGCATGCTGTATGCCTTCTTGACTACCTTATCCACATGTGTTGCCACTTTCAGTGACCTGTATGCCCAGATCTCTTTGCCTGTCAATACTCCTAAGGGTTCTGCCATTTACTGTATACTTCCCACCTGTATTAGACCTTCCAAAATGCATTACTTCACATTTGTCTGGATTAACCTCCATCTGCCATTTCTCCGCCCAAGTCTCCAACCCATCTGTATCCTGCTGTATCCTCTGACAATCCTCATCACTAACCGCAACTCCATCAACCTCTGTGTCGTCCGCAAACTTACTAATCAGACCAGCGACATTTTCCTCCAAATCATTTATATATACTACAAACAGCAAAGGTCCCAGCACTGATCCCTGCTGAACACCACTAGTCACAGCCCTCCATTCAGAAAAGCACCCTTCCACTGCTACCCTGTCAATTTAACTTTTCATGATATAACCAGTGCTAGGTAAAGCTTCTTATTCAATAAATGGTGTTAAACATCTCAATAACATAGCCTCTTAATAGCTTCTTCTGATATAGCAAAACTTCAAATAAAAATACACTATTGACAATTCCCTCCCCTCACTTATCAAATAACCTTGCAAAACAGTCTCTCAGGTGGCAATGGTGGACGATTACAAACTAAGAAATGAGTCTGCCCCTCAATCTTGACTGGCATCTGAATTTCACCTTCACTTGTGGATAAATTTGCTAGCCTTAGTTATTCATTTGACTAGCTACTGGAAAAAAGGCTAATAATTCTTCCCTGCACTGTTTAAATACGCCTATCAAGGAAATGGTTCTGCACTAAAATGTTTTGCACCTGAGCAAGGAATGTGTTGGTACGAAGGCACAAAATGGATTCATTTCAGAGGATCATTGATAGATTGACACAAAATACATGAAGGTTCCAGATTCCTGCCTGTACTCCATATTTAAAAGTCACTTTGCAAATAGACTGAATTCCACAGATTTGAAATGGATCGGTTGGATCAAGATTCTAATAGGTAGAGCGTGCAAACAATTATAGATTGCTGAGGCATTCATATAAATTGCCGACTCGTGTTACCCCATGCTAGTGCGGGACACAAAGTGTTCTCCAACCTCCTGATTTAAGCATCTTAGCTCATTTGACATGCAAAAATCCAGAGTCTGCCCCTGTGTGGATGCTGACAGCTTGAGTGCACAACTCTATGTATATGTACATGCACAAATCATCAATGTTCATGCATGCACAGACACTGCAGATTTGCGCAATTAATTGAGGTAGGCTGAAAAACACAGATTTCAGAATTATGCCACTGATATGTTGACAGGGTTGAAGAAAAAGATAGCAGGTCTTAATGTGGCTTTTAGAACATTTTGGAATTTATGATCTTTACTTTTCATTAGGCTAACAAAAAGCCATAAATCAGTGACTCAATGCTCATTCAAACTTCTCGTTCAGTAACGCATCAACACCGAGCATCATAATCGTTAGATAGTTTGCTTCCTCATGCTGCTGTGCTCATGATCTTATCCATATTATGATAGGGAGCATGATGGAAAGACAATATGTGAGCACGATATAATTCTCTACATAAATAGAAAGAAAATTGGAGAAATGCAAGTTACGTCATCATCAAGCCTTTTCCATGTTCTGCTAACAACCATTTCAGAGTACAACTGGTTTAGGTCTGGGGTAAGTAACCCAGCTGCCTTCTTAGTTATAGGTGACCCAGGGCAGGGTGGGGTGTAGGGGTGAGCAGCAAGGAATATCAGAAGTCACAAATCCTCAAAGCATTTTTTGAAAATTAAATGTTCCTTACCCAATGTTGCTAACTGCTTGAAGTGCAAGCAGGAGGCGGGCTGACCCAGCAGATCCAATCTATGGTAGAGAAGCTTACTGCTTGGTGCAGTGTTCAAATTCTTCAGGTGCTTGACTGGTACCTCAGGCTGTACCATCACTATACAGAGAATAAAGGATGTGTCCTGCACCTGCACAGACAGAAGTGTCAGAGTCTTTTATATTCACGTTTAATTATAACTTTATCACGGGAATGCCTGTGGCACAATTTCCAGTAACTTCCAGACAGCAGAATAGAGGAAGAAATTTCACTGAACAGTCAAGTCTCCTATCTGTGTAATAAAACATTTGACTAAATACACTACAAACATTCATCAAAATAATGCTTTGGAAATGCCTGACTATTGAGATGGCAGGGTTGAGGAGCTCAAAATAAGTCAACAGAATAAAAACAGAAAATTGGAATAGCTGGCGAGGTCATGAAAAAAATTAGAAAGACAAGGATGGGTTTGATCCCCCTCGAGTTAAATTCTGAATTTTAATCACAGGCAGTATGGAGTTGCCACAGGCTAGGTATGACCATGGAGAGAGGGAATTTTAAAAAAATCAGAGAGGAAAATGTTCCCCCAGGATCATTCTTCCAGACCTATGGCTGGTTCACAGCAGCATTCATAGAAGCCCAGAAGCAGGTTAGCTACCTGTCTTTCCATTGCAGTTCAAGCATTGCTGAAACCCAAGTAATCAAAAGTTAAGAGTTTAACCCTTAATAAAAATAAATGCAAGGACCTTTGAAATGATTGCAAGTTTAGTCATGATTGTAGCACTGAGCATTAATAAATGACCCACCTACAGTGACATTGTATTTATGTTGAGAAGCAGCTCTCAAAACAGCTTGGGCTCACAGTACTCTGGGATTCAATGCACTTCTATTCTTTGGCAGGTTGCACTGCACGACAACCAATAACTGCACACAAACAAATCTATTTCTGGCTTCAGGACCTCCACAAATGGCTGGGGAATATTTCTACAGCTCAATGAGAGGAAAGCATGCAGATGAGCCATCACCTCTGCCTATGGACTGAAAACGAAGTCAATGCCTCTGGAGGTCAAGTTTATATTTGCCCTGGGATCCTGTTGCCTTTAGCTGCACTGACACAGCTATTTCCTCAGGTGGGTTCGGAACACAGGAGCAGGAGTAGACCATTCAGCCTATCCAGCCTGCTCCGTCATTCAATTAGACCATGGCTGATCATCTACCTCAACATCACTTTCCCACACTATCCCCATATCCCTGGATCTCATTATCTGTCAATTTCTGTCTTGAAAATGCTCAATGATTGAGCTTCCACAACCCTCTGGGGTAGAGAATTCCAAAGATTCACCACCCTCTGAGTAAAGAAATTCCTCCTAATCTCAGTCTTAAATGGCCTACCCCTTATTCAGAGACTGAGACTATGTCCCCAGTTCGAGACTCACCAGCCAGGGATAACATCCTACCTACATCCACCCTGTCACGTCCTGTAATAATGTTCTAAGTTTCAATGAGATCACCTCTCATTCTTCGAAACTCAAGAGAATACAGACCCAGTTTCCTCAATACTCCTCATAAGATAATCCCGCCATCCCAGATTTTAGTCTGGTGAATCTCCATTGCACTCCCTCTATGGCAAATATATCCTTCCTTAGATGAGATGATCAAAACTGTACACAATACTCCAGGTGTGGTCTCACCAAGGTTCTATACAACTGCAGCAAAACTTATTTACTCTTGTACTCAAAACCCCTTGCCATGAAGGCCAACATACCATTGTTGCATCTGCATGCTAATTTTTATTGACTCATGAACAAGGAAACTCAGGTCCCTTTGGACATCAAAACTTCCCAAACTCTCACCATTTAAGAAATACTCTGTCTTCCTGTTTTTTCTACCAAAGTGGATAAGTTCACACTTATGCACATTACATTTGCCATGTTCTTGCCCATTCACTTAGCCTGTCCAATTCCCCTTGAAGCCTCCTTGCACCCTCTTCACAACTTACATTCCCACCGAGTTGTGTGTCATCAGCAAATTTGGAAATAGTATATTTTGTCCCCACATCCAAATCATTTATATAGATTGCAAACAGCTGTGGCCCCAGCACTGATCCTTATGGGTACCGCAGTAGTAACAGCCTGCCATCCTGAGAATGAGCCACTTATTCCTACTTTCTGTTTTCTGTCTGTTAACCAATTCTCAATCCGGACCAGAAGGGGCTAATTAATAATCTTGTTGTAAAAGAACCTTTAGGGATGAGTGACCATAATATGATAGAATTTTACATTATGCTTGAAAGTGAGGTAATTCAATCTGAAGCCAGGGTGTTAAATTTGAACACAGGAATTTATGAAGGTATGAAGGGCAAATTGGCTGAGGTGGATTGGGAAAATACATTAAAAGGTTAGACAGTATATAGGCAATGGATAATCTTTAAAGAATTATTATGTAGTTTACAGCAACTGTACATTCCTTCAAGGCAGAAAAACCCCCAAAGCAAAGGCTGTCAACTGTGGCTAACAAAAGAAGTTAAGGAATGAATAAGATTAAAAGCCCTATAAAGTTGTCAGAAATAGTAGCAAACCTGAGGATTGGGAGGATTTCAGAATACAGCAAAGGAGGGCCAAGAAACTGATAAAGAAAGGGAGAATAGAATATGAATGTAAACTAGCAAAAAACATAAAAATGGACAGTAAAAGCTTCTATAGGTATGTAAAAAGGAAACGTTTGGCTCAGACAAATGTGGTCCATTGCAGGCAGAGTCAGGAGAATCTATAATGGGGAATAGAGAAATGGCAGAGAAGCTAAATGATTACTTTGCGTCTGTCTTCACTGAGGACGATGCAAGAAATCTCCCAGAATTAGAAATCCAAGGGACGAGGGAGAATGAGGAATTAGTATTAGTAAGAAGGTTGTATTGGAGAAATTAATGGGGCTGAAGGTTGATAAGTCCCCAAGGACCGAATATTCTACATTCCAGATAGTTGAAAGAGATAGTTATGGAGATAATGGATGCATTGGTGATCATCTTCCAAAATTCTGCTGATTCTGGAATGGTTCCTGCAGATTGGAAGGTAGCAAATGTCACCCCACTATTTAAGGTGGCAGGGAGAGAGAAAACAGGGAACTACAGGCCTGTTAGCCCTACATCAGTAGCAGGAAAATGTTAGAATCTATTCTAAAGGATGTGATAAATGGACACTTGGATAATAATGATCTGATTGGGCATAGTCAACATGGATTTATGAATGGGAAATCATGTTTGACGAACCTGCTGGAGTTTTTTTGAGAATGTTACGAACAGAATTGATAAAGGGGAGTTAGTGAACGTGGTATACTTGGATTTTCAGAAGGCTTTTGATAAAGTCCCCGACAGGAGGTTGGTTTACAAAATTAAAGCATATGGGATAGGAGGTAATATACTGGCAGGGATTAAGGATTGGTTAACAGGCAGGAAACAGAGAGTAGGAATAAATGGGTCATGGCAGGCTGTGATGAGTGGGGTACCGCAAGGATCAGTACTTGGCCCCAGCTGTTCACAATATATCAATGTTTTGGATGTGTGGACCAAATGTAATATTTCAAAGTTTGCAGACGACACAAAAAAATGTGAGGTTATCCATTTTGGTAGGAGGAACAGAAGTGCAGAGTATTACTTAAATGGTAAGAGATTAGAAAGTGTAGATGTACAAAGGGACCTGGGTGTCCTTGTCAATAAACCACTGAAAGCCAACATGCAGGTGCAGCAAACAATTAAGAAGGCTAATGGTATGTCATACTCAAATCATAAAGGGATGTGGGGAAAAAGCATTGAAGTGGATGATCAGCCATTATCGTTCTGAATGGCGGAGCAGGCTCAATGGGCTGAATGGCCTACCCCTGTTCCTATGTTGATTAAGCAAAGTTCTTATTTTAAACTGCAAAGCCCACACATCCTCACGGATCAAAGAAATACCTATCTAGGACATGTTCAACATAGCATAACATACCAACTTCCAGGCATAGCTGACATTGTAGGCCTCTTTGCTGGTTTCTCGTAACCGATTTATATGCCATGACAAAGAGGAGTTTACAGGCACAGTAATAACCTGACTTCCCAAGGGTAGGCTGCATAGAGATATAAAAAATAAATAATTTACATGCTTACTATGAACATTTCTATAAATTTCAAACCACAAAACACACTAGCAAAATTCAGACAAAGTGGTATTACATTTGCAATGATGAAACAAACATACATAGGTGGCGAGGAAAATGAAACATTATTAAGAGAGAGACCAAAGTCTAATGGGAGTTTTTTTGACTCTCAATTCTTGCACAAGATTGATATCAAGATAAAATTTCCTGCTTGAACGAAAATCCATCACTTCAAGTATCTCTCCAGAATTATCCAAGGGACTTCACAGACAAGGAAGAGCCACTTACTTCGAGAGTGGCTCCATTTATTACAATGGAGGTCACACCATCAGACCAAAATGGGAAGTGAGCCAGAGAACCAATACCAGTAAACTGTCACTGGCAAAGTATGCATCCATACCAAGTCAGTAGCGTGCCTTAGATTGTTTCGAAGCCAATATGAAAGTATATCGGCCAACATCTATGGAATCATTTTGGGACGTATATGGCTCCTTTCCATGCCGGCGACCTGAAGAGACGTAGACTCAAAGTGCTAAATTTCCAGTGTAGTAGCTAATTTGGCCCCCATTGAGAGTAGTTGACTCTGGAGATCAATTCAAGAAATTTTCAGGTTTGTGTTGCTCATATTGGACAACACACTTAACCAATAGAGCTATTAGGGGAGTTATTTGTTCTGTTTAATAACCAACTTTACCTTCTGTTCTCTTGGCTTTTTAATACGTTACCTGAGAATGTTCTGTCTGACAAGTTGAAATCTTGGAATATTCTCATAGTGTATTATATCAGTGTGAAGTGGCGGCTCTGTTAGCAGGTATGGCCTAGTCAAGGATGGATGCATAAGAGTGTAACCTGAAAGAGAAAGGAAAAGGAACTGAAGAATTTAATGGTGTTCTATTGGACTATGAATACTATGTTTATAAATAAGAGTCTTCAAAGCTGTTTCCATATTCACAGTAAAAAGATGATCATCTGACAAACCAACAGCCGGTGAAATGAAGACTGATTACAAGATAATCAAATTGACCCTGGCCCTTTTACTGCTGATTTTTTTTTTTAAGTGGTTGTTTCAAAATTAAAGATCTCTTTTGCCCTGTTCATGTTAGAGAGAGATCTGTAATCTGCTTGAACTCCTTGTGCTGTGGAATTCAGTGTATTTGCTTTGTGACTGTGAAAACACAGGAACCTCTGTTCCCATGCAAGGAGATAATATTGGCCAGTAGCACCAATACTAATTGCATCTCTCTCACCTTTATTATCTATTAAGAATGTGTAGGAGGCAGAAGAATCACGATAGTAAGTTACATCCTCCAGAATGTAAGCCAAATTCACATCCACTCCCACAATTCCTAGCAGCATGTTCCCGAAGTAGCAGGGCTTACTGACAGTCATGATCAATCCTGTGGAGATTAATTAGAAAAATACATAATAATTTGCCACTTTGAATATAAAAGGATAATTTGGCATTGTGGAGATGAGGATTTCTCTAGGAAGATAGATATGCCTTAGGAATAGGCTCCATGATCAACAGCTGTCTTTCAGTACTTTGCTCAAGTTGCTGTCTGAGAGCGCAAGTTGAGTCTCAGCAGTCTATTTGTTCACAGAGGATATCACAGCTAAGCTCAATAATCGTTTCATCCAATATCCATGCACATACACGCTTTTAAAGTGTTAGCCATGGCTCAGTGGTTAGAACTCTCACCTGAGGCAGAATGTTGTGCATTCAAGTACCTCTCGAGAGACTTGAGCATATACAATGCAGGATGATATTTAACAGCAGTACGGAGGGAGTGCTGCACTGTTGGAAGTGCCGTCTTTCAGATGAGATGACATCTGAGGCTCCGCCTGTCCTCTCAGGTGGATCCATGGCACTACGCGAAGACGACAGGAGAGTTCTGCTAATGCCCTAGCCAACATTTATCCCTCAACTAACACCATCAAAACAGATTATCTGGCCATTTATCTTAATATTGTCTGTGGACCTTGCTGTGCGCAAATTGGCAGCCTGGTTATATATATTTTTTTTAAAGTGCACTTCATTGGCTGTGAAGCAATTTGGGATGGCTTAATAATTTGAAAGGAATTTTATAATTGTAAGTTCTTTCTTTTTTCCTATCTAGTATGGTTAAGTGGATTGCAATCGTGAGTGGGAACCTTGAATAAATTTCCTTTTCCTTAAATAATTATAGCACTCTCCCCAGGTCAGATCAGCTAACTCAGGATAAGCCTGGGACTTAAGCTAGAACGATTTCTTCTGTATAGCTCATTGCAATACGGACAGTGATTCATTGGGGTCACTCTGGTTCTGAATGCTTCAACTGAAATCGGGTGGCAGCCTGTACCACTTTGTTGCACTGATAATGTTACTGGCATCGGCAAAGGGCCCTTCTTCTCCAAGAGAGGTTTCTGTCCTTCCTTAACTTGCCTTGGTAGGGATGCTACATGGAGACCAAGCAGAAATAGGAAAGGAGAGAAAGCAGCACCTTAAGGGAAAGAAAAGCAGCACTCACCATCACCCATTTCATCAGTGTACGGCAGACTAAACACTGCCTCATCTATCATTCGATTTGGCAGGTTTGTGTAAAAGCGTCCTACTGTGGTCTCCAGGTTACTCAACTGGTTCAATACCATCATTGTCCCTTTTATAACGGGGAGTAAGGTGTGATCAGGAATTCCGTATTTTGCTGAGTTCTGTTCTGCCAGGTCTCGAAGAAAGGCGAGCTCCTTCAAACCAGTTACACCCTCTAAAATGAAAAGATTAATAGCTAGAAATTGTTAAGTTATTGAAACAAGTGAAATTTTGTTCTATGCAATACATACTCAATGTAGAAGCAAAATGGGAAGAAAATAAATGCTCGCATAAACTCTTTCCCCTCCCTTATATTATTTCCCACTCCTTCTTGCAGATACTGGTTCATGGGATTTTCGCTGACTGTCCATCCATCCATCTTTCTCTCTATCCTAGGAAGCACCTAACCTCCAATCCTCACAGTGACATAGTTGCATTTGGGAATTCAAATTAGAGGTTGGAACTTGTTTTTGCAGTTTACAGCTCCATTAAAGAATTATATTCTTTGCAGCAAATTATCTGAACACGAAGTTCTGAAAACTCAATCCAAAATATAAACTTGTTCGATTAAGTATCTTTTCCAAACTGCCACACACTACTACATCTAATACAATTCCTTTAATCTGCTGGCTTGTTATTGAAGGATTAATGTTATTATCCACAGCAACCCTTTCAAATTTGTACAGCATGAAATCTCCCACATTATACCGATCACACTGAATACAAAGCATCTTCTGACATTGCTTTCAGGTATTTGGAGGCTTTGTTGTCATTTGTATTACTTAATTCAGTCAGATCCTTTAATTCTAATTTTCATTTAAAAAGGAATCAAACTTTATCTCTGCAAGATTCTCCAATCTCTCAACTCCGTTAAGATCTTTGGTCCTAATGGTACCTCTCCCACTGTCCTCAAGATACACACCAATTCCCGATACCATCGCTTCAAATTCATTTACCTTCCACGAGAGGGGGTGCAATTCTAGATTTAGTCTTAGGAAATGAAGCTGGGCAAGTGGATGAAGTAGCAATGGGTACCATTTTGGAGATAATGAACATAATGGGGTTAGATTTAGCATTATTATGGAAAAGGACAAGGATAGAACAGGAGTAAAAGCTCCAATTGGGGGAAGGCAAATTTTACGAAGCTGAGAAGTGATCTGGCTAAAGTGGACTGGATACAGTTACTTGAAGAAAAATCAGTGGCTTTCAAAAGCGAGATTCTACAGGCACAGTGTAGGCATGTCCCCATAAAGAAAAAGGATGGTATTGTCAAATCTAGAGCCCCTTGGTTATCTAGAAGCGTACAGGGTAGGATAAAGCAGAAAAAGAAAGCTTATGACAGTCACAATAAACCTAATACTTTGGAAAGCGGAGAGGAGTATAGAAAGTGCAGGGATGAAGTAAAGGAGGAAATTCGGAAAGCAAATAGATGACGTGAAAAATATTGGCAGGTAAAATCAAGGAAAACCCAAAGATGTTTTATCACTACATTAAGAGCGAGAGAATAACTAAGGAAAGGGTAGGATCTATCAGAGATGTACAAGGTAACATGTGTGTGGATGCAGAAGGTGTGAGCAGCGTTCCTAATGAGTACTTTATCTCTGTTTTCAAAAACAAGAGATGATGATGCAGACATTGTAGTTAAAGAGAAGAGTGAAATATTAGATACGATAAACATAAGAGAGGAAGTACTAGAGGGTCTGGCATCCTTGAAAGTGGATAAATCACCAGGGCCAGATGGATTGTATCTCTGACTGTTAAAGGAAGCCAGGGAGGAAATAGCAGATGCTCTGAGGACCATCTTCAAATCCTCACTAGAAACAGGCAAGGTACCAGAGGATTGGAGGTCTGCAAATGTTATGCCATTGTTTAAAAAGGGTGCGAGGGTTGGGTCAGATAATTTAATTATAGGCTGGTCAGTCTAATCTCAGAGGTGGGAAAATTATTAGAGATAGGATAAACTGTCACTTAGAAAGGCACAGATTAATCAGGAATAGTCAGCATGGATTTGTTAAGGAAAGGTTGCATCTACTAACTTAATGGAATATTCCGAGGAAGTAACAAGGAGGATTTATGAGGGTAGTGCAGTGGATGTAGTCTACATGGATTTTAGTAAGGCATTGACAAGCTCCCACATGGCAGATTGGTCAGAAAAGTAAAAGCCCATGGGATACAGGGGAATGTGGCAAGTTGGATCCAAAATTGTCTCAGAAACAGGAAACAAAGGGTAACGGTCGACAGATGTTTTTGCGAATGGAAGGCAGTTTCCAGTGGTGTTCCACAGGGCTCAGTTTTGGGTCACTTGCTGTTTGTAGTATATCTTAATGATTTGGACTTAAATGTGGGAGGCATGATTGGGAAATCTGTAGGTAACACAAAAATTGGCCGTGTAGTTGATAGTGAAGAGGATAACTGTAGACTCCAGAATGATATCAATAGTTTGGTCGAGTGGGTGGAGAAGTGGCAAATGGAATTCAATCCGGAGAAGTGTGAGATAAAGCATTTGGGGAGGGCAAACAAGCAAGGGAATACACAATAAAACGGGAGGAAATTGAGAGGGGTAGAGGAAGTGAGAGACCTTGGAATTCATGTCCACAGGTCCTTGAAGGTGGCAGGACAGGTAGATAAATTTGTGAAGGCGGCATATGGAATGCTTTCCTTTATTGGCCGAGATATAGAATACAAAAGCAGGGATGTAATGCTGGAACTGTATAAGACACTGGTTAGGCCACAGCTGGAATACTGTGTACAGTTCTGGTCAACACATTAGAGGAAGGACATAATTGCTCTGGAGAGAGTACAGAGGGGATTTACAAGAATGTTGCCAGGGCTTGAAAGTTGCAGCTATAAAGGAAACATTGGGTAAGCTAGGGTCATTTTCCTTCAAACAGAGGAGGCTGAGGGGTGGCTTAATTGAGATGTACAAAATTGAGGGGTCTAGATAGAGTAGACAGGAAGGACCCGTTTTCCCTAGCGGAGAGGTCAATTACCAGAGGGCACAGACTTAAGGTGACTGGAAGAAGGATTAGAGGGGACAAGAGGAAAAACTTTTTCACCCAGAGGGTGGTGGGTGTTTGGAATTCACTGTTTGGATCAGTGGTGGAGGCAGAAACCCTCAACTCATTTAAAAGGTACCTGCACCTGCACCTGAAATGCTGTAACCTGCAAGGCTACAGACCAGGTGCTGGAAGGTGGGATTAGATTAGGCGGCTAGTTTTTCCAGGCGGCGCAGACATGATGGACTAAATGGCCTCTTTCTGTGCTGTAACTTTTCTACGGTTCTATGGTTCCATATTCCTTATTCTCAATCAACTTCTTGGAATTTAGTTTGTTCCAAAGATATGACAACTGCTGTTAACTTGTAAAATTTTCATTCTCTTGACAGTTAAGCAAAACTACAATTGCCAGTATGTTTTATGGTCTGCTGATTGATCCACTGGTGATTTTAATGCCTACTTCACACATTCACAGCTCTATTCTTCGAACTTTGATGAATTATTTGTCATTATTGTAGACATCTCCAAATCATCTGACAGGGTGATGCACCATTTTTCAAAGAATTTACCAACAGCTGGCCTCCAATCATATTATTATGAAGGCTGTTTAGTTATTCTTTCCAACTGCTCTGTGGTGTAGTCGGTGGCTCATCCTTTGACACTTTCAACACAAGGATTCCCCAGGGTTCAGCTCTCTCTCCCACTTCAAAAAATAACATCTTTCATGTTTCATCTAATTCTATCCACTCTTCTGCTGAACGCTCCACTCTATATTCATAAGGTTCCTTCAGATTGAACACTTCTGGCACTGAGCCTCTAGTTCTCACATTATAGTGGCTAAGCCATTACACCCTAAGCTCCACCACAAACTTCAATAGGAAAATTAAAGTACTGTTTCTTTTCAATTCTTCAAAGTCACAAGAGTAGGTTTCCATCATTACCACTTGAGCATTTAGATCACCTGGACAGTTTTTCTTTGGGGGCAGGGGGTGGGGGGGGGGGGGGGAGGGGGAGAGGGAGAGTGAAGAGAAAGCAGACAAGTCTCCTACCTGTGCCCCCTATGTCAAAGTGGTACGTCTAGGGGAATTTGCAGACTACCTCAGACATTTTATCCATCCTCCATGATAATCCCTCAATTAAACTTGACAGTTGAGAGTTAGTGCGAATTGTGTCGAGACCTTTGTAAAGGTTCTAGAACTCGCCCAACCTAAGGTATTGATCTAGAAGGAGGTCGTTCAACAAAGTAAAGTTACTTTCTGGCTCCCTGAGGAGCAGAAGAATTCAATTATATTTTTCTTCAGCCCGAGGATAGGCTTCTGGATTTGCATTTTAGAGCAGCATAGTGCTGTTCAAATATCTGTCAACAGATCGGCGTCCTCATGGGCAGGGGCAGCCTGTCCGAAACAACAGAATTTTGGTGAGCGTCTGCAGCCCACAACATGGCAACTAGGAATTCTACTCCTTCACATTTACATCAGTGGAGTAGGATGCATCAGAATTCCAACCCGAGTTACATTAGGAGAGATGGAGAGAAAATCAGGGAAGAGGGAAAGAAGAAGCAAAGTCAGTAGGTAATGTACAAGTATAAATACTAATTAAATCTTTCGAAACATTTGCGCTCCAACAGGCTGCTAGAACCACAAGTAGTAAAATAAAAGCAAAATACTGCAGATGCTGGAAATCCGAAATAAAAACAAGAAATGCTGGAAATACTCAGCAGGTCTGGCAGCATCTGTGGAGAGAGAAGCAGAGTTAACGTTTCAGGGCAATGACCCTAGAAGTCACTGAAATGAAACGTTAACTCTGCTTCTCTCACCACAGATGCTGCCAGACCTGCTGAGTATTTCCAGCATTTCTTGTTTTTATTTTCGAACCACAAGTAGACCAGTTTCTCACCATTCATGAGGGCATACGTAAGGATCATCACAGAGTTATTGAGATGTCCATTTTCCTCACTGATAACACTCAGGGTTGCCTTCTTCTCTTCTTCAGAGGAGTCCTTTGAAGTGATGCCAGATGACAGGTAGATTATCACCATGTCAGTGGCTGTGATTTAAAGAAAAATCTTTAGTTCACTTTACAATTACTTTATTCTGTATTCTGACATGTCCCAGTAGTATTTGTTGTAGTATTCTTCCACCAATGCTATTGTGTTATAGGTCTCTACCAATGGCTACGTGGCTAAAGGCACTCAGTTGAGTGCCACTGAATCGCACAGTGCGTACCAGTGAATTGTATAGAACAAAAAGATTGCAGATTTCATCTCTGATCTGTGCCAAGCTAGCTGATCCCAGTTGGGGCAGCTATGGGGCACTATGATTGGCCTTGGATCCATCATATCATGTTTTGATGTAGAGTAAATCTCCTTTGACTCTGCCTTAGCCCCAACTTCAGAAAAGTATACTGCAACAGAGTAACATCCCCATTTTCCACACCAATAAACCTTGTGCCTTTCTCACAAGACCGCAACAAATGTCAAATTACAAGCAATTTTGAACTTCCTATCCTGCAATTGTGGACAAATATCTTCCATGTCTTTCCATTCTTGCACCTTCAGCAGCCAATCTATTCATAGTCACTGTAAATTATCTCCAAAGGTAAAGAAAAAAAAACTTAGGAATTACTTCTCAATCTCTCCCTCCCCACTGTCAGGGGGGCAAGTGACTTACATTCACCTCGCGCAGCAAAACCGTTGGGATTAGTGGTAAGGAAATGATTACACGTGAATTCTCACTACAGTTTCAACACTCAGGGTTTCACAGGCTCATTAGCCCACCAGGCCACACTATTCTCTACAGTACTTTCAAATAAAAACAGCAACTGGGTGTTGTTAAGGATTTCATTGCTTATATTACTCAAATTCAGCCTTTAATTGATTAGTCTTAACACAAACAAAATGGATTCCGAAACTGATCCATGTAAAAACTGAAAAAGAAAATAAGAATTTGGCAACAACCCACTTAAAGCTGGGATTCACCATCATTTGGGGCGTGGGGGAGTGAAGCTCTCAGCACTTGAGATCCTCGGCTGCAGTTGGTAAGCAACAAACTGTGGACACCCTTTAAACTGGTAATGAACTCAACTCTCGTAATGGAGCAAAGCTCCTACCAGAGACCTCTGCATTCTCTAACCCAGTGCTCTAACACAGGTTTCTTTGTGGTGACCCCCTACTGCAAATATTAACATACTACGACAGATTCCTTGTCCTAACTTCTGAAAGATCGTGTCAGCTACCCAAAAAGAAAACAAAGCTGTCATTGAAAAATGTGATGGACAGAAATGTGGCGATCTTGTGGATCCTCTAGGTCTAACTGTCCCATTTGAAAGCTATGCTGTAACAGAACTGATTACTGTGTAAAAACAAATCTGGGTCATTCAAAACATGTACCCTCCTTGGTCTGATATTTCAGGACCACACTAGGTATGTATTACTTAGGGAGCACAGAATATTAATTTTAAAAAAAACCCTTCACAGATTGCATGTGAAATTTAAATCATAGGCTGAGCATGAGCCACATGCTGCAAAGACAGTCAAATGGATACAGGCACTATGATATTAACCATACTGGCCAGGTTTGGTTGCAAGTCTGTGCTGAGCCACTTTGTAAGTGGAGCACTGCAGTGGACTCAGTGCACTAGGTTTGAGGGGAAAAACACAGCCAGAGTTGCTAATCCTGTTCACTCCCCAGTAAACCCTGCAGGACTGCATCAAACAGCCTGCCAACAACTAAGCTCATGTATATGCAAGGTATGACCCATCCCCTGCAACTGTACCCG
Organism: Heterodontus francisci; assembly: GCF_036365525.1. NCBI lineage: Eukaryota > Metazoa > Chordata > Chondrichthyes > Heterodontiformes > Heterodontidae > Heterodontus > Heterodontus francisci. The sequence continues at coordinate 71,151,680 of NC_090378.1, forward strand.
ACCCTAGCTGTGTCTCCTAGATAACAAAAAGAGGAAATTGGGGGAAGGGGAAGCATATAAACACTGACCATTTTACAGTTTGGAGAATGTCAATAATGCAATTAAAGCCCAATTTTCAGTCTGAAAGTAAAAAGTTAAGTTTTCTAACGGTTTCATTTCCTCTTCGTACTCACGTGCATGGATCCTGGTGCTGTTGTTTGTATTCTGAAGTAACTGAAAAGCTTTGTGAAACCCCAGTGCATGCTGGGTGGCACCATCCACTGATTTTATGTTGCTCAGGAATGTGGTCATTTTTCTTTTAGTCTCACTGGTGGCTGGAGACAAATATGTCTTGTAACACTGGTCCAATGAGCATGTTCGGACTGCATCTGCCACAGCCAGCACGGAAATCTAGGCACGAAGCAAAAAAAGTTATTCCTGAAATTTCTCTCCAATAGCCTTAATTTGCTTTGCCTGCACAGCTTGCATTTTTGTGTCAATTTCCAGAACAGTCCAATTTTCTTATTTTCAACAATCAAACCACAATTACTACAAAACTAAACTGTGAAGAATTTTGATTCCTTTCCTTCAGTTTTCTCACCTTTTTCCTCCCTCTCCTGAAAGTGTCTGTTCAAGCAGCCCAGTGCTAGCTTGCCCAACTGGTCGTTCTTCATATGGAGCTTTAGAGATGGGAACAAACACTCTACGCTCAATAGTACTGTACCCTCCTTGCATTTATGCATATGATCTTCGTCGTTATCCATTGTGTGCATGGGGGTGTGTGTGGGTGGGTGAAGGGGGAAGAAATTATTTGCTTTCATCTCGCGTCTCATTTGATCTCGTTAATTAGAACAGTGGAGTATAAAATTAAGAACATATGCAACATGGAATAAGGATCTGCTTCCTCTCCACAGACCCCATACAAGATCTACCCTATCATGGACGCATTCCCTCCATTTAATTCCCTAACGTGAAGTCTGCATCAGTACTGCATGATTTTTGAATGGTTATCAAGAAAAAACAAAGTCTGCACAGTCAGAGTTAAATAACCTGTTTGTACATACATTATCCATTCCTTGGTGCTTTAAAGATTGGGATTACACATTTCCAGGTCAAATATGTCTGCTCTGGTAGAAAGCTATTGGTCGGAATCTTACGCTAACCCAGCGAGCTGGATGGGCGGGGGTGGGATGGCGTAAAACTGAGCGGGAGTCTCTGGGAGGCCTTCCCGACCCGCTCCCACCCCACTTTACACGGGCCGCAGAGGGTGAGTAATGGGCTGCCCGCCCCAGGCCAATCAAGGTCCTTATGTGGCCACTTAAGGGCCTTCGCCCGTTTTCGCGGGTATTTTACCCATGGCAAGTAGGCATCCGTTAAAGGCCACCCAGGACCCGAGATGTCCCCCATTCCCCCCAAAACGACCACCCTTGCCTCGCCGGGCCGTGACCTATCTGCCCAGCGAGGTAAACCAATCTTACCTTGGTCCTACTCCATGTCCTTGGCTGGCTGCAGTCCCAGCAGTGGCCACTGCTCCCGGTGGCACTGCTGGGATGAAGAGCTGCCGGCCCAATGATTGGCTGGCAAGCTCAATGAGGCGGGACTTCCTCCCTCAAGTGGGTGGAAGTCTCGCCTTGGCACAATTAAAGCCTCGGATCCCCGGGCCGGGCAGGTGTGGGTTTGCACCGACTTTTACATAGGTGGCCAGTTCCCATCTGCCCGTCGTAAAATCTAGCCCTTGTCTGTGGGATATTCTACATTATGAACACCAGAGAAGGTTGGAAAGAACTCACCTTGTCGTGCTCATCAATTGACGTTAATATTACTTGTGCAGCATCTTTGGCTATTTGAAGCTGTATGTCTGTGGCTGAAGCCCCATGGTCCACCACCACCACAATGTGCTTTGATTGTGGCCTCACCGTAGAGACATAAACAGGCCTGAACCAAAAGAATTCCAAAAATATTTGCAAATGAAGATCAATTATTAATGAAGAACCAAATCAATGATTTTGTTTATTACATTTTCTCAAAAGTTAATCATTGCTCCCTCTAATTTTCTCCCCATCTTTGCTGAAGGCACTGGGCTGAAATTTATGGTACCATTGCCATAATCGTTGGCGGACGTAAACAATGGCGGTCCATCGGCGTGGATTGCATGTCATGGAGCCGCTGTGGTATTCAGTGCGGTAGCTCATTTAAATGGCCAGGGCAGACCGCCCACCCCGATGACATGGAGGGGGCGGGCTGTCCAACCCCGGCAATGGAGTCAGCAGCCTTTGCACAGGTGCTGATTTATTTATTTATTTAGAGATACAGCACTGAAACAGGCCCTTCAGCCCACTGAGTCTGTGCTGACCATCAACCACCCATTTATACTTATGCTACACTAATCCCATATTCCTACCACATCCCCACCTGTCCCTATATTTCCCTACCACCTACCGATTCTAGGGGCAATTTATAATGGCCAATTTACCTATAAACCTGCAAGTCTTTGGCTGTGGGAGGAAACCGCAGCACCCGACGAAAACCCACGCAGTCACAGGGAGAACTTGCAAACTCCACACAGGCACTACCCAGAATTGAACCCGGGTAACTGGAGCTTTGAGGCTGCAGTGCTAACACCTGATGCCATTTTTAAAGGGCTTCGAGCCCTTCCATTTAATTTAAATATTTAAAGAGAAATGTTACAAAAATTTTTAAAAACATTTAATTTTCCCCTCTCCCACCCCACCCCCCCAATAACCAGAGCATTACTTGCTCTCTTCACCCCTCCACCCCCACCCCCCAAAACACTTCCCCTGCCCTTCAGGTATTTACATTAATTAACATATTGAAATTGGGCTCCCATCGCTGAGCGGTGTGGGTGAAGTGGGGGGGGGGGGGGGGTGGCGTGGGGGAAGAGAGCGTCACGAGGCCTCGCCACTGCTGGCAATATAGGGCCGGGCCTTCCTGGCATAGAGGTCTGTGGCGGGCCTCTCCCAGAGGCATTTTCCGATGTCGGGGGTCTGTAAAATTCAGCCCACTGACTCATGATGGGGTACATATTTATGAGCACCGATAGCTCACCTATACTTCTTACAAGTTGCAAATTTTCATTTGTAATCTTATTCAAGCAACCCACTCCTATCTACATCCACATGCAAGCACTTTCTGTACATAGCTTCATCCACGAGAAAAGCTATTGTCTCCTGGTAACAATCAGACAGGGACTAATCAACTATTCACAAATCAGAGAAATATTTTACTGAATCAAAAATCTTGCACATTGGGAAGTGACTGGGATCGTGTGCTTAGATCAGACGTATTTGACTGGAATTAATTCAGATTTTTGGGAGAGAAAATGACATTGGTTTATTAGGAAGTTAGAACTAGCCTTCCAGGGGTTAATTGGCAGCAAGCAAATGAAGTAAATAGAATGTTACAAATGACGTAACTTCATTCCATTAATTACGTGCATTTTTGCAAAGATCCAACCTGACTAGATAATATGTTATTTATCATGCTACTGTAGTTTCATCTTCAACTGCAGGGCCTTTACTCCATGTCCTAAAGCACAAGCTTTATGTATATTTCCTAATATATTCCTTAGTGCATTAGTTTAATGAAACTGTAAACATATGGTTTCTAACTGTAAACAGATTCAATAAAATTGTTGTATTTACCAATTCGTCAAAACTAAAGCACACGACGGGAAATACCAAGGTATGTGTTGAAATCAAGTAATCAAAAAGAAAACTCGCAAGTCCTCAGAGAATGGAGCCAAAATTTCCTACCTACTCCGATGTTCATAACCACCTTTGCAGCGAAACCTATGTGCTGGGAAAATGGTGAAAATCCCTTCTTCTGAGCTGAAGTATTGCCACTTAATACCAAGGTTTGACTTGAAGTTGTCAGCAAGAACTGTTGGGTTAAAAAAAAGTCAGATTGTTTCAAAGTAAAATATAGGTGGAAAATTCCTTGGGCATTTCATCCAATGGCTTTCCAGCTACTCAATCCAGAAAGCGCTACCATCATTTTTCGGGTATTAAACCAGACAGGCGCAACGTGGTCTCAAACCAGGATGGTGCTGGTGGGGATTGGTTGGGCGGGGTGGGGGGGGCTGGTGGTGCAGGGAAAGGGGTAGAAGGTTGTGTGCTCAGCTTCACGTTGCTATCATTGGAAATTCGTTAGCAATTAAACAAAATAAAATTAGCGAGTGGGAAATGGACTTTTAAAAATGAAGCGTAAGATATCAGAGTTTTGGTGCCCATATTTCATCTGACACTTTTTCAAATACAAATCATAGTCCAGACACTCTAGTCCAAACTGGATCAGTGGTAGAAGGCCAGAATGAACTTGAGGCTCCATTTGCAGGAGGATGAAATTGCAAAGTGCTGAACTCTCACTTTCAAGTGCCTAAGATCAACAGCAGGGAACTGTGCTGATCCCATGGCAGCTGGAAGATGTAAAGACAACCCCATGCAGACAGTGTAAAGTGACACAGCCACGGTATTTAGCATTGACTAAAATACAGTTACATTCATGAGTTGTGAAGTGAAAGTAGCATGCATCACCTACATTCTTTCTCCTCACCTATATAGATGAAATTTACAGAAAATAACTGTCTGCACCAATTAACCTCTGTTCATCACATTTTTGTCAGACATTCTTAGTCCACTTTTTGCCATTACAATTTCCCAGGTTCACATTTATAATGAGTTTTGATTACATAAACTTGTCACACAATAAATGCAATCTGGCTGCTTAGCGACTTTCTAACCAGTGTGACCATATTCACAGACATCTTGAGGAAATTAGAGGGACTAACCACCATCTTGTATCATCTGCTTATTAGGTTTTCTTTATATTTGAAGCTATTGTCTCAGTTTCTTTTTAAGTTAAATTTTAGATTGTTACCATGCCCCTTAGAAGTAGTCTTTCATTTTTAACCTGAAATCCCCTTTTTGAATTTAAAATGTAAATAGTTGCTTTTTCTGCAACCATTTGCTTTTACTGTGAATTGGCAATCTTTTCTTTGGTTTATCTACATTGTCAGCAGTCTCCTCAGAATTTGAAACCAAAAATCCCAGCAGGGAGAATATAGTAACTCACTGTGTATAAATGAAAAGCAAAAATGATTAATGTAAACTTCAAGCCTACCATCTTTTGGCATGGTCTGTAGTTGAAGACAGGCCCATGATATCACCAGCTCCCCTCCCAACTCAACATAGTTTACTTGGACTGCTTGGTTTTGGTTTGCTCTAGCATAAAGCAGAACCGATGAGAGCAAATGGGCTCCTTATGTGATGTGAATTTCTGTGGTTTTATGGTATTAACGGAGTTGTAACTATGTGAACATGTATTATATAGTCGGCAAATAATTCTGTTTGATGAAGCATAGTGTTATTTTATAGTCAGGGACATTTTTTGAGAACGTAACACATCAATGGTGGTAGTGCGAAATGAAGTTTTTTTCCCCAATTGTGTTGCAGGAAGCCACCATTTGCCTCTTTTTTTCTGTTTAAATTTGAATAAAAACAGGATGTTTGAACCTGAATATCCACAGGAAATTACACTTTAATAAAGAAGGGTCATGGTGCACACACATAGGTAAGTACTGCCGATGGTACAAATTAGGCAATTTAGTGGAATGGGCAGATGCAATTTAATGTGGCTATATCAGAGAGGAGTCATTTAGAAATAGATAAAACAACAAGGATAGGAATATACGCTAAATGGAAAGATGTTGAAGGTTGTGAATGAACAGAGAGACTTAGGGGTTCAAATACATTTGCAGGTAGATACAATTATTTAAAAATCCCAGCAGCATGCTGTGTTTTATAAACATGTGTATAGAATGAGGCCAGAGTTAGAATACATTGTGCTGTTTTGTGGTGCCCCATTATAGAAAAGACATGAAAGCCATAACAAAGCATACAACATAAGGTTCATCATGACCGTATCAGGGATGAGAAACTGTACAAAAAGACTGGAAGAAACCAGGAGTATTTCGACTGCAGCAGAGAAGGCCAAGAGAAAGTTTAATAGACACTTTAAAAATTATGAAGAGTTTTGATAGAAGAAACAGTGATAAAGCTACTTGTTCTAGAGGGAGGCCAGTGTCAAGAGTCGGCAATTCAAAATGATCATGAAAACAGCACGGAGAGCGATTAGAAGACATTCTTCATTCATGGCGCTGGGAGCATGGACTGCTTTGCCAAAAGGAGGAGTTGTGGTAAACACCACTGCATATTTTAAGGGGAAACTAAATTCATATTTGAAGCAAAGGAAGATGGATGTGGGGAGAGTGGGGGCTGGGATCAGTTTTGGATTGCTCTAGCAAATATCCAACATAAACAATGCCTCTTCTGTGCTGTAGACTTCTATATTTCTAAGGGTCACTCTTGTATATTTTAAGGTCGATCTTAACTTCTGGACAGCCGATAGCAATAAGGCCAGAACTATTGACATCCTGATGCAGCTCACTGGATTTAGACTGCTACAATACTGGAAGCTTGTTAACAAGGTAAATCCAGAGGATGGGGACTGCAGTGATGGGAGATGGGAGTGATGAGAAGAAGAAGACTGGGGCAGCAAAGACCTAGACTATTTTTGTGGGGCCCAAAAAATTTTTTTAAACTTTTCTTTGCAAGGCCTCTGATTGTATTGCCTTTAAAACTAATCAGAGTGGCACTTGATTAAAATTGTCACTTGGACTTTATATATTGGATAGTATTTGACATAGAATTACATTAGATCTACAACACAGAAACAGGCCATGCAACCCAAGTGGTCAAGGCCTCTGTTTAAACTCATCAGCCTCCTCCCACTCTAATTACCTCTTTCCAACATGTTCCCATATTCTTCTATTTCATTCTCTCTCATGCATACATCAAGCTTCCCTTTGAATGTATAATTGCTATTCTTGTCAACCACTCCACGTGACAGCAATTTTCACATTCTCGCCATTAATGCATGAAAAAATTCCCCTTAAATATTTTAATTTAATCTGTTACTGGCTAATCTTCTAGCCGAGGAAAGACATTTAAACACTTCTGCTAGACAAAAGGAACTCGCAGAGGACGTAAGCTCATCAGCACTTAATTGCAGCTTTTAAATAGACGTCTTTTAAGAGTTGGTACTGAAGTAGCCAGTCATTTCACCCCTTGGAGGCAAAAGGCAGATCAAATTCATGAACAAAAGATAGTCTCACTCATTACTGTAAATTTCAGAAGATTCCGTGCACCAACTTATCAAGACATTTCAGTTTACAGCAAGTTCCCATCAGAACCAGAACCATAGGATCTGAACAAAAGAGCAATAAAACACCAAAAGATATGTCTGTAATTTAGAAAAACAAATCTTTGCCCCTCCCCAAAGTGTTCTCCCTCATCTTTACTGACATGAAGGTCCTGTTGCATTATGGTGTATGGTCACATGGATGCTTGCAATATTGTCATCTTATCCTCGTGGCCATTTTTGATGTTTATCCTAGAAAGGTGGTGTGGCAGGTTATTTGTTAGTAACAAGCATCAAAACTAAGCATAAACCTGTACACACACCACCCCCACACAAAAAACTACCAATGGAGTCATTGGATGATGACAATTAGAAGTGAGGATGCTGCCTAATTTTTCAATTAATCATAGACATCAATGCCAGTGTAATACCCAATAGTTGGGATCAACATTATCTTCACAGCACATCAACTTCAGGAAAAGTGCAGAATATCCTTATGTACATGGCTTTCTTTGATCTCACAAAAGCTTTTGACTCGGTGAATTGAACTGCCCTTTGGAAAGTGCTACAGGGATATGGATACCCAGGTAAGTTCACAAACATCATCCGTCTCCTATATGACATTTTGCAATTAACTACTATTCAAATTGCTCCACCTCAGGCCCCTTGCCTGTCAAAACAGGCGTCAAACAGGGGTGTGTCATTATACCAACAGTATTCTCAATTTTTCTTGCAACAGAATACAACTTAATACTGACTGGCTCCCCTCCAGGTGTGGTAATAACTTACTGCACTGATGGTAAACTCTTCATCCTCAACCGGCTGATAGCCAAAACGAAGACACCACACACTTCTGTAATTGAACTACAGTATACTGATGGCGCACAAGTTGGTCCTCACTCTGAAGAAGAACGACAACAGATAGTTGACACATTCAGCGAAATCTAAAAGAGCATGTATCTTGCCCTGAACACCAGGAAGACCAAAGTCCTCTACCAACCCACACCAAATGTATCAAATCCAACACCTTCAACTGAGATTCACAGAGAAGTATTGGAAAATGTCCCTCACTTCCCATATCTTGGAAGCTATCTGTCCCAAAAAACTGACACTGATGAAGAGGTACACCACCAAATTCGATGTGCTAGCTCAGCTAAGGTAAATTACATACTCAAGTTTGAGAAAGTCGTGACATCAGACCCAGCACTAAACTCAAAGTGTATCGAGTAATGGTTCTATCTACGCTTCTCTATGGTGCTGAAGCTTGGACAATTTATTGACGCTAGATCATCAATGTTGTCTTAGAAGGATCTGGTGAATCAAGTGAGAGGACAAAAGAACAAGCACGAATGTCTTCCAAGACATAGACATGCCAAGTAAATAGGCCATGAGAGGGATGGGGTATGTCGTCAGAAGGCCCGACTCAAGACTGCCCAAACAGATGCTTTACTCAGAGCCAAGCCAGGGAGCCTGTTCTCAATGGAACCAAAGCAAATGTTTCAAAGACAATCTCAAAGCCTCCATGAAGGTCTGCTCTATTATCAATACATAGGAAGCAGATGGCCAATTGTCACCAAAATAACGATCCATCATCAAAAATGGTGGAAAGACCTTCCATTCAACAAGGAGCAGCTACTGAGAGAGAACAGCGAGAGAGATGGAAAGGGAGAGCAGCTGTTTGATCCAACAATCTGCCACCACCTCTACCGGCCAACAACCGATGTCCTCACTGTGGGAGAGTCTGCAAGTCTAGGACAGGGCTCATAAGCCATCTGCAAACTCAGTCAACACTGACACCTCACTTTCACCCAGTTATCTGCAAGGAAGAATCATCCTTGACACAAAGGATTGCCGATGATGCTGATCACTTAACTCATAAGACAGGACCTTCCCAATTTGTTTGGTAACAGAAAGATAATACTTATGAGGAGGTGGTGGTGTAATGGTATTGTCACTGGATTAGTAACCCAGAGATCCAGGGTATTGCTCTTGGGACATGGGTTTGAATCCCACCACAGCAGAAGAAGGAATTTGAATTCAATTAATAAATCTGGAATTAAAAGCGAGTCTAATGATGGCCATGAAACCATTGTCGATTGTCGTAAAAACCCATCTGGTTTAGTAATGTCCTGTAGGGAAGGAAATCTGCTGTCCTTACCTGGTCTGGCCTACATGTGACTCCTGACCCACGGCAATGTAGTTGACTTTTAAATGCCCTCTGAAATGGCCTAGCAAGCCACTCAGTTGTATCTCACCGCTACAAAGTCAATAAGGAATGAAACTAGACAGACCACCTGGCATCGACAACAGCAAACCCGGCATCGACAACAGCAAACCCAGCCCCGTCAACCCTGCAGAGTACTCTTTACTAACATGTGGGGGCTTGTGCCAAAGTTGGGAGCGCTGTCCCACAGACTAGTCCAGCAACAGCCTGACATAGTCATGCTCACGGAATCATACCTTGCAGACAATGTCCCAGACACCACCATCACGATCCCGGGGTATGTTCTGTCCCATGAAGTCTCATGGCATCAGGTCAAACATGGGCAAGTAAACATCCTGCCAATTACCACCACCGCCTACCCCCACCCCCCCTCAGCTGATGAGTCAGTAATCCTACATGTTGAACACCACTTGGAGGAACCACTGAGGGTGGCAAGGGCATAGAATGTACTCTGGGTGGGGAACTTCAATGGCCATTACCAGGAGTGGCTCGGTAGCACCACTACTGACCGAGCTGGCATAGTCCTAAAGGACATAGCTGCTAGACTGGGTGTGCGGCAGGTGGTGGGGGAACCAACAAAAGGAAGAAACATACTTGACCTCGTCCTCACCAATCTGCCTGCCGCAGATGCATCTGTTCATGACAGTATTGGTAGGAGTGACCATCGCATAGTCCTTGTGGAGACGAAGTCCCGTCTTCACATTGAGGATACCCTCCATCGCGTTGTGTGGCACTACCGCTGTGCTAAACGGGATAGATTTCAAACAGATCTAGCAATGCAAAACTGGGCATCCATGAGCCACTGTGGGCCATCAGCAGCAGCAGAATTGTACTCAACCACAATCTGTAAACTCATGGCCCAGCATATCCCTCACTCTATCACTGCCATCAAGCTGGGTGTTGAACCCTGGTTCAATGAAAAGTGCAGGAGGGCATGCCAGGAGCAGCACCAGGCATACCTCAAAATGAGGTGTCAACCTGGTGAAGCTACAACCCAGGACAATCTGCATGTCAAACAGCATAAGCAGCATGCGATAGACAAATCTAAGCGATCCCACAACCAACAGATCAGATCTAAGCTCTGCAGTCCTGCCACATTCAGTTGTGAATGGTGGTGAATAATTAAACAACTAACTGGAGGAGGTGGCTCCACAAACATCTCAATGATGGGGGAGCCCAGCACATCAATGCAAAAAGATAAGGCTGAAGCATTTGCAACAATCTTCAGCCAAAAGTGCCAACTGGATGATCCATCTCGGCCTCCTCCTGAGGTCCCCAGCATTACAGTTGTCAGCCTTCAGCCAATTCAATTCACTTCACATGATATCAAGAAGCGACTGAAGGCACTGGATACTGCAAAGGCTTTGGGCCCAGACAACATTCCAGCAATAGTAATGAAGACCTGTGCTCCAGAACTTTCCGCGCCCCGAGCCAAGCTGTTCCAGTACAACACTGGCATCTACCCGGCAATGTGAAAAATTGCCCAAGTATGTCCTGTGCACAAAACATAGAACAAATCCAACCCGGTCAATTACCGCCCCATCAGCCTACTCTCTATCATCAGCAAAGTGATGGAAGGTGTCATCAACAGTGCCATCAAGCAGCACTTACTCAGCAATAACCTGCTCAGTGACGCTCAGTTTGGGTTCAGCCAGGGCCACTCAGCTCCTGACCTCATTACAGCCTTGGTTCAAATATGGACAAAAGAGCTGAACTCAAGAGGTGAGGTGAGACTGAATGCCCTTGACATCAAGGGAGCAATTGACAGAGTATGGCATCAAGGAGCCCTAACTGAAGTCAATGGGAATCAGGGGGAAAACTCTCCGCTGGTTGGAGTCGTACCTAGCACAAAGGAAGATGGTTGTGGTTGTTGGAGGCCAATTATCACAGCTCCAGGATATCACTGCAGGAATTCCTCAGGGTAGTGTCCTAGGGCCAAGCATCTTCAGCTGCTTCATCAATGACCTTCCTTCAATCATAACGTCAGAAATGGGGATGTTCACTGATGATTGCACAATGTTCAGCACCATTCACGACTCCTCAGATACTGAAGCAGCCTGTGTAGAAATGCAACAAGTCCTGAACAATATCCAGGCTTCAGCTGATAAGTGGCAAGTAACATTTGTGACACACGTGCCAGGCACAGCCATCTCCAACAGGAGGGAATCTAACCATCTACCTTTGACATTCAATGGCATTACCATCGCTGAACCCCCATGATCAACATCCTAGGGGTTACCATTGACCAGAAACTGAACTGAACCAGCCACATAAATGCTGTGACTACAAGAGCAGGTCAGAGGCTGGAAATTCTGCGGTGAGTAACTCCAGACTCCCTAATGCCTGTCCACCATCTGCAAGGCACTCGTCAGGAGTGTGATGGAATACTCTCCACTTGCCTGGATAGGTGAAGCTTCAACAACACTCAAGAAGCTCGATACCATCCAGGACAAAGCAGCCCGTTTGATTGGCACCACATCCACAATCATTCACTCCCTCCACCACCGACGCACAGTGGCAGCAGTGTGCACCATCTACAAGATGCACTGCAGCAACACACCAAGACTCCTTCGACAGCACCTTCCAAACCAGTGATCTCTACCACCTAGAAGGACAAGGGCAGCAGATGCACGGGAACACCACCACCTGCAAGTTCCCCTCCAAGCCACACACCATCCTGTCTTGGAAATATATCTTCACTATCTCTAGATCAAAATCCTGGAACTCCCTTCCTAACAGCACTGTGGGTATACCCACCCAACATGGACTGCAGCAGTTCAAGAAGGCATCACACCACCACCTTCTCTAGGGCAATTAGGGATGGGTAATAAATGCTGGCCTAGCCAGTGACGCCCACATCCACATAAACGAATAAAAGGAAATTAGAAGGCTCACTAAATTGGCCCCTGGGATGAGAGGGTTGTCCGATGATGAGAGACTGAGTAAACTGAGCCTATCTTGTCTGGAGTTCAGAAGACTGAGAGGTGATCTCATTGAAAATTACATGATTCTGAAAGGGTTTGACAGGGTAGACACTGAGAGGTTGTTTCACTGGCTGAGGAATCTAGAGCACAGGTGCACAGTCTCAGGGTAAGGAGATGATCATTTATGACGGAGATGTGGAGAAATTTCTTCATTCGAAGGGTTGTGAATTTTTGGGATTCTCTACCCCCGAAGGTAGTGGATGCTCCATCGTTGAATATATTTCAGGCTGGGATGGACAGATTTTTGGTCTCTCAGGGAATCGAGGGATATGGTGAGTGGGTGGGACGGTGGAAGCCCAAGATCAGCCACGATCATGCTGAATAGCGGAGCAGGCTCAATGGGCCATATGGTCTACTCCTGCTCCAATTTCTAATGTGACGCTCTTCGAACTCTGATGGAGTAATTGAGGATAAAAGAAAATGATTGAATTTTACTTCATGATAATTTTCTAGGAGTGTTCACTAGGGGTGAATTGTATAGAATCCTGTAGTATAATAACTATCTAAAAGGATTTTTAAATCAGCTTGGACGAAATAGCAAATAAGTTGAAGAGACTGAAATGAAGTCCCGTGGGCCAGGTAGTGTATATGCTGGAATGTTAAGGGAGAATTGGCAAGAAATCTCTGGACAGTGGTCAATTGATACTGGAGGATTCCAAAACTGGAAGCAAACAAACCTAATATTTAAAAAAGGAAACTATCTGAACCAGACAACTAAATGTCAATGGGCCCAACATTGGGTAAAATAAACAATTGAGAGTAGGTTGCAGAAGTAACTACATAATAATAGAAATGGAGAATGGAACATCCAATGATATTAATCTCTGTCAAATAAATTATAACAGAGATTAAAACTGAAAACTGTAGAAATACAGGGTACAACATGGGGCTAGATAAAACGCTGCATAAAAACTCAAAAACCGAGAGAACAAGTGCAGAGCAAGAATGGAGAAGGAGTATCACAAGACTTCAGTTCTTGAACCTAGACTCAAAAATCAATTTTAAAATGCTAAATTTACAGACAGCCAACACTTTGCAGAAGGGGTTAGATCAATTAGGCTGGCAAAATGGCAAATGAAATTCAGTACTAAAAATGTTAAGTGCTGCATTTTGAATGAAAAATGAATATGGGTATAAAATAGAATTATCAGAGCAAGTCAGAAGTGAACCTGGGATTAACAGTAGACTCATAATTTTGAATGTTAAGACAATTTGGAGAAGGAATTAAAAAAGCAAATAAAATGTCAGGTGGCACAAAGTGAACAGTATAATATAAATCTATAGAGATTATGTTATAGTTTTACACTGAAGAGAATACAGTGGAGAGAATACAGACATGAGCAACAATAATGATCCCACGTTTGATGGGGATGAACTAGAAAGGAAAGACTAGAGAAGTTTAAAATCTGCAGTCAAGAGGCTCATTAAGGTGAACCATCATTAAGATATTCTAGAGTATTAAAAGGTCAGAGATATGAACTCTAGACTACTTCTTCAAGATCTGTTAGGCCATTAGGACTACAGAACATGAATAAAATTTAATGGAAAGCAAATTTTAAACAATTAGGAAAAAAGATCATGCTAAAAGTGATAGATATTTAGAATAATCTACCTGATAAAGTTCCAGAGTTATATATTAAAGAGCTCAAACTGCAACTGGATGCTAAGCTGGTTCAGTTGCAGGGATTCCAGGGGCCAAGTTGCAATGGACTAATAGGCCTTGATTTGTCATTCACATTTTCCTTCTGATTCTTACTGCAAGGGATTGCTCCAATCATTCATTCACTTGGAACTGATCCAAGTCCAGCCGCAGTCAGGGAACAAGGAGCCTAAATGGTGCAAGGTTCAACACTGATGCCACCTGTTATGCTGAATGCCTAAACTGGTTATGTTATGGCTAGCTGTGTGAAAAACTGGTACAGGGTTTTGATTTCAATATTACATTTGGTCATTTCTTTTGCAAATAATTCTGTTCATTAAATTTATGAGCATTAAAGAAATAAAGAACTTGAATAGCGAGCCTTTCATGATTCCAGGATGCTGCACAACTAAGTACTTTTGAAGTGTAGTTACTGTTGACGTGTTCGTGCTGGAGAATGGAAATACTTCGCACTTATGTGAATTAAATGGACACAATTCACCAACTGTCACAGAAAGAGAGGAAAACAAACAGTAATTATAGTCAACATTAAAGACATTGGAAAAGTCATGAGTAAGAAAAGGTCATTCGCCCAAGGTCATGTATAACATGGATGGATGCAGAGGGAACTTCCCTTTATTCTGATCCAAGCATGTGCCTCAGTACCAAATGCAGAAGAGGACCTGTGACTTGTCCTTTAGGCTTTTTCTTCCCCCTTACCCTTTGGCCTCTGAGATGAGATTGTTAATTTACTGCTGAATTAGTACTGGACTAGGGCTTACCAGAAACCAGACTCATTTTGTAGGAGACGTCCCTCGAATTTGGGAACAGACTTTTATCCCATCAGTCTGGCCTGGATTTGAATCCAGCATCCAGAGATGAATGCAGCACTACAAGTTGAATAGTCTACCCAATTCTCCAGTGGCGATTTAAGAACTGCTGAACAGCATGATACAATGGTTAATAGTCAACAGTAATAGTTCTTAACGGGTGGGAGACTGTCAAAGAGAAGCAAGATGATTAAAAATATGATTTAAAAAACTTTAAGAAAAAGATATAAATTAACTAAATGCACATCAACTAACATACTAACCTGTGTTTAAATCCCGTCCAGGATTAAATGCTCGGCTATTGACAGTGGTGGAAAGCCGGTCACAGCTGATAGTTTTTGAAACATTGGTGTTGAAATTCCCATCAAACCTGTGAAGTTAAAGATTAAAATGAGATGAGGATTTCAAAGCGTAGCACAGGATAAGAGCACGGTGACATGATAATTCTGACTTCAAAGCCTGTAATTGAAGTTTAGTGAAAAAAAAATGAAATGGCCTTAATTTCAAACAAAACCTATTTGACCCTATTATATCACACACAACATTTCGGACAGAATATTAGTGCTCTGTTTTTCTTTCTCCTTCAATTTTCCCATTTCATCTGAGGGTGCTAATTTGTTGGAGTCTTTGAAATAGCAAGTTTCAGCAAATTTAACCATGGGCAGGTGAACCTTCTGGAGCAGTATCACATCATTTATCATCTCAGCCATTAGGCAAGCCAAGTGTCATCTCCAAACATGTTGTGAATTTAATTCAATAATCATTTCAGAAGAAAAACTCAAAATTCAGCAATTCAGATAGAAGAAATTATTAAATAAACTTGGTCATTCTGAATGTCAGCACGAGCAGACCTGGCGAACCAGATGGTGAACTGTGTACGATGAAAAGAAAGCTACATTTTGTCAGGAATTTTTTTTTTTATATAAAAGTGCACATAAAATCAACCCCACCCCAACTCTCTTGAGGTATAGATTCATGTAAGGGTATGATTCCACGAGCATCACTAACCCTCAGGTAGCTTACCAAATTGGCTATTCTTCAAGTATTCATCTGAAGAGCTAATGGGCTAGGTAAGGCATCGCATTCAAATCCAATTCCTTTCAACATAATGAATGATTAATTTGGATCAATGGGTGAATTCCCATCATAATCTTCAAAACTTCAGTCAGTTTTATGTCAAACGCTAGTTCCCGGCACCAAAGAAAGCAAGCCCAGCTTCCTATCAACAGAAATGGACTTTCTGATAAACAAAAAATACTTCATTGTTGCCTCGTGGATACCAGTGAGTGCAACATCCTCTTTGCTGATAATCCTCTACAATGATGTACTTTACCATCTAAAAAGCTAAGTAGTGACTGAATCACTGCAAGGAACAATGGACAGCACTGGACAAATAAGTTATCCTCAACTCTGAGGAAACAATCAACTCTCAAGAACGATTGATTGTTGTCTGCTCACCTCTACTTTATAAGGTTAGTCAAATCTGTTCAGATACAAGCACCCTGCTACCTGCCTGACAACTCTCAAACCAAATAAGAGTGCATAAACGACTGAAGGAGATGGAAAAGATGCACCATCTGCAATTCCAATGTGCAACAAGGCTACTGATGTGGCCAATGATGGAATACTGTATTCTTGTTCAACAGGCTGCTAAGAAAATTTATTTATTTAGAGATACAGCACTGAAACAGGCCCTTCGGCCCACCGAGTCTGTGCCGACCATTAACCACCCATTTATACTAATCCTACACTAATTCCATATTCCTACCAAATCCCCACCTGTCCCTATATTCTCCTACCACCTACCTATACTAGGGGCAATTTATAATGGTCAATTTACCTATCAACCTGCAAGTCTTTTTTGGTGGTGGGAGGAAACCGCAGCACCCGGCGAAAACCCACGCAGACACAGGGAGAACTTGCAAACTCCACACAGGCAGTACCCAGAATTGAACCCGGGTCACTGGAGCTGTAAGGCTGCGGTGCTAACCACTGTGCCGCCCATATTGTTTCCTTCTTGTTGGACTCTGATGCCAAGTAAACCAGTACACTTGGTAGAGTCTCCATTTTGCGGCACCAAAGAAATATAGCTGGGTTATCAGACCAACAGTAAAGTTAGTGACAAGGAATTCAGCTGTTAATGCCAGAAAAATAACAGTTGTATAACAAAATTCTGTGTGAACACAAAATATCTGTACAAAATGCCAGCAGCAAAGCTTCAGACATAGCTTCCCCTCCTGTGGAATTCTGGTCAGTGTCATCACCTGGAACTGTCTCCCTTATTCGCACAAGTTTAAATGCGTGCAAAGTTAGTTATCATTTAATAAATTAGGGTGGTTGAAGGGAATCGAAAATCTCAGTTGCTCACTTTTACTCCAGTACAATTTCTTGGATCTCTTTCTGTGCTCCCAGTATTTACCAAGGGCTACATGTGGCACACCTGTCTTTATTACTGTTGTTTCTGCCCTTACTCAGTAATATCATCCAATATGCAAATCTAGTATGGAAACTATGCTTCAGGTTCCTGGGTTGCTTAATAAATTCAATTGGTGTGCAAACTGTGAGTCAATAAGCACAGTATCGATATTCTGCTACCCTCTGCAGTTTCCCAATGAAATTAAGGTGCTTGTTCATGCCTCATATTTGAAATATATATCTTGCACTGCACATTAAAACACAATAGTGCTCATTATCCAGGCTGATCTACCAAATGCACACTGTTGCAAGGAAGAATTCACTGTCATTGATGAAAATGGACCCAACATGAACTCACATGGTATCTGTCATGAATATACAGTTGGCACAGAAAGGGTTAACATCCCTTCCTGCAAAAAGTTGTATACCATTATTTCTTCAATTTCACACAAAACTATCCCAGTTTGTTTCAACTTGCCCAGGGTACCAGGACTACAGCTGTGATGAGATTCTGCCTGCCCTTGTTGAGTGATCAAAAGATAGACTGAAATTCTGTTTCCAAGAGCAGTCACATCATTGCAATTTTTTCCCCCCCACTTCTTCCTGGACGGACTTTAATGAACAACTGATCGAAACATAGTCTCCAGAGAGTAACTGCACAGCCTCAGTCTTCCTCTTTGATCTGAATCCCTTTGGAAACGTCAGTTCAACCTTCAACTTGCGAGGCACTAGCTTGATTGATATCTGCTCTGATGTGCTTCAGCACTTTGAACTTCACATATTAAAATCCCATCAGACCAGCCAGCTTCTATTCCAATGAGCAGGTTTTGCAAGCGAACTGGAGCTAATACAGGCCATTAAAACTATGTTTTTTTGGCAGCTCTTTGAATTTTATATCAAAACCCAGACTTCTAGAAAATTCCAAATTTACTTAAATCAGACTGGCCTTATCACGCGAAACAGATTTTTGTGGGATGTTTCTGCATATGGAAACTGGGAAGAAAATATAGACAAGGCTTCTAATGTCTGCCAGAACAGCTCTTCTCCATTAGTGTACGGATTGTTTTCTCTCTCAAAGCAATATATGCTGTATTTCAGAAAACCTCATCTTCTCCCATATCTCTTATTTTCTCCTCTCCTGGAGGACTGACTGAGGCTGTGTTAAGATTGCACAGCCTGTTTAAGCTGCAGGCCATTTTTCATGCCCATGTTTACTGCCAACAGGCAATTCTTATTCTTTCATGTGGGACATTATACGGTCATGCAAGCCCCCACCTGCTAAGCATGAGGCATATTAATTTCGCCACATGGACATTAAATGTCAAACTGTTATTGAAATAAAGAAAGGACTTGCTTTAAAAAATTGCCAGATCTTGGCTGGAAATACATTTACATATTAACGGACAGTGCTTGGAAAAGACAAAGGGACCATTCCCTGACACATTTAATCCACAATGGACTTTTGATCGCCAGACGTTGAAGGTGGGGGAGCTCGCATTCCAGGTTGACGGCTAAGATGGCCGAATACACGAATGGACATGGTCAAACCAGCTAGTCACATGACTAACCTGCTTGGCAACCTGAGTTTTTTCAATTAGTACAAACAGTTTGGGCAGAAAGCTCCTTGCCTGAGATGCTCTCTCCTGGCTGGCTCGCCACAGCCTCTCCTGTCTGTCTGCTCCCATCTCTTTCTCACAAGCCTCTGAATCCACTGAGGCCACATGACACCCAAGAGAGAAAAGTCTCCGACAGCGAACAAGGTTTAAGAGGAATATTGGGCTCCAATGAAAAGCAAGATTTACCTACAATCAAGGTCTCTACAGTGAGCTCGAAGAACTGTAACAAATATTCTTCAGAGATTGCCTCAAACTTTTCCACTTTATTTCTTCTGCTCTTTTCTGTCTCTATTTGCATATGTATCGCGTATGCATGCTGGGGTGGACGCGTCGTGTATCCATAGGCGTTAACCGAATTAGAGTTTAAATTTAATAAATTTCAACTTTTCTTCTTTAAACCTAAGAAAGCCTGGTTTCTTTGCCTTATAATTGGAAAGCGGTGAACAAGGATTCACCGGGGTGGGAGGTCGGGGGAGCTAAAAACACTATGTGTTTAAAATTAAACCCCGTTACAGTAAGACCAGGTGAAGGCTGAAAGGGAATCCTAGACCCCTTTCTCACCTGGTCGTAGCAATACTAAAGACCGATCTTGACCTTGTCTGACTGCCACACATATACTTTTAAACAGAAAAACAGCAATCACAGGCAGGAACCCTAGATGTTTCCTTTCCCCCAGTGACACTAAAGCACTAACCCAGTGGCAGTCCCATTGCTGGCCAAGCGGACATCAGTTACATTAGCACAGACAAGGATTCAAACCTGGAAACTTTATAGTTTGGTTGCCTCAGTCTCTTATAAACAGTACATCCATCAACTGAGCCAATATTTACCTTACATCCTATGTTAGCTAAGGCAGCAAGTGTTGACAGGCAACTGAACTATGGGGTATTACAGCTCAACTCAATTCTATCCTCATTAATCTAATATCTAGATGCTCATTTTCCATCAAGAGCAGGATCTCTGGTTAATTTTTCTCCCCCAAGCCCAGGGATAGAGGCCAACTGAGTACCTTCACTGTACCCCAAGGCCAGATCAGTTAACTCAACACTTGGGGAGATACCAGAGGGTGCTTGTGCTTTTGGAACTGAATCTCATCATGAGTAGGTACCATTAGCAGAAGAACAAAGAAAACTGAGGAAATTTATTTTCATAAAGCTTTAAGTCAGTCAAGTTGGCAAACAGTAAGTGCACTAAAACCACTCTGTCAGTCACTAATTGGATCCTCTGGTATATATTTTTAAGCTCACACTTCATTCTTGACAAGTTCTACTACTGCTATGAACACATGCATCCTCATTGGGCAATTCATCTCCAGAAAGAACTGCATTAAGCTACTTGAATTAATTTTTACAGTAGCCCCAATGAAGCCAATTCAACAATTAATCCAGTGAAATGACACAGCAACCCTACACTTCGAAATGAATACATTTTCTGTAGATAAATGCTGCATAGTCCAATGATTTGCTACCTTCATGTTCATTTTATATATTTTCATTGATTAAGATCTTATTTAGCTGCTTACCAGTTGATGTGGGCTTTGGTTCATACTGGCAAAAGACCACTTACAGTTCCATGAAAATCAACTGCAACAAATATCCAGACAGGTGTCAGAAGCAGGCTTCTGTTTTTC
Organism: Heterodontus francisci; assembly: GCF_036365525.1. Taxonomy (NCBI): domain Eukaryota; kingdom Metazoa; phylum Chordata; class Chondrichthyes; order Heterodontiformes; family Heterodontidae; genus Heterodontus; species Heterodontus francisci. The sequence continues at coordinate 71,172,215 of NC_090378.1, forward strand.
CTCTGTTCCAATGATCCATCCCATTACTTAAAATATTCACATGCAATCTCTTAGAGGACCAAAGATATTTGTTTGGGCAGTCACATCTAAACAGTTATGCTTCGTCAGCATATGTAGCTTACTTCATATGACCACATTGCAATTGCCATCAATTGGAACCCCTACTTGTTCAGCAAGCTGCTTTAGATTAGATTAGATTAGATCATTATACATTCTAACTCTAGTTTTACCCTGTACTGCAAAACATACTTTATCATCCACTCAGTTATCAGTTGTTTGATTACTAGTTTGTCTGGGACCTGGAGTGATAAGAAACAAATAACTAATGAGACTTCTGGTTTAGGTGATGTGGTAACTGAGGGTGCTTGCAGCCTTCGGAAAAGGCCAATGTGATCAACACTATATCAAAGGCTTCAGAGGTTTAGTGGGACAAGGAGGAAAAATACTTTATGGGCTTATGAAAGAGGGATTCTAGCCAGCAAGAAATTCAGAAAACAGAAGAGTAGTGATGGGTCAAGGTAAGAATTTAGGGAGCAAAGTACTTAAGAGGGGAGAGATGTCTGAGACGGAGGAAGGGAAGGAAACAGAAGAGAAGTGTCCAAGAAGAACCAAGATGACAAAAAGGCAAATAAAATAGGCTCGGGCCTGGAGCTGCAGTCACCATGGGCATGAAAATACACACAGAAGGAACTCAAGTTACAAAGGCATTTCAGAGATTAGGAGGTCAAGTGTACAATAAACTTTTGGTTGATTCCATTAGTGAATATACTGCTTAGTATGATACTAAGCCAAACAGAATAGGAAATGCCAGGTTGAATCACAGTCTGTGCTGAGTTAGCAGCTATCATCTGAGGTGAAGAGAGTGGCAATACAATTGGTATCAATACCCAAGCAAGGGAGAGAAAATACAGAAGCCAAGGCTTCTGTCCTGATTGTCGTCTAGCAATGCTTGTTGTACCTTGCATATATGTAACCATAGATTATAACTGGGCTCTGCTCTGATTTCCCTGACACTGTCATTCAGTGTGCCAACATTTAACATTGAAGTTGACATATACTAAAATACCATGAGATCCCAGAAGGTATCAACACCGATGGAACTGTACCCTGGCAACAGTATGGAACTGTACTCTAGCAAAAGTCAGCACATTCAGGAGAGGGTGAGAGAAAAGCAGAAAAAAATTGGCTGGGAAATCATATTAGAATGACTGCACTGCAACTGATAAACTTCCTACAGTACAAGACCACTAATATATATAATCATGGATATATTGGGTTGGATTTTACCAGGCCCCTGACATCGGGCTCTGTGCTAGGAGGGCCCGGCCACATCTACCCGGTGGCGGTGAGGCTCTGTGGTGGCCCCCCCGCCCCCGCGCGATGGGACCTGAATTTCAATATGTAAATCAATAAAGTGAAAAAATTTAAATACACTCACCTCCAATCTTCTGGGCCTGCCACGAGCTTCAGTGCAGTGACGGCACTCCTGTGCCTTCACTCCCCCATCTGGGGAAAGCGGACGTGACACTGGTGAGGAGGGGGAATGGTGTCAAATAAATGTAATGAGTGTAGGGGATGGTGGGAAGGGGTGAACTTTAAACTTTGTACAGTCTGTGGGGGGTGAAAGGTCAGATTTCAAAGTTAAGTGTTTTGGGGGTGGTGGAAGGACAAATACTTAATTGTAATTTTTATTGGGGGTGGGAAAGGGGGCGTTAGCATTTTATTTGATACATTTTGGTGGGGAGGGGTGTATGTAAAAATATAAATTTGCCAACAGGGCTGGCTGCCCTTTAAAAATGGAGTCACGCCTGCGCACAGGCAGCTGACGCCATTGCCGACGATGAGCAGCCCGCCTGCTCCATGTGATTGGGGGGCCAAGCTGCCTCGGCTATTTAAATGAGCCACTGTGCGGGAGATTGCAGCAGCTCTGCAGTGTGAAGCCTGCCATTTTTATTGCCCACCACCAAGAACACAGGCGGGCTCTTAAAATCCAGCCCATTGACTGTTAGAATCCATAAAGTAGGAAAAAATACTTACTCCATCATTGAAGCTGGAATTGTGCAGCAGTCCTGGATGGCTGTCAATGGCGATGTCAAGTGAGCTGTGTAGGATGCTTCCACCACCTGTTTGTTACGATTCACTACATCGAGGTAACGATTAAACTTCTCTCTTATCTTTTTAGCCAGCTGCCAAAGCAATAGAAAAGCACAACAGAGGATGAAATCATAAATGAAAATTACAACATTGTTGTCCTAAATTTAGATGCGATGACCCACTTTTGCTCATCAAGAAGAATCATAGAAGGCTTACAGCACAGGAGACCATTCAGCCCATCAAGTCCTTGCCAGAGTAAGTAAATCATTGTTGGCAAATGAACATTTTTCCAGCACTAAGTACTTTGGGTGGATACTGCAGTGCAGGTCAAATGCAATTTGCATATCCTGCTCCAAAATATACTTAAGCTTCATAAGAATTTGCTGCATATGTGACATTCCTAGTTTCCATACCAAATATAGTATCGACATCCCTAAGTGAAGTTGCCTATTTGTGTTGAATATGTTCAGTTTTGTGCCTCTGCCCATGCACATTCAGCATGGAATCCCAAATTAATTTCAAGTGGAGTCCTTCCTGCTAGCAAAGAGCAGAGACAGAAAAGAAATGTTCATTCCATTAGTCTGTACTGAATTTGAACCCACATCAGAGTTGAAGGGACAGCACAAACCTAAATCCTTTGCAGTGTCACCAATAAGCAAAAATAGCTAACGAAAGTCGAGGCCACCAAACAAGACCATGAAAAATACAATACAATGGTTTGATGATATAACATGATATTCAGCTGTATAAACTGAAAATCCCAATTAAATTTAATTTGAGGTGTCACAATTGGCCCCAGCTCGTTTTAGCAGACTTCAACTCTTCAACTGAACAAGTGAAATTCACAAATAATACAGAAAGATATTTAAAAATAAACTGCAAATTACGAACCATCAAGGCAACACACATATAAAGACATTCTTCACTAGCCCTAACTACATGAACGCTTGTACCTCCCAATGGACAAGCAAGCCATGTATATTATGGCGCAGTGGTTAGCACCGCAGCCTCACAGTTCCAACAACCCTGGTTCAATTCTGGGTACTGCCTGTGCGGAGTTTGCAAGTTCTCCCTGTGATTTCTGCCGGGTGCTCCGGTTTCCTCCCACAGCCAAAGACTTGCAGGTTGATAGGTAAATTGGCCATTATAAATTGCCCCTAGTATAGGTAGGTGGTAGGGGAATTGAGGGAAGGTGGGGATGTGAGAGGATAATGGGATTAATGTAGTAGTATAAATGGGTGGTTGATGGTTGGCACAGACTCGATGGGCCGAAGGTCCTGTTTCAGTGCTGTATCTCTAAATAAAAAATACTGAAAAAGCACAAGAGGGGTAGGGTTGCTGCTTTTGGTTACAATCCAGAGATCCCTTCTGGGAAGTGTGTGGATGTAGGAAGATTTCAAGATCAGGGTCAGCTGCAAACCTTCAACTGTCAAATGGTCTTTGACATCCAGGTTTACACATCATTAAAAAAAACGGCCATTTGCAAAACATATGAGAAGATGAATGGTGCTCAAAATCATACCACGGTCAGACTTAGCACCTTCAAGTGAAGACAGGATAAAAGTGTGGGAAAAATGTGGTATCTTTACCAACATTTAAAAACAGTGGCACGTTCTGCAATCAACATAAAATTCTGTGCAGAACATTCAGAAAGCAACATCAAAGCACATACTGTTTAGCTATTCCATGTTTTCATTTGCATTACTTACATAAATACTTAAAACACTGAATTTTTTATAAAGTGCAGATATGTTTTACTGAGTCTGTCTCATCTATAATTGTTTACCATGATTAAAACATTAAATTATAGGCCCCTATCAAGAGCAATGTAGAAAGAATGTTTAGGGGGAAAATATTCCTGGAAGCGCTTCTTTGATCAGCAGGAATTTGCCTTCTACATTTTTTGTTACAATGTCTAATTTTGGTTTTCGTCTGTATGCAAACACTGATGGAACCCCTAAATGAAAACTTCAATTTTTTAAATCTCTGGAATGTTGTCATTAGGCAGGTAGTGTTTTAGCCCCCGAGTGTTTTAAGGGTCAAATAAACAGACAAATGACAGGTTTTCTCATTGGTTAAAAAAGATAAATATTTATTTTTACACAATAACAGTAAAATATTCATGATTTCACCCACTCACACATTCACACACATACACAGAAGAAAAGATAGAGTACAGTGGTAGCATGCAATTAGAGTCCAATTGTTGTAAAAGTGTTTGTTGTTTTAAAAAACCTTTAGAGCTTTTCGGGAGGAAATCTTTCAGCAGTGCAGGCCTGAATATTCTTTGTCTTGGAAAAAAGGATCAAGTGTCTCAGGCTCCTTGTGGTTAAGCCTCAATCCGAAGTCGATGGTGGAAATCCTGAATCACTTTCGCAGATGAGGCGTTCCAAAATCACCTTGCAATTTCTCTGCTGCAGTAGTTAAAAGATGTTATCAGCAGGGCTCCTGCTTAGCTGGAACTGCCTCACAGCTGTTATGACTGGAAAAGACCTTCTCTGGCTGTTCTGCCAGTGTTCTGCCCTTTTTCCTCTAGAGGGATACCTTTTAAGGTAGAAATTTGTCAGGTTGGGGTATTGGTCAGGTGACTATGGGCTCTCTCTCCCATGGGATAATTCATACAATGTTCCAGGATATGGGAATCCTTGTTACATGATGGCGTCTGAATGTGGTCCATTTTGATAAATAGGTGTTATTTCACCCCTATTATTTTGGCCTTGGCTTTGGAATCAGTCTGTCTTCAAAAGTCTTTGTTAGCTCCATTCCTGCAGATAGAAGTTGTTAGAATGGAATGGGCAGTTTTTCTATTTCAATGCGTTTTCCCCAAAGCTAATTCAGATGTGGATAATGGGTTTTGTCTTCAACAGACAAACAGGTTTATTAACAGTACTGGAGGGGTCACCTGATCTCTACACCATTTTGTCTGTGGCACAAATGTGTCCTTTTTTTGTAGTTCAGTTCAACAGTCGACTTTTATTTCATAATTCCTCCAGTTCATTTCATACTTCATCATTGTTCCTTCATGAGCGTGACATATGTTAATCAGAAAACAGTTTGGCACTTTAGTCCTACAGTTTCATTCAGATTCTGCTACAGAAGAATTATTTTTTAAGCAAATAAATCACCAAGCACTCAAATTAAAGGCCTGCTACTGTTAATCCAGGAAACTGGAAATTGTCAAAATGACGTAGGGCGTCAGAAGAGTCACGGATGTAGGTGGGAAGAGACTGGACCAGCGGAGAAAAGAAGAGTCAAGATAGGAAGAAATAAGTTCAGTGGGGCAGGAGCAGGCTGACACAATGGGTCTGTCGGGACAGTCCCGTTTGTGGATTTTGGGTAGCAGGTAGAAGCGGGCTGTCCAGGGTTGTGGGACTATGAGGTTGGAAGCTGTAGAGGGAAGATCTCCAGAGGAGATGAGGTCAGTGACAGTCCTGTGGACTGTAGCTTAATGTTCGGTGGTGGGGTCATGGTCCAGAGAGAGGTAGGAAGAAGTGTCTGTGAGTTGGCATTGAGCCTCTGCAAGGTAGAGGTCAGTACACCATACAATAGTCGAGACTGGTAACTGTCTGCACAAAGAATCAAGGGAAAACCCAATGACTCTCAGGTCACAGCTTACCGGTGCACTAATGCCACATCTTACTGGTGCACTAATGCCACAGTACTGCACAACTAAACTACACTTAACTAAGTGGCTAAACTGGTGATTCAGGGGCCATGTATGCCTTTTATCCAGCTGAAGAGAGGCTCTTTTGAAAGCTGTAAAATAAAAGCAAAATACTGCGGATGCTAGAAATCTGAAATAAAAACAAGAAATGCTGGAACCACTCAGCAGGTCTGGCAGCATCTGTGGAAAGAGAAGCAGAGTTAACTTTTCACGTCAGTGACCCTTCTTCGGAACCGACTTCGGAACTGACCCGAAATGTTAACTCTGCTTCTCTTTCCACAGATGCTGCCAGACCTGCTGAGTGGTTCCAGCATTTCTTGTTTTTATTTTATATCTTTTGAAAGCTGTGTTTAGCTCCCCTGCCCAAACATTTAATCCCAATCTGAGGCGTGTAGGATAATAAAGGATATTATCACCACATAGGGAATTAAGTGCATGGACACGACATTTACAAAAGAAGTGTTTACACTTAGCCACCAAGGTGAAAAGGGGTAATATATTAATACTGCAGTTGCAAGTTCAGTTTATGCTGAAATTTGAAAATATTGTCCAGCCTTGCTTTAAATGTTCAATTAGCTGGTCATGAAGCAGGCTGGTGTGGTACTGAAACGGTCTCAGCCAGGATAGTAGTCAGAGCACTACAATTGGCACAGCACCACCATGTTTGGGAGAGGGCAGGAAAAATAAAAGAGGCAGACTCGCTTGGAGCCGACTGTTATCCAGCGACCCACTTCTGGAAAATGCATCGGTATAGGCATCAGATTTGGGACATGTTTGAGTTCAACTGTGTTGTCCAAATGCTGAAATAAACTGTCATCAATATTCACTGCCTGGGCTCACATACCAGAGAATGGATAGTAGTTTTTGGAACTGTATGCAGCATCAATTAATGATGTCAGGAGAGGGAGGCAGAAATCTGGTGGAAGATGGGGGAAAATAATCACCACCTTTCACTTTAAATTTACACTGATTTAATTTATTGTCCACCTAATTTACACAATTCCTTGATTCTAAATTTGACAGTTTGCAGGCAGCTCAATTCAAATTGTGCCCATCATTAAACCACATTCTTTGCGTATGCTAACTAGCTTTCCATAAGCCATTATTATTTAAAAATCTCATTGAGAACCCATGAAACACAGCCGGTATGTGGGATTTCTCAGTTTAGATCACTAACACTGCTGAATAACTTTTACCATTTGTACATACAGAACACTTTATTATGCATCAGGTCAAAGAATATTAGTCACAGTGTATTTACTGAAACGCTATCAGCATTGGAACAGCAGCTCTGCTGGATCTCCCAGCACGCCACTGAAACTGTTGCCAAGGAATGATTCTTTCTCACCACCAAACGCAGCCACAATTCCCACTGAAGCTTAAGCAGAGATTAATGAGAGGGGTTTTGATTTGTGTGGCAACGATGAAGAGTGATTTCACATAAAACGACTTTGATACAGGCAAAGTGAAGCTCATTAATTTGGCAAAAGAGTACAGCATATTTTAGTCTTAAAATTTTCCTCAATGCCCTTGACTACACAACATAGTTACAGACTTATTGAGGGGGGGTGGTGGTAGAGGGGAAGGTGGTGAGGAGAGCTTTAACCCCCAAGGACAAGAAGGGATGGGGGAGGTAAAAATTAAAAATGGGAAACCATCCCTGCAATCGGAACTCCACCATGTCCGAGCTAACACCACGCCACCCACGCCCCTACAATGTCCAACATCCCACCCACCCCCATATCCAAATGCTCCCTTTCCACTATCCAACTCACTCTGATCATGTCCACCTCTCTCCCCACCCAATGACGTCCGAATCTACCATCCTCCCCCCACCCCACCCCCATAACACCTGACTCTTCCACCTCCACCTGTAATTTTCAGTGTATACGGTATATAACAAGCAAGAAAGGTCATCTGGCCCAAAAAGTCAGCTCCTTCTGCTGACTATATATCATCTGCTCTATAGTGGACTCCTCTCTAATCATTAACTGATGGAAAGCTCTCTATTCTGTATGCACATGCATAACAGGACTAGAAATTTGGGTCATAATTTGGGGTTGAAAGCAGGAGGACCAATGAGTATTTACAGTGGATGGTACTGTAGCTTATTCTGCAAAGCACAATCCTCTGTTCCTGGCCTACTCCCATTCTCCTATTGATTCTGAACTTGCAGCCCTGGTACAATCGCTCTGCCTCCTGGTCTCGTGCTCCCAGTTCACATCTATGTTTCATGTGCTAACGCTGCTGTGCAGTCAGCATACAAGAAAATCTAAGTTTTGACTCCCAGGAGAGCTGTGGTCCTGATGGGCCATCTTCTACATGTTATTGGTTTTCTTTCCTCAGGTCTATTAGCTGGAAAGTGCAGGGTCATCTTGAGTGTGAACAAACATAATTGAGAAATAATCTTGAATATTCATCCACCCTCCCACTTCCCATTGTTCAAGCCTGGCCTGCAGTATTCCTTCTAACCAATTCTATTAATAGTGGGTTTCAGGACTTTTAAAAAAGTTAAAGAGGCTATATAAATGCAGTTCATTTTAAGAAAAGACTTAGCCTCAACAGCTACTACTTGACTATCTATTACTGTTTGTTTATTTATTTTTATTTATTTATTTAGAGATACAGCACTGAAACAGGCCCTTCGGCCCACCGAGTCTGTGCCGACCAATAACCACCCATTTATACTAATCCTACATTAATCCCATATTCCCTACCACATCCCCACCTTCCCTCAATTCTCCTACCACCTACCTACACTAGGGGCAATTTACAATGGCCAATTTACCTATCAACTGCAAGTCTTTGGCTGTGGGAGTAAACCGGAGCACCCGGCGGAAACCCACGCAGTCACAGGGAGAACTTGCAAACTCCACATAGGCAGTATCCAGAACTGAACCCGGGTTGCTGGAGCTGTGAGGCTGCGGTGCTAACCACTGCGCAGTCCGTTGTATGATGAAATGATGGGGGGCTGGGGGTGGGGTGGCATGTGGTGAATAGAAGAGTTTCTAATAGCTGTGCTCCCTCAAGGATAGTTCACTTTAAGCCTTCTAGTTCTAGCATCACAGTCTGATTACAATCTATCCACTTCAGCATGTTAAATAACCTTTTTAAAAAGCATGGTTTATGATGTCCCACTTAAACCAAGTTTATTTTTCAAAACATTTTCTTCTATCCTGATATAAAATAACTAATTTCAAAATTCTAAATGTAAGCAAATGTTATGACACCTAAAAATATTCCACTGAATTGCACTCAAAGTCAGGACCTACATATCAAAGCCATTTCAGTGCAATAAAATGTTGTCCCACTCCTTGATTGCCCTAGTGTCACAAGAAACGTAAGTGACTAAAGCAACATCAAAGTAAGACAGGAATGGCATTTCAGGCACTGTGCATGCAGGAATATTGTTACTATGTTTTTAAAAAGAACAGATGGTTGTCTCTGCTGCTTTGCCAAATAATAGCTGGTGACATCTGTGCCCAACTTTACTGAATTCTTGTTCTCTCAGAAATTGGATGCTTGATGGCAGCATGTATTGCAAGTTCTAGGAAGGAACACACAAGACAGTTTGCAAGTGCTATTTTGAAGCCCTGCAGAAAGCTACGGCCTGGTACCCTACTGGTCCAACACATTGTTTTCTTTCCACAGCTTCTGACATTTAACTAACTACTTCCCCCACTCATCCCAATCAACCCAACCATTAATGAGACAGTGCATGAACTGGACCTAGGCATGCACTGCTTTCACTGAACTACCTATCATCCTAACACAAATACCTCAAAAAGGCTGCTTCTTGTGTGGGCCCAAAGATATGATTACATTCCCCTGGGGCCTCTGATCTCTGCAAACCTTTGGATAATTGATCTGTTCTTCTACCTACTACATCAGTTAAGAAATGTGACTGACCACACAGACAGACACACATAAAAAGAAAAAAGATGTGCATTTATATAATGCCTTTCACGATCACAGGACATCCCAAAGCATTTTACCGTTTTTTTGGAAGTGTGGTCACTGTTGTAATGTAGGAAATGAACCAGCCAATTTGTATACAGCAAACTCCCACAAACAGCAATGTGATAATCATCAGATAATCTGTTTTTGTGATGTTGATTGAAGGATAACTATTGGCCAGGACACCGGGGAGAACTCCCCTGTTCTTCTATGAAATAATGCCACAGAATCTTTTACATCTGACTGACAGGGCAGATGGGGCCTCAGTTTAACTTCTCATCTGAAAGACAGCACCTCCAACAGCATACAGTCAGTACTGTGCTGGAGAGTCAGTCTTGATTTTTGTGCTCAAGCCTTGGAGTATGGCTTGAACCCATAACCTTCTGACTCAGAGGCAAGAGTGCTACCAACTGAGCCACAGCTGACATTATAAGAAACCACCAATTACTGACTATCGAATTGTATACCAGAAAGTGCCTCTACAGTTAATCCCAGCACTAATTTATGTCAACTCAGTTAGATAATTGAGTTTGAGATAGCAAATTAATCACTAAGTTTAATGTTCTATTTTAAGTATCTGACATCTTTTCCTCCACGAACATCTGAAAGGATATTTACTGATACTTAATTTGAAATTTCATAATACAAATGTAGACAGACAGCTTGTCGCACACAATTGATACCTTGTGTATCAGAACATATACACTCTCCGCCCCACCTGAAACAACATGATCAACAGAGAGGCGCAAAAAAAACAGGCCAGGCTAACTTGGAGGCAAAAAATCTGACAAATGCATCTCTGACCCATCTAAACAATCAAAACGAGTCCAGGAGATCACTGTGGCCCTGAATTCCCTAAAGTATCTATCTTTTCTAAGAAGTGACGTCTGCCCCAACCAGAAACAGCCCCAGCTCTCGCTGCGTTCTGAAGAAGGGTCACTGCCCTGAAACGTTAACTCTGCTTCTCTTTCCACAGATGCTGCCAGCCCTGCTGAGTATTTCCAGCATTTCTTGTTTTTATTTTGTCCCAGCTCTCGCTTGATGTGTACAGTCCCAAATCTTTTAGCCTGTCTTGGTAACCAAGATGGTTTGTTTGTGCATTTGTGCAGGAGGACCACTGACTCTCTTTCCAGTGCCTCAATATCACCCACTTCACAAGATGACCAGAAAAGTATGCCAAATGAGACCTGACCAGTCTTGTACAAGGACAACGCAGCATACCTCATCTTATAATTAATTGTCCCATGAAAACACCTCAACACACTATTTGCCAGCTATAAGCCCAATCTCTAACACATTAAGATCCATCTGAAGCAGCCGAGCATCATCTGCAGTCCTAATACTTGCACAGATCTTCGTAGCAACTGCAATTTTGTAGATTATGCCCCCAACACCTACATCCAAAATCATAAATAAAAACAAAAAAGAGCAACAGTCCCAACACTGATCCCTGCAGGACACGACCGGAGATAAGTCTAAAAACAGATCCAAATCTAGTGAGAACTACTTTCTGCCTACACTGTCAGCCAGTTCTCAATCCAGCTCAATATATTACCACTAATAGCAGAGGCTTTAATCTTGTACAGAAGCTTCTCATGTGGTACTTCATCAGAGGTGCTTTGGAAATCTAAGTAGATGTCTACTGAGTTTCCCTCATCCACTAACTGCACAACTTGCTCAGAAAATATGAATACATTTGTAAAACATTACCTTTTTATGAAGCCATGTTGGGGTATCCCGAATATATCCCTTTCTATCCAAGCATATATTGCATCCCAAATGATTCCAAAAATTAATTTAAAACCCACTTCTTTTTCTTTTTGCATCTTGGTTCTTAGGTGTCAAAATTGCTCACATGAAGGAGGTCAGTTATAGGAGGTACTGGAGGACAAGTACATCCTTGGGACCATATCCCAACAATGGTGAATAAGATAAATGGGGGGTAGATTTTTTTTTTAATTCAGTGAACTACCCATTTTCCTGAACACCCACCAAACCAACTGTCCATTTTGGAACAGGGATTGACATCATTTAAAATCTACCTAAGAGTAGAAAATCAGAACCAACGGCTGTTTTCTTTTTGACAAGAGCAAAACAGACCATTGAAGCTTTGCTTGATTGTATCAAATGGAGTGCTAAGCCAAAATTTTGACTATTTTTGAGTTGGCAGAAGAAACTAAATATTGACAGCCCAGATATAAATTAATAATAAAATGAAATAACATAGAAGAAAAACATTTAGCCCATTACATCTGTGCCACTGTGCTTCTCTACAAGCCAGTTGCCTAATATAATGTTACGGACAGGTAGCAAGGGGTGTGGATGGTTCCCACTGTTCACCTCCCGACTGACTGCAATTGTGTTTTATTAAAATGATGCTTTAGTCCAAGTGGCTTTTGGGTCAAAAAACGGACAAATAACAGGTTCTCTCATAGGGGGAACAAACTATTTTTAAACAAATCCCGAAATGATTGCAACCTCACTCACACACACATTCACCCACACATCCACACAGAAGAATAAATAGAAAGAAAAGGGTAAGAGGTAGTTTAAAGTTCCAAGTGAGGTAAGTCTTCGTGGTTTACAGAAGACTATGGAGTCTTCTCGGAAGGAAAAGTCTTTTTTAAAAAGTTGCGGGCCTGATTATTCGCAGTCTTGAACTTGCAGAGGTATCGTAAAGCACTAGTGGTTGTAATACAGCCCAAAGCTGGTGGTTTGTTACCTTCACAGGTGGTTAGTCTCAAAGTTGCTTTGTGATGTCTCTGCTGTGGTCGCTGTTCTTGGTCAGCAGGGTTCTTCTCACAGGCTCTCTGTGATGTTGGGTTGATCTCCTCCTTCTCTCTCCAGAGAGCTACCTTTTTAAGGTCAACATCTATCACATTGGAGTTTCTGTTAGATGCATGGCCCTGTCCCCAGTTCTGAGCACATAATGAGCCAGGATGATAACCATGGCCATTGTTTGATTTTTGAATGGGAATCATTGTTATGATGTTGCTGCTTCACACCTTATTCTTCTTGGTTTGGCAATGAGTCACACTGTTTCCAGTATCCTCTGTTAGTTCATTCTTGTCAATATGCAATAATATGCAAAAGTTCCTTTCAATTTCAAAGGAGTTCTCCCCAGAGCTATTCGAGACGAGGTTCACAAGCCTCATTTTGGAGATGGGTTTGTGGATTTCCAGTACAGGAGGAGTCACATGGCCGCTACTCCATTTTGACTGTGGTTCCAGTGTCCAAGTTATTGTTAGTTAGTTTAACAGTTGACTTTGAACTTAATAATTCCTCCATTTCATTGTTTATTTTATCACGGCTCCTTCCATGCATGACAAATACATACAATCAAATGGTTATCTTGTGATAAAAACAAAAAACTTTGGAAATGATAGGTCAGGGTAGCATCTGTGGAGAAAGAAACAGTAAATGTTTCAGGTCGATGACCTTTCATCAGAACTCTGTCATTGACGTGAAGTGTTAACTCAGTTTTGCCCTCCACAGATGTTGCCAGACCAGCAAAGTGTTTCCAGCATTTTCTGTTTTTACTTCAGATTTCCAACATCCACAGTATTTTGCTTTTGCATTGATGGTTATCTTCTTATTGCTTGAAGAGTTTATCAGAAATTATGGCCGGAATTTTCTGTGGGGCCGGAGGCCCAGCCCACCAACAGAAAAAATCAGTGGCAAGCCTGCCTCCATCAGGCCTGGAAGCCATGCCGTGACTTTACATGGCCCGGGCCCTTAATTGGCCTTGGGTGGGACTTACACCCCTCTGAGGCTGGAAGTCCTGCCTCCAAGGCTGGTTAGCCAATCAGTGGGCCGGCAGCTCTTCAGTCCCAGCAATGCCACCAGAAGCGGTACTCCAGTGGGGTCAGCTTGTGCCAGGGGGCCCTCTGTTGTGCACAGGGCGCCCGATCAGGAGGGCGCCCGGTCAGGAGGGCGCCCGGTCAGGAGGGCGCCCGGTCAGGAGGGCGCCCGGTCAGGAGGGCCCCCCCCCCCCCCCATACCGCGCAAAAAGGATACCAAGTTTTACTGGACAGCCTTCTGAGCTACTGAACTGCCCGCCCACTGCTGGTAAAATACCAGCAGCGGGGGGAGGAGGCCCTTAAGTGACAATGAATTGGCCACTTAAGGGCCTTAGTTGGCCTGGGGCGGGCAAGACATTTGTCACCTCCCCCACTGCTGGTAAAATTACAGCAGGGGCAGAAAGGCGATGGGACCTACACCCCCCACCTTCCACTCAATTTTAAACCACCCACCCCCCTACCTCTATGGTGGGTGTACAATTCTGGCCTATCTCATGGTAAAAAAACAAATTGGTGAGCAGACTTGTAAATAATCTGACCATCACAGCTCTAATTCTTAAACACTTTATAAGTATTGCAGTGTTGTAGCACAGTAGTGCTTTCTTTTGGTATAGTAAAGGTATTTCAGCAAATACATAAAATATCCATATAAGTGGAATAAATGTGTTTCATTGGCCAAAGCAAGCAAGTTCCAGATCTGGAATTTGTGGGACATTTGAACCATGAATATTGGATATTATATCCATGGTAATAATGATTTGATATTGTAGAGCACTATTCTATCCTTAGAAAGAATCAGAAAATGTTGCAACACCTGACTGAAGAAAAATCTTGGTGCAATGAAACTGATCATTTGAGTGGCAGCATTCAGAATCTTAGAGCATGGAAGGAGTACGTTCAGCCTGCGTTGACTCTCTGAAAGAGCCATCAAACAAGTCCCACTCTTTCCCCATAGCCCTGCGAATTTTTTGTTTTCAAGTATATCATTAATGTGTGGTAAAACACAGGTTCAAAACTCAATTCTACTTAGTAATCTGTCTGAACCATGCCAGATAGAGACTGCACCGTATGCCTGCAGAAAGAACAAAAACCTGATGAGGAAGTAGTTATCCAATCATTATACCGCCCAGTGACTGGCCAAGGGACATGCAAATTCTAATAATATAATTGGGAGAAAACAAGAAAAAAAATTAAATACAACAGAAAATATGCAACAACTGCTCTCTCAATATAGAACCAGCTTTCTCATTGACATCCTGCAAAGAACACCAAGTGCAAGGTTCAGTTATACAAGCAGCCCAATTGTAACCATCTGAAGTAGAAAGATGCTGCCAAATCCAGGCTTTATTTGGCTTTAGATTAAGTCGATCATATTTACTACTACATCTCTCCCTTTTCTGAAGTTACAGTCATGTAATTCTACTCCATGTGAGGGGAGAGCGACAAAAATTGATATAGTGTGTTTGGGCCCAATTTAGAAACAGAACTGGCTGACTTCCATCAGTCCTTGGAGTCTGTTCAAGCAGCTGAGCATTGGCTAACAGCCTGTTATAATGCAACGAACTGCCTCATTAGCTGAAAAGCAGAAATGTTTTGGTGGATAAAGACAAGATAACAACAACGAAAGCTGCTCTCCATAGCAAGTTCACTTATGAAGAGTTTACTTTGAATTTACAGCATAGAAACAGGCCACTTGGCCCAACTACTCTTGGTCAATATTTATGCTCCACATCTAACCCTATCAGCATAGCCTTTTATTCCTTTCTCCCTCATAAACTTATACAGCTTCCCCTTAAGTGCATCTATGCTATTTATCTCAACTACACCATGTGGCAGCCTGCTCTTCATTCTAACCACTCAACTGCGTAGTGAAGTTTCTCCTGAATTCCTTATTGGATTTATTAGTGACTGCCTTGTACTTATAACCCCAAGTTTTGGAATCCCCCACAAGTGGAAACGTCTTTACCATGTCTACTCTATCAAACCCATTAATCATTTTAAAGACCTTTAAAAGATCAGTCAACCTTTTCCTTTCTAGAGAAAAGTACCCCAGCCTTCTCAGCTTTTTCTCACAGTAATATAGCCCCTCAGTTCTGGTGTCAACATTGTAAACCTTTTCTGTATACCTTCTTCAATGCCTCAGATTGATATGATTTCCACAGAAGTACAAGCCTCAGACCTACAACAACTGGCACTTTTATGGCTACTTTGGCAAGATGCTAGAGTATGAAGCGAGTCTATAACACTACAGCCAAAGAATGAGTCAGTATGTCTAAAATCAAATGATTATCTGCAGCATTGCCCACATGGTAAACCACAATGAATAAAATGAAATGAGGGCAGCAGCAGATCATTGGAAAGCGTAGATCCAGAACCAGTAGTTAGGTGGATTCTGCACCATTGACAATAAACAGGAGTGTGATTGACCAGAACTAGGGACGGCTTTCTTTCATATTTTAAGAAAAAAAAAAACAGACAAGCTCCGTTGAGATTTTGAAGGGAACTTGAACAGCCAATCTGATGCAGACTGCAACTGAGACAGGCATTGGTCAACTAGATACTGAAAGTAAATTTCATGCCATCCTGGAAATGTTGATACCAATTTTTCCAAAAGTCGGGCTTTGCTGACATTGATGGAGGTATAGAGGCCGGAATTTACGTCGCCCCAGGGGGTCGGATGGTGGCGTGGGGGCGGCGTAAAATTGAACAGGAGGCCTACCTGCTCCCGGAGGTTGGGGGGGGGGGGGGTGGCATGGCAGTTGGGCACAGAGTGCCCAATTGAGGGCTGCCCCCACCTCCCAAACCATCCCCGGGACCTAAGACACCCCCCCCCCCCCCTCCCCCCAAAGGACCACTCCAGCCTCAGCAGGGAAGGACCAATCCCCCTGGTGAGGCATACTCCTACTTACCTTCCCACCTCGATCCATGGAGTCGGCTGGCCTGCAGTCCCAGCAGTGGCCACCGCTCCCAGTGGCACTGCTGGAATGAAGAGCTGCTGGCCCACTGATTGGCCGGCAGCTCACTGAGGCTGGACCTCCTCCCGCAAGTGGGTGGAAGTCCCACCTCGGGACAATTAAAGCCTGGGGATCCGTAAAATACGGAACAGATCCCCAGGCTAGGCGGAAGCAGGTTCGCCACCGACTTTCACGGTTGAAGTCCGGCTCCCATCCATCTCCTGTAAAATTCTGGCCAGAGTGTGTTGTAGTCTGGAAAATCTAATCAACTGACAATGTGAATAGAAATTGCCCTACTTCATTCATTGAAAAGAAAAGGGCATTAAAATATATACCATGACATGGAGTTCGTAAACTGTATTTGTGTGTATAAGGGGACAAAGGAGGGAGTGTTGATGAAGTGAAAAAAGGTTAGGTCAACCAGATAGATTTTGATAAAGTTTTTAAAGGTGGGTAGAGAAATAAAGAGATGGTGGGGTTTAGGTGAGGGAATTCCAGACCATAGAAAGAAGAGACTGAAGTTTCTAACATTAGCAGTAGGGCAAAGCTGGGGGACAGTTGCACAGAATGCCAACGTCAGAAAACTGAAGTGTATAAGAAGTGATATTGGATAAAGGAGGTTGCAAAGTGAGAGAGAAGCAAATCCATGAAGGAACTGGAAGGAAAGTACAGGAAGCCATAGTGGGCCAGCGAAGATGCACTGACAGGTGAGTGACACAGGAAATGAGCAACTTCGTTTTTGACAAGTTGGATATTATGGAAGGTGGATGATGAAAAAGCATTGGAGCAATTGAGTCTGCAGTTGGTAAAGACATAGATTCAGCAATCAGCAGTATGAGAGCTTCAATTGAGTAGAGGTGCAAAATTTTGTGGATATGGAAGAATAGTTAAGAGATCTAGAATAGAGAAGGGAGGAAACCATAGGAGCAGGAGGTAGTTCTCATGGAAGAGATGCATTTGGAATGTTGAAGTGGAAGATGAAAAAAAAAGTGACAAGACTTCAAGGTTGAAGTGGTTGAGAGACTGTGCAGGACCAGTGAGGCTCTTAAAGAGCAATAATACAAAATCCTGTAAGTCCCCTGACCACAGATAAAGTGTTCAGTACAGAGTAGTTTTTTTCCCCCACATGGAACCATATGCAGTTGTAATACTTATGTCAAGTATAATATTTTACCCACAGACAGTTCCAACACACAGCAAAGGAGAATGGGTTTGTTATGAGAGAAGCAATCTGCAAGTCTTCATTCATTCCAGTCTCAATAGCTCATTTTTAAAACCAGTGTTGTTGATGTCAATTTTTAAAATCACAGATTTACTGCCATCACCAACAACTAAACTGCAAAACAATAAGGTTTTACCCTCAAAGTAGTTTTCTAAATCCCTACTTTGCTCTCCTTCTCCTATCCTAAAAGAGAGACTCATGCTTGGCTATAATTCAACAGGTGTGGTGCCAGTAGCCCTCAAGTAAATGGACATTCTGCATGTGGAAGACTAGAAAGTGAGCATCAGCAGGCTATTTAAATTCATCAGGAGCAGCATTGCAACTTAACCCAGTCCTACTGTGACCTGGTATCCATGCACACATTAACTGGATCACAAGAAGCCTGGCTCATTTTTCCTCCCCCTCCCTAGCCCAGGGGACATTGAAACCAATTCTAAACTCCTGCGCTTGGCTGAGATTGGATAGCTCAACACAGACCAATGGTTGAAACTGGAACCTTCCCCATCTGTATGGCTCAGTCTTATATTATGCAGTAAATACAAAGTTAGGTGGGGATGGAAGTAGTAAAGACACAAAGAATCTGCAAGGAGATATAGACAGGTTAAGTGATTGGGTATCAAGGTGACAGATGGAGTATAATGTGGGGAAATGTGAGGTTATTCACTTTGGTACCAAGAATAGAACAGAATCTTTTTAAAACTGCATAAAACTATTACATTTCTTATATCTGCCAGTTCTGAAGAAGGATCACTGACCTGAAACGTTAACTCTGCTTCTCTCGCCACAGATGCTGCCAGACGTGCTGAGTTTTTCCAGCACTTTTCTGTTTTCATTTATAACTATTACATGTTGAGTTCAGAGAGACTTGGGTGAACCCATACAAAGAACACAGAACGTTAGCATGCAGGTACAGCAAGCAATTAGGGAGGCAAATGGCATGTTGGCTTTTATTGCAAGGGGATTGTAGCGCAAAAATAAGAAAGTGTTGCTACAATTGTATAGCCTTGGTTCAGACCACACCTGGAGTAATGTGCGCAGTTTTGTTCTCCAGATCTATGGCAGAATATGTTTGCCTTGAAGGTGGTGTAGCAAAGGTTCACTAGATTGGTTCCTGGGATGAGAGGGTTGTTCCATGATGAGAGTGAGTAAATTGGGCCTATGCTCTCCTGGAGTTCAGAAGAATAAGAGGTGCTCTCATTGAAACATACAAGATTGTGAAGGGGTTTGATAGGGTACACAACACAGAGGTTGTTTCCCCTGGCTGGGGAATCTAGAGCATGGAGACACAGCCTCAGGATAAAGGGTGAAATCATTTAGGAATGAAATGAGGAGAAATTTCTTCACTCAAAGCATTGTGAATCTTTGGAACTGTCTACCCCAGAGGGCCATGAATACTCCATCATTGAGAACATTCAAGACAGAGATTGACAGATTTTTGATCTCTCATTTAATCACAGGATATGGACAGCAGGCAGAAAGTGGAGTTGAGGTAAAACATCAGCCATGATCATAGTGAAGGGCCTAATGGTCTACTCCTGCTCCTATTTCTTATGCTATATTCTAAAGCCAGCGTGTGCACTGGAACTTGTAAAAAAATATATATATATTTTTTAAAGATGTATAAGTAATCAAGGTCAAAATTTAGCTCTCACTCTGCCTGAACAACACGAGCTTGAATAAGTATAACAAAGAAGCAAGCCTTGCTCAGATTCCTACTCACTGCAAAGCCGCAAACTCAACCAGTTCTTCACAAACTCAAAGTTTCAAAACAAATCCTTCACACCTGCTCAGGATTACCAGGAAAAATCCACATTTATGAAGGGGTCATCTTCAGAATCCAACATAGCAGTTATGCTACTTAAATTACTGTCTGAACATTCCACAACACGGCTTAGACTGCAACTTAACAAAAGACCTGTGGTCAGTTATGTTTTACTTGCAAAGTGGACCAGTCTTTTTGGAGCTGAAACATTGTGAAATCTCACAAAAACTTAATAAGTAGTTTAATATAAATACTGGCTGTCGTTCATTTCTCCTGTTAATAGTACCTTATAACAGATTAGAACATATCCTAAAAGAACAGTTCTAAAAGGTGTCATGTGGTCATTGTTCTTCAGCAAATCTCCTTCATGAGTTTGAGTAGGGTTATGAGACTATGAGGTTGTGGGGGGGGAGGGGACATCACAGCTGAGCTCAACCATGTTCGTGCCTGACATCCACATGAGCACAGTTTCCATCAGGGAATGGTAATCAGGAGAAAAAGCTTTTGTTGCATTGTCTTGTCCCTAGTCCAGGAGTCTTAAGCTACCTTTTTTTAAAAATTCAATCTTGGGATGTGAGCGTCCTTGGTAAGGTCAGTATTTATTGCCCATTTCAAAATGCCCTTGAGAAGGTGGTAGTGAGCCCCCTTCCTGAACTGCTGCAGTCCATGTGGTGCAGGTACTCCCACAGTGCTTTATTCTGTAGCAGTTTGATACAACTGAGTGGCTTACTAGGCCATTTCAGAGGGCAGTTAAGAGTCAGCCACATTGCTGAGAGTCTGGAGTCACATGTAGGCCAGATCAGGTCAGGATGGCAAATTTCCTCCCCTGAAGGGAATGAATGAACCAGATGGGTTTTTAAGGACAAGCAGTTTCATGATTACCATTACTGAGACTAGTATTTTATTCCAAATTTATTAATAATTGAATTCAAATTGCCCTAGCTTCCATGGCAGGATTTGAACTCATGTCTCTGGAGCAATAGTCTGGGCCTCTGGATTACTAGTCCAGTAACATTACAACTATGCTACCTGGTCTCCCTGCACATCAATTGAGATCAGCCCAGCGTGAACCAAAAACTAAACCTGGGACCTTCCCAAACTGTATGATTCAGTACCACATCAAATGGTGCATTTAGCCTCTGAATCGTAGGGGAAAAAGGGGAGAATACCAGCTCTGCATAGTGCAACTCAAATGATCAAGGCAGAGGGTTGAGCACACAAGAAATTGGTGTGTCTACAGCTAGAATTCCGCAACTACAGATCTGCTTTAAAACATGCAAGGACATATATGTCACAAAAAACAAACACACACTCGGGGCTTTCAATCAGATGTTAACAAGCAGCACTAGTTGAATATTACGTGGGGCTGAAGGACCTGGCAGGCAGCTGCACTCATGCAAGTTATTATCAGCTATGTGAGTCATGTAGCTAAGGGGCCTAAACAGATCGTGCAGGGAGAAAGAAACAACTGCCAAGTAAATTCTAACTATACAGCCAAGAATATTTTGTGCCCAGATGCTTGACAACAAAAGTTGGTTGCTATGAAAAGTCTGAATCAGGGTTAATGTGCATGTATGTGAATGTACCAAGTGTGGTTAATACGACGGGTGAGGTAAAGGCGCAGATTGCCATATGGAAATATGATGTTGTGGCTATAACAGAGACCTGACTCAAAGAAGAGTAGGACTGCGTGTTAAATATCCCTGGATACAAGGTGTTCAGGAAAGATAGGAAAAGGGGAAAAAAAGGGGGAGGGTTGGCAGTATTGATTAAGGAGAGCATTGCAATGCTGGAGAAAAAGGATGTTCCAGAGGGGTCGAGGACAGAATCAATTTGGCTAGAGCTAAGGAACAAAAAAGATGAGGTTACATTGCTCGGTGTTGTCTAGAGGCTCCCAGCTAGTGGGAAGGACCTGGAGGAACAAATTTGCAAGGAAATTACAGAGAGGTGCAAAAATTATCGGGTAGTTATAATGGGGGACTTTAATTATCCAAACATAGACTGGGATAATAGTAGTGTAAAGGGCAGTGAGGGGCAAGAGTTCCTAGAGTGTGTTCAGGAAAATTTTCCACAACAGTATGTTGCTAGTCCAATGAGAAAGGAGGCACTGCAAGACCTGGTTCTTGGGAATGAAGTGGGCCAAGTGGATCAAGTATTAGCAGGAGAGGATTTAAGAGGAGAGTGATTATTGTATCATCAGGTTTAGGCTGACTATGGAAAAGGATAAAAAGCAATCCAGGGTAAGAATAATTAACTGGGGGGGAAGGTCAACTTCAATGGGGTAAGAATGGAGCTGGGGCGAATAAATTGGAGTCAGAAGCTGGCAGGAAAACCAGTAGATGAACAATGGGCTACCTTCAAAGAAGAGATAGTTCGGGCACAGTCAAGGTATGTTCCCTCGAAGGGGGAAAAAGTAGGGCAAACAAATCCAGAGCTCCCTGGATGACAAAAGAGGTAGAGATTAAGATAAAGAAGGAAAAAAGTTTGCTCATGACAGACGCCAGGTAGAAAATACAATTGAGACCCAGGCTGACCATAGAAGGTCCAGAGCAGAAATGAAAAAGCAATTCAGAGAAGCAAAGAGAGAGCATGAAAAGAGACTGACAGCTAGCATTAAAGGGAACCCCCAAGTTTTCTATAGGCATTCTATAAATAGTAAAAGGGTGGCAAAAGGAGGAGTGGGGCCGATAAGGGAGCAGAAAGGGGATGTATACATGGAGGCAGAGAGCATAGCTGAGGTATTAAATGAATACTTTGCATCTGTCTTTACCAAGGAAGAAGATGCAACCCAGGCAATGCTGAAAGAGGAGGTAAGTCAGACACTAGAGGGGTTTAAAATTGATAAAGAGGAAGTATTAGACAGGCTGTCTGTACTTAAAGTGGATAAAGCACCAGGGCTTGCTGAGACGCATCCAAGGATACTGAGGGAAGTGAAGGTGAAAATCGCAGGGGCACTGGCCAGTCTTCCTTAGACTCTGGGGTGATGCCAGAGGATTGGAGAATTGTAATCGTTACACCCTTTTTTTGAACAAGGGTGTAACGATAAACCCAGCAGCAACAGGCCAGTCAGTTTAACTTTGGTGGTGGGAAAACTTCTGGAAAAAATAATTCTGGACAAAATCAATAGTCACATGGACAAATGCTGGTTAATTAAGTAAAGCCAGCATGGATTTCTTAAGGGAAAATCATGTTTAACTAACTTGCTGGACTTTTTTGAGGAGGTAACAGAGAGCTGATGAGGGCAATACTGTTGATGTGGTGTACATGGCCTTTCAAAAGGTGTTTGATACAGTGCCACACAACAGAACTGTGAGCAAACTTGTAGCTCATGAAATAAAAAGGTATGGTAACAACATGGCTACGAAATTGGCTGAGTGACAGGAAACTAAGTGTAGTGATTAACGGATGTTTTTGGGGCTGGAGGAAGGTTTTAAGTGGAGTTCCCAGGCATCAGTGTTGGGACCCTTGCTTTTCCTGATATACATTAATGACCTTGGTGGACAGGGCACAAATTCAAAGTTTGCAGATGATATGAAGCTTGGAAGCATTGCAAACAGTGAGGGGGATAGTGTAGAACTTCAAAAGGACATAGACAAGTTGGTGGAATGGGCAGACAGGTGGCAGATGAAGTTCAATGCAGAGAAATGTGAAGTGATTCATTTTGGTAGGAAGAACATGGAGAGACAATATAGAATAAAGGGTACAATTCGAAAGTGGGTGCAAGAGCAGAGGGACCTAGGTATATATGTGCATAAGTCATTGAAGGTAGCAGGACAGGTTAAGAGCGCTGTTAATAAAGCATACAGTATCCTGAGTTTTATTAATAGGGGCATAGAATACAAGAGCAAGGAGGTAATGTTGAACTTGTATAAGACACTAGTTCAGCCTCAGCTGGAGTATTGCGTCCAATTCTGGGCGCCACACACGAGGAAAAACGTGAGGGCATTGGAGAGAGTACAGAAAAGATTCATGAGAATGGTTGCAGGGATGAGGAACTTCAGTTATGAAGATAGATTGGAGAAGTTAGAACTGTTTTCTTTGAAGAGAAGGCTCAGAGGTGATTTGATAGAGGTATTCAAAATCATGAGGGGTCTGAACAGAGAAGAGAAAGAGAAACTGTTCCCACTTGTGAAAGGATCGCGAACAAAGGGGCACAGATTTAAAGTATTGGTTCAGAGAAGCAAAAGTGACATGAGAAAAAACGTTTTCATGTGGCAAGTGGTTAGGATCTGGAATGTGCTACCAGAGAATATGGTGGAGGCAGGTTCAATTGAAGCATTCAAAAGGGAATTAGACAGTTATATGAAAAGGAAGAAAGTGCAGGGTTATGGGGAAAAGGTAGGGGAGTCAAACTGAGGGAGTTGCTCTTTTAGAGAGCCGGTGCGGACACGATGGGCCAAATGGCCTCCTTCTGCGCTGTAACGATTCTGTGAAAAGAACAAGTGAAACATTTTACTCACCTGCTGAACTTCTGTTTCGCCATTGGAAACTTTCTCTGCGTAGACAAATGAGTTGTAGATCGTCTGGAAGTAAAACAGAACAGGATAGGTAAGAGGATGGTAACAGAGAAAATTCAAGTTCTTCTACATCAGAATGTCTAAACTGCAGGCCTTTAACCCCAGGCAACTTCAATCCTATTTGAATTCTGTGGGCCGTAGCTTTAGAAGGAGCTATGTTTAAGACCTGCAGTCCAAATCACAACTCCAAGGTTTATTAGTATCTGCAATTTCAGATCTGTGCAGATTACTTGGAACATAGATTTAAACATTATAACTGGCCCATCGAGGTTTCATAACACAATCTAGAATACAAAAAAGCTTCAATACTCATCTACATATTGTGTTTTGTTTGCATAACTTCCCCCCCCCTTCCTCCTGAAGGTGACAACTCATGCCAGGGTAGAGCTCCATTGATGCTGACTGTCATCAAGCACCTGAACCAAGTGACACATGCACACTGTTAAATAAACCACCCTTATTGCTGCCCTGGTTGAGAATAGCTAAATAAGCTCAATTGGTGGAAAAGATGTAGAGGAACACATTTGCAAGGAAATTACAGAGAGGTGCAAACATTATAGAGTAGACTTTAACTATCTGTGGACATGAAAGAGACTCCAGGATGGTATGTTGCCTCCCTGGTGCCAGGGTCAAGGATGTCTCTGAACAGACAGCGGACATTCTGAAGGGGAAGGGTGAACAGCCAGAGGTTGTGGTACACATCCGTACCAACGACATAGGCAGGAAGAGTGACGAGGTTCTGCAGGGGGAGTTTAGGGAGTTAGGTAGAAAGTTAAAAGACAAGACCTCGAGGGTTATAATCTCAGGATTACTCCCTGTGTCATGTGCCAGTGAGGCTAGAAATAGGAAGATAGTGCAGCTAAACACGTGGCTGAACAGCTGGTGTAGAAGGGAGGGTTTCAGATATCTGGACCATTGGGATCTCTTCAGGGACAGATGGGACCTGTACAAGAAGGACGGGTTGCATCTAAACTGGAGGGGCACAAATATCCTGGCTGCGAGGTTTGCTAGCGTCACTTGGGAGGGTTTAAAATAGTGTGGCAGGGGGGTGGGAACTAGAGCAGTAGGACAGCTAGTGAAATAAATGAGGGGGAACTAGTAAATAAGGCCAGTAAGACTAAGAGGAAGAGCAGGCAGGGAGATGTTGCGGAGCACAGCAGGACTGGTGGTCTGAAGTGCATTTGTTTCAATGCGAGAAGTATAACAGGTAAGGCAGATGAACTTAGAGCTTGGATTAGTACTTGGAACTATGATGCTGTTGCTATTACAGAGACTTGGTTGAGGGAAGGACAGGATTGGCAGCTAAATGTTCCAGGATTTAGAAGCTTCAGACAGGATAGAGGGGAATGTAAAAGGGGTGGGGGAGTTGCATTACTGGTTAAGGAGAATATCACAGCTGTACTGCGGGAGGACACCTCGGAGGGTCATGCAGCGAGGCAATATGGGTGGAGCTCAGGAATAGGAAGGGTGCAGTCACGATGTTGGGGGTTTTCTACAGGCCTCCCAACAGTCAGCAGGAGGTAGAGGAGCAGATATGTAGACTGATTTTGGAAAGATGTAAAGGGAACAGGGTTGTAATGGTGGGTGATTTTAACTTTCCCTAGATTGACTGGGACTCACTTAGTGCTAGGGGCTTGGATGGGATGGCAGAATTTGTAAGCATCATCCAGGAGGGCTTCTTGAAACAATATGCAGATAATCCAACTAGGGATGGGGACGCACTGGACCTGGTATTGGGGAATGAGCCCGGCCAGGTGGTCGAAGTTTCAGTAGGGGAGTATTTCGGGAACAGTGACCATAATTCCGTAAGTTTTAAGGTACTTGTGGATAAGGATAAGAGTAGTCCTCGGGTGAAGGTGCTAAATTGGGGGAAGGCTAATTATAACAATATTAGGAAGGAACTGAAGAATTTAGATTGGGGGCGGCTGTTTGAGGGTAAATCAACATCTGACATGTGGGAGTCTTTCAAACGTCAGTTGATTAGAATCCAGGACCGGCATGTTCCTGTGAGGAAGAAGGATAAGTTTGGTAAGTTTCAGGAACCCTGGATAACGCGGGATATTGTGAGCCCAGTCAAAAAGAAAAAGGAAGCATTCGTAAGGGCTGGAAGACCAGGAATAGACGAATCCCTTGAGGAATATAAAGACAGTAGGAAGGAACTTAAGCAAGGAGTCAGGAGGGTTAAAAGGGTCATGAAAAGTCATTGGCAAACAGGATTAAGGAAAATCCCAAGGTTTTTATACATATATAAAGAGCAAGAGGGTAACTAGGGAAAGGGTTGGCCCACTCAAAGACAGAGAAGGGAATCTATGCGTGGAGCCAGAAGGAATGGGTGAGGTACTAAATGAGTACTTTGCATCAGTATTCACCAAAGAGAAGGACTTGGTGGATGATGAGCCTAGGGAAGGGAGTGTAGATAGTCTCAGTCATCTCATTATCAAAAAGGAGGAGATGTTGGGTGTCTTGCAAAGCATTAAGGTAGATAAGTCCCCAGGGCTTGATGGGATCTACCCCAGAATACTGAGTGAGGAAAGGGAAGAAATTGCTGGGGCCTTGCCAGAAATCTTTGTATCCTCATTGGCTACAGGTGAGGTCCCAGAGGACTGGAGAATAGCCAATGTTGTTCCTTTGTTTAAGAAGGGTAGCAAGGATAATGCAGGAAATTAGAGGCCAGTGAGCCTTACATCAGTGGTAGGGAAATTATTAGAGAGGATTCTTCGGGACAGGATTTACTCCCATTTGGAAACAAAAACTTATTAGCAAGAGGCAGCATGGTTTTGTGAAGGGGTGGTTGTGTCTCACTAATTTGATTGAGTTTTTTGAGGAAGTGACGAAGATGATTGATGAAGGAAAGGCAGTGGATGTTATCTATATGGACTTCAGTGAAGCCTTTGACAAGGTCCCTCATGGCAGACTGGTACAAAAGGTGAAGTCACACGGGATCAGAGGTGAGCTGGCAAGATGGTACAGAACTGGCTCTGTCATAGAAGACAGAGGGTAGCAGTGGAAGGGTGCTTTTCTGAATGGAGGGATGTGACTAGTGGTGTTCCGCAGGGATCAGTGCTGGGACCTTTGCTCTTTGTAGTATATATAAATGATCTGGAGGAAAATGCAGCTGGTCTGATTAGTATGTTTGCGGATGACACAAAGGTTGGTGGAGTTGCGGATAGTGATGAGGATTGTCAGAGGATACAGCAGGATATAGATCGGTTGGAGACTTGGGCAGAGAAATGGCAGATGGAGTTTAATCCAGACAAATGTGAGGTAATACATTTTGGAAGGTCTAATGCAGGTGGGAAGTATACAGTAAATGGCAGAACCCTTAGGAGTATTGACAGGCAGATAGATCTGGGCGTACATGTCCACAGGTCACTGAAAGTGGCAACGCAGGTGGATAAGGTAGTCAAGAAGGCATACGGCATGCTTGCCTTCATCGGTAGGGGCATAGAGTATAAAAATTGGCAAGTCATGCTGCAGCTGTACAGAACTTTAGCTAGGCCACACTTGGAATATTGCGTGCAATTCTGGTCGCCACACTACCAGAAGGACGTGGAGGCTTTGGAGAGGGTACAGAAGAGGTTTACCAGGATATTGCCTGGTCTGGAGGGCATTAGCTACGAGGAGAGGTTGGATAAACTTGGATTGTTTTCACTGGAATGACGGAGGCGGAGGGGCGACATGTTTAGTTTAGTTTAGTTTAGAGATACAGCACTGAAACAGGCCCTTCGGCCCACCGAGTCTGTGCCGACCATCAACCACCCATTTATACTAATCCTACACTAATCCCATATTCCTACTACATCCCCACCTGTCCCTATATTTCCCTACCACCTACCTATACTAGGGGCAATTTATAATGGCCAATTTACCTACCAACCTGTAAGTCTTTTGGCTTGTGGGAGGAAACCGGAGCACCCGGAGAAAACCCACGCAGACACAGGGAGAACTTGCAAACTCCACACAGGCAGTACCCAGAATTGAACCCGGGTGGCTGGAGCTGTGAGGCTGCGGTGCTAACCACTGCGCCACTGTGCCGCCCCATGATAGAGGTTTACAAAGTTATGAGCGGCACGGACAGAGTGGATCGTCAGAAGCTTTTTCCCAGGGTGGTATATTCCCATAAAGGGGAAAGGTAGGGCAAACAAATCCAGTGCTCCCTGGATGCTGAAAGAGATAGAGATTAAGACGAAGAAAAAGTCTGCTTCTGACAGATATCAGGTGGATAATACAACCAAGAACCAGGCTGAATACAGAAGGTTGAGGAGAAGTGAAAAAGCAAATAAGCAAAGGCAGAGTATGAAAAGAGACTGCAGCTAACAGACAAGAGAAGCTAAAAATCTTCTATAAGCTTATAAATAGTAAAAAGGTGGTAAAAGGAGGACTGGGGTAGATTAGGAACCAAAAAGGGGATTTAAGCATGGAGGCAGGGGGCATGGTTGAAGTATTAAATGAATACTTTGCATCTGCCTTTGCCAAGGAAGATGATGATGCTGTGCAAGTCATGGTCAAAGAGGAGGTAGTTGAGACACAAAGAGTTTAAAATTGATAAGGTGGTATTAAATAGGCTGCCTGTACTTAAAGTTGATAAGGCACCAGGACTGGATGAGATGCATCCATGGATACTGGGGGAAGTGAGAGTGGGAATTGTGGAGACACTGACCATAATTGTCCAGTCTTCCTTGGACTCGGGGGTGGTGCCAGAGACTGGAGAATTGCAAATGTAACACCCTTGTTCAAAAAAAGAGTGTAAAGATAAGCTCAGCAACTACAGGCTGGTCAGTTTAACCTCGGTGGTGGGGAAGCTTCTAGAAATGATAATTTGGGAAAAAATGAATAGTCACCAGGGTGAATGTGGATTAATCAAGGAAAACCAGCATGGATTTGTTAAGGACAAATTGTGTTTAACTAACTCGCTGAACTTTTTTGATGGGGTAACCAAGAGGGTTGAGGTGGACAATGCTGTTGATGTGGTGCACACGGACTTCCAAAAGGCTTTTGATAAAGTGCCGCACAACAGACTTGTGAGCAAAGTTATAGCTCATGGAATAAAAGGGACATGGATATGAAATTGGCTTAGTGACAGGAAACAGAGAGTAGTGGTTAATGGATGCTTTTCAGACTGGAGAAAGGTTTGTAGTGAAGCTCCCCAGGGGTCGGTGTTAAGACCTTTACTCTTCCTGATATATATTAATGACCTGGATCTTGGTGTACAGGACACAATTTCAAAATTTGTGGATGATACGAAACTTGGAAGCATTGTGAACTGTGAGGAGGATAGTGTAGAACTTCAGAAAGACATAGGTTGGTGGAATGGGAAGACAAGTGGCATATGAAATTTAATGCAAAGAAGTGTGAAGTGATTCATTTTGGCAGGAACAACATGGAGAGACAACATAAAATAAAGGGTACAATTTTAAAGGGGGTGCAGGAGCAGAGGGACCTGGGTGTATATGTGCATAAATCAAATGAAGGTGGCAGGATTGGTTGAGAGAGCGGTTGATAAAACATACGTTACTAATAGGGGCATATAATACAAAGGCAGGGAAGTTATATTGAACTTGTACTGAACACTGATTTGGCATATTGCATTCATTTTTGGGCACCATATTTTAGGAAAGATGACATGCTTGGAGAGAGTGCAGAAAAGATTCACAAGAATGCTTCCAGGAATGAGGAACTTCAGTTACATAGATAGATTGGAAAAGTTGGGACTGTTTTCCTTGGGGAAGAGAAGGTTGAGAGGTGATTTGATATTCAGAATCATGAGAGTCTGGACAGAGTAGATAGGGAAAAACTGTTCCCATTGGTGGAAGGATTGAGAACATGAGGGCACAGATTTAAGCTAATTGGCAAAAGAAGCAATGGCAACATGAGGAAAAATCATTTCACACAGCAAGTGGTTAGGATCTGGAATGCACTGCCTGAGAGCGTGGTGGGGGCAGGTTCAATCGAGGCACTCAAGAGCGAATTGGATTATCTGAAAAGCAAGAACGTGCAGAGCTACAGGGAGAAGGCAGGGGAGTAGCACTTGGTCAGTTGCTCCTTCGGAGAACGAGCGCTGACATGACGGGCCGAATGGCTTTGTTCTGTGCTGTAACAAGTCTGTGATTGTGATTATTCCCGCAATGTGCTGTTGATTGAACCTGGTATCTTCCAGACTGTGCAGCTCAGTAAATTCTAGGCTGTTCCTTTACCCCCCATTAGGCAATTTAGGAAGCTTTCTGCAGCTGATTTTACTATATAAAGGAGGACAATAAGGATCTGGAGAAGAAAGAATGCAAACAAAAGCCTCTTAATAAATGAGTTACATGGTAAACCTCTGCAGTTAAAAAGGAACTATACATTGTATCATTTTATTTTTAACACCTTTTTATTTATACTAGACTGTATAAAATCTTTTCTCTACCCAACTTAATAAGGCCAGCCATTTTAAATGAGGACTCTAAACAGCTAGGTTATCCGATTATGAACTTATTGAATCACAATCTTTACCACCATCAGTCCTCCCTTCCTCCTAAAACTGGCTTTGAAAGATCGAGCTTGGTATAACCATTATTTCTCGATTTATTTAATCTTTTCTCCCACTGCATTACCTGTGTCCTGCTTTGGTCTTTTGTGTAAATTCAGAAACCTACATAAATTACTTAGGCCAGTTAGAATATTGCATCCAGTTTTGATATCAGGGATGGGAGATGTAACTTATAAGGAGATGGTAGAGAAACTGGAGCTTTTTTCATTAGAGAAGACAATGCTTACAAGGGGATCAGAAGGGTGTTCAAAATCATGAAGGGTTTTGATAAACTAAATAAAGGGAAAGTTAGCTTCCCTTGTCAGTAAAGTAAGTAATTAAAGAGCATAAATTGAAGATTGCCACCAAAAGAATGAACGAAGTGCACACACAGGGTTGTTAGGACATGGAATGCCCCATCAGAAATAGTATGGAAGCAGAATTTGTAACAGTCTGTGAAAAGGAAGTAAGCAAAAAGTTGAAAAAGAAAAACTTGAAAGGATATGGGGAAAGGTCAGTGAATTGGACTAAGTGGATAGTTCTTTCAGAGAGCTGCTACAAGCAGGATGTGACAAATGGTTGTCTCCTGTAAAATTATATACTTCTAAATTTTTAAGAAATACTATAGACTTCAAATGTGTTTTGCTAATAAATGTAAGAGTGCCTCAGGAAAATGCACCGGGCAAGTATCCCAGTGAAGTCTTCAGTTTTAAAAGCTTTAGTTTGGCCAAAATTAAAGACTACTGTCCCCTTAATGCAACTGTTGAGCAACAGTGAAAAGGTTGCAGTTCCTTCAAAGAAAAAAGAGGAAACTCTGAATTATGTACGGATGAAGCTACATCTTCTCCCACATCACAGCCCCTATAAATGGAACCAGCAATTCAATGTGTTGAGCTTTCCGGCAAGCGTCGGAACACAGCCACTGGGCCCACACGATGTTCCCGAGCCTGCCCATGTCGTCAGTGCGCTCGCTGGCACAACCTTCTGGGAGGTGGCCTCCTCATTGGCTGCCTCCATGTTTGCCGTCCGATTCAGGATGTCAGACAGGTTCCTGAGGCTGGAGGCCCAAACAAGCAGCGGGAGAGGGGAGCATTCACAAAAATGTGCCAGAACCTCGGAGATTCGGAGAGAAGCAGCGGGAGAGGGGAGCATTCAAAAACCACGCCAGAACCTCGGAGATTCGCAGAGAGGCAGCGGAAGAGGAGCTGGAGTTTCGGAGGCAAATCAAAAATCGAAAGGTGACATCATAATCAGCAGAGAGCAGGCAGAAACAGAAAGCAGGCGGGTGTGAGCTTTTAATTTAATCTAAGTTAATCAAATATAAAATAAGACTTGATCGATTCATTAGCATAAAAGCTAAAAACTGAGAGCGAGAGAGAGAGCGACCGAGACCAGCAGGGAGGGTATTAGTTGAAATTAGGAGCTGGGTAAATATAATTTTTTCCATCATGGTAGTGTAACAGGAAGTGTTATAATAAGAGTATAAACACAGAGCAGGACTAGAAGTATTAATTACAATTGATTTTTTATACAGGTACTTTTAATTTAATTTACATCAAACATCCAAATATTTAACATCCAAATTAATTAATTATATAGAATAGAGATGGCTCAGCAGACGATGTGGCGCAGCTGTAGTATGTGGTGAGCTGGTGGACACCGGTGCGATCCACGGTGACCACATTTGCAGCAAGTGTTGGCTGCTCGAGGACCTTCAGCTCAGAGTTGATGAGCTGGAGTCTGAGCTGCGGACACCGAGTTACCTGGACACTGTGTTTCAGGAGACAGTCACCCCCCTTAGATTAATTACATCAAATTTGGACCATGATCAGGGACAGGAGGGTGTGACTGCGAGTGAGGCAGGTATGGGGATCCAGAATTTAGCTTTGGAGGAGCCTCAACCAGTGCTCTTATTCAATAGGTACGAGGTTCTTGCTCCCGGTGAGGACGAGGGCACAGTCTGTAGGGAGAATGAGCGAACTGACCACAGCACCATGGTTCAGAGTGCCATTCAAGTGGGGGGAGGAGAGAGAAATGTAGTAATAATAGGGCATAGCATAGTTAGGGGAATAGATACTGTTCTCTGCAGCAAAGACAGGGAGCCCCGAAGGCGGTGTTGCCTACCTGGTGCCAAGGTTAAGGACATCTCTTCTGGGCTGGAGAGGAACTTGGAGTGGGAGGGGAAGGATCCAGTTGTTGTGGTCCACATAGGTACCAACAACATAGCTAGGACTAGGAAAGAGGTTCTGCTGAGGGACTTTGAGCAGCTTGAGGCTAAATTAAAAAGCATAAGCTCAAAGGTAATAACCCCTGGATTACTACCTGAGCCACGTGCAAATTGGCATAGGATAAATAAGATTAGAGAGGTAAACGCGTGGCTCAAAGATTGGTGTGGGAGAAATGGGTTCCTATTCATAGGGCACTGGCACCAGCACCAGGAAAGGACAGAGCTGTTCCGTTGGGACGGGCTTCATTTGAACCATGCTGGGACCAGTGTCCTGGCGAATCATGTAACTAGGGTTATAGATAGGACTTGAAACTAATTAGTGAGGGGGGAGGGTTCAATTGAAGGGAAGTTTAAAAAATCAAAAAGAAACGAGAGAGTAGAGGTGCGGGGTAGTGAAAAGGCGAACGGTAATCAAAGTGCGACAGGAAGGGGCAAAAAATATAAGCAGAAGAGTGCAGCAGAAATTAGAACCAGCACGAGTAATAACAGTAAAATGTCAAAGCTTAAGGCTCTTTATCTGAATGCACACAGCATTTGTAACAAGATGGACGACTTGGCGGCACAAATAGAAATAAATGAATATGACTTGATAGAGACGTGGTTGCACCAATATTTTGCATCAGTCATCACGGTGGAAGACATTATAAACATCCCACAGATATCAGATAAGGAAGGAGCTAATGGGAGGAAAGATTTTCTAACAGTCTCTATCACGAGGGACAAAGTATTTGACAAACTAACGGGACAAAAAGCAGACAAATCGACAGGACCTGAGGGCCTGCAACCAAGGGTTTTAAAGGAAGTGGCTGCAGAGATAGCGGAGGCATTGGTCGAAATATTCCAGAACTCACTGGATTCCAAGAGGGTCCCAGCGGATTGGAAAACCGCTAATGTGACGCCCCTGTTCAAGAAGGGAGGGAGACAAAAAGCTGGAAACTATAGGCCAATCAGCCTAACATCGGTTGTTGAGAAAATGCTGGAGTCCATTATTAAGGAAGAAATAGCAGGACATTTAGAAAAGCTTAACGCAATCAAACAAAGTCAACATGGTTTTGTGAAAGGGAAATCATGTTAGACAATTTTGCTAAAGTTCTTTGCGGATATAACAAGCCGTGTTGATAAAGGGGAACCAGTAGATGTAGTGTCTTCGGATTTCCAGAAGGCATTCGATAAGGTGCCACATAAAAGATTATTGCACAAGATAAGAGCTCACGGTATTGGGGGTAATGTATTAGCATGGATTGAGGATTGGTTAACTCACAGAAGACAGAGAGTCGGGATTAATGGGTCTTTTTCAGGTTGGAAAGACACAACTAGTGGAGTGCCACAAGGATCAGTCCTAGGGCCTCAATTATTTACTATCTACATTAATGACTTGGAGGAGGGGGCAGAGTGTAATATATCCAAATTTGCTGACGGTACAAAAATAGGTGGGAGGGCATCTTGTGATGAGGACATAAGGAATCTGCAAGGGGATATAGATAGGTTGAGTGAGTGGGCAAAAACTTGGCAGATGGAGTTTAATGTGGGAAAGTGTGAGGCCATGCACTTTGGGAGGAAGAATCAAAAGACAGACTATTATTTAAATGGAGAGAGACTCCAAAAAAGTGCAGCACACAGGGATCTGGGTGTTCTTGTGCATGAAGCACAAAAAGTTAGCATGTAAGTGCAGCAAGTAATTAAGAAGGCAAATGGAATTTTGGCCTTTATTGCTAGGGGGTTGGAGTTTAAAAATAGAGGAGTCTTGTTACAACTGTACAGGGTGTTGGTGAACCACACCTGGAGTACTGCGTACAGTTCTGGTCCCTGTATTTAAGAAAGGATATACCGGCATTGGAAGCAGTTCAAAAGAGTTTCACTAAGCTGATTCCTGGGATGAAGGGGTTGACTTATCAAGAACGGCTAAACTGGTTAGGCCTTTATTCATTACAGTTTAGAAGAATGAGGGGTGATCTTATTGAAATGTACAAGATTCTGAGGGGGCTTGATGATGAGAAGATGTTTCCACTAGTGGGGGAATCTCAAACTAGGGGACATAGTTACAGAATAAGGCGACACTCATTTAAAACTGAGATGCAAAGGAATTTCTTCTCTCAGAGGATAATGAATGTCTGGAATTCTCTACCCTAAAAGGGTTGTGGAGGTTAGATCACTGAAAGTATTTAAAGAAGAGGTAGACAGATTTTTGAAATATCGCGAAGTTGAGGGCTATGAGGAGTTGGCATGAAAGAGGAGTTGAGGTCTGGGGCAGATCAGCAAAGAACATAACGAATGGCCTACTCCTGCTCCTATTTCTTATGTTCTTAATGTCAGGCCAGCAGCCCCACCAGGGGAGGTGGGCACTGCTGAGACAGGCAGGCAAGAACGAGAGCACCTCAACATGGAGGTGTTCTCGGTTGCCTGCATTGAAGTCATCAAGTAAAGAGGCCCGAAGCTGGTAGGGCCATCGGGGTGGAGGAGAAATCCCTCCACAGGAGTATTGATGACGCCTGTGTCATTGGGGTATGGAGTCTGCGGCTCCAATGACCACCTGTCCTGCAACTAGGAGGCTTAATTGAGCTAGTGGCCTCCACACACAGCAGGAGCTGTTCTGACAGTAGGGAAATACCGCACCATCACAAAATGGCCCTTAATTGGGGCCTTGTTTGCACTTATTGGCTGCCCGTCTCCATGGAGCATGCAGCCGACTGGTTCTCAGACTCCACCTGGGAACGTCCCCTGGAGATGAGAATGAGTCAGGGATCCATCCCAGGCTGGGAAAATTCAGCCCAATATCTTTGTAGAGAATGACCATGGTGTTTTTGATGATTTGGAACTACCTGGAGCTGCTATATAAAGATGGGGCTATCAGGGATGATAACTGGGATTTGAATTGGTTACGCTTGGTCTCTACCTCATTTATGCAGCATTGAGTGTGCCTTGCTGGTCGGGGCCAGAACTACCACCAGTCCAACGTTTGATTCCCCCAATGTACTGTGTATCAGCATGAAGCAGCCATATAGTGCTTTCAAGATGGCTGAAACGGAGCCCACCAGATTGTGGAAGGCCAGTTGCAAAGTTTGTTTTATCAGAATCTGATGAAAGAGTTAACATTTCAAGTCGATGACCTGTTTCTCTCTCCACAGATGCTGCCTGATCTGCTGAGTATTTCCAGCATTTTCTGTTTTTATTTCAGATTGCCAGCATTCACAGTATTTTGCTTTTGCAAAGTTTCTTTCTTCAGCTGGTAGCCCGGCACTGTGCAATGCCCCGATGCTCACCTAGCGAACACTCCAGCTGTACTGCTACTGGAGCACCCACCCACTTCATTTAAATTGGCTGACTCCAATTCCCAGGAAGGCAACGTCTTACTCTGCCATTGTTAAAGTGCTGGAGTGGGATCATGAATTTTCAGCCCCGCTATATTTACAGACTGTAGTTTCCTCCAGGGATCACAGTACTTGGGGGAGATGGTGGCATAGTGATAATGCCACTGAACTAGTAATCCAGAGGCTAATGCCCCAGGGACACGGGTTTAAATCTCACCACAGCAGCTGGAATTGAAAGCTAGTCTCAATAATGGTGCCATGAAACTATCGATTATCGTAAAAACCCATCTGATTCACTTATGACCTTTAGGGAAGGAAATCTGCTGTCCTTACCTGGACTGACCTACATGTGATTCCAGACCCACAGAAATATGGCCGACTCTTACCTGCCCTCTGAAATGACCTAGCAAGCAGCTCAGTTGGCAAAGGCAATTAGGGATGGGCAACAAATACTGGCCTTGCCAGCAACGCCCACATCCCATGAAAAGAATTTTTAAAAATTATGCAGGACTTTCCTTCAGAAGATTAAATGGCTTGGAAAGGGTCCATGATATTGTTGATTATGCATGGTCTGTGGAAAGAGCAGAATTGGTAGGCCAAATGCCCTTTTCGCTTTCCATTATGCAATCAAACCAGCTCATTCCATTATTCATACCTTGTTAGAGAAGAAAATAGAAACAAACAGCAACCCATGCATTAATCTGATAGGTTTATGAAAGGTGACATTAAAAAAAAATCCAACTTCATAAAACAGAAGTGCAGCCATCAATCTAGACATTATGGTGACTGCCAATTCAAACGGGAACAACTTCAAACATGAAGTCAGCAACCATAACACATGGCCACCACTCAGGAGCAAATACTAAGACCATGATAGATGCGTAATGCAATAAAAATGGCAATTTTTTTTTTAAGCATACCGGTGTTGTAAAGAGTGGGAGGCTGGCAACTTATTGTTACCGGTCAACGGTCAGAAAGTTACATGTATTTCTCTGAAACAAAACAAAGCTAAGTCATTTTTAAAGCCCCACTTAGCTTGCACAGTTGTAATTGACAGCAACTCTAACTTCAGAAGCAACACTGTAAAGTAGATATTTCCTGCCCAGTAACCAAGAAGAGGTGCTTATCAATAGTCTCTCCAGAGATGGTAATGTGCACTAACTAGAAAGGTAGACTATCATTCTTTGTCACCAGTGGACAGAGCAGCTCAGGCTTAGGGTCCATACAGTTCGGTAATGAGGTTGTTTATTTACTAACTTGTAAGTGCCTTACCCAGATATTGGAAGATACAGGATCCAGAAAATGAAGCAGCAATAAACAAATTTAAATCAGCATGCATTTTGTGTTATGTTGTTCCAATTCTACAGAACCCACTCAGTAATGTAAACAAGATGCACTACATATTATTGAAAACTGAACATTAGAAACTGGCATCGGTTTTTATCCCCCCCAAAGAACAAGGCAGCTAAAGACTGCCACCAATGTTGCAGCTAAGGGAGGAACAGACAGAAAACCAGAGTCAGAGGACTGAACAGTGCAAAAGGGTGTGTGAGACTGAAGAGGATTGCTGAGATGGGGTGGGACATAACCATGGAGAGGTTTGTAGATGAGGATTCTTAATTCAGCATGTTAGGCAACAAGAATCTGGTGTAGATCTGGAGTGATCATGTGGAACTGACTGTGAGCCAGGATATGTATGGCTAAGTTTCGAACAAGTTGGGGATTGTGGAGGGTGCAAAATCGAAGGCGAAAAGGAGGATGTAGGAGAAATGGAGTCTAGACATGACAAAAGCAAAGATAAAAGTTTTGGTTGGGGCAAGGGTGGATTGCAGTACAGCAATGTTGCAGAAGTGGAAGTCAGCAATCTCGATAGATAAGATGGGAAGTTTGATGATTAGTTCTGGGTCAAACAGGACATAAAGGTTAGCATGGCCTAATTCAGCCTCAGCAAGTGGCTGAGCAAGGGTGAAATTGGTGACAAATGAGTAGAATTTATAATGTAATTGAAAAAGATTGCTTTGATCTTCAAAATGCTTAATTGGAGGAAATTTTGACTCCTCCGCTATGTAATGCCAGACAGATGTTGATGATGGTGGCTTTGAAATGGAGAGGGTCAGTGTCTGAGCAAAAGGAGCCACTAATAACATCAGCAAGTATGGAGGCCAGGAGGGGTAGCTGAATGATCAAGAGTTAGTGGGAGGAAGCAGGAGAATGGAGTCATGGATAAGCAGAGGAGAAAGTGAAGAAACTGCAGGATGAAATGTGATGGGAGCTTTAATAATTTGGAGATTGGGAAAAGGTCAAGAACAGGGAGTGAGCAGAATGGGAAATAGAGGCAGAGGCAGCTGTATGGATGGTCTCATTCTTAAAGATGGAAGTATCAATCAAGTCTTTGAGGTTGGAATTATAGACATTGAGGGTGGAGGGGAAAGCCATTAGCTAGGAAGGTTTGGGCTGTCCTAACCCTCCAGAGGAACAAAGTACTAAGAGGAGTAGGCCATTTGGTCCTTTGAGCCTGCTCCACCATTCAATATAATTATGGCTGACCTTCTACATCAACTCCAAATGTTCTTGCCCACTCATTTAACCTCTGCATCTTCCTCACAACTTACTTTTCCACCTTACTTTGTATTGTCAGCAAACATGGATATATCACACTCGGTCCCCTTATCTAGGTTGCAAATACGGTTTAAACTAGAATGGCAGGGGGATGGGAATCTGAGCGGAGAGACAGAGGAGAGGGAAACAAGGATAGAAATGAAAGACAGAAAGGTAAGAAGCAAAAGTAGAAGGCAGAGAAAACAAGGGCGAGAAACAATGGGGCGTAGTGCAAAATAAATCTAAGACGACCAACAATGTTAAAAAGACAAGTCTAAAGGCATTGTGTCTTAAAACGCAGAGTATTCGCAATAAGGTAGATGAATTAACAGTACAAATAGTTATAAACGGTTATGATTCAGTAGCGATTACAAAGACATGGCTGCAAGGTGACCAAGGTTGGGAATTGAACATCCAGGGGTATTCAGTATTTAGGAAGGATGGGCACAAAGGGAAAGGAGGAGGGATAGCATTGTTAGTAAAGGAGGAAATCAATGCAATAGTGAGGAAGGATATTAGCTCGGAAAATCATGATGTGGAATCTGTATGGGTGGAGCTAAGAAACACCAAGGGGCAGAAAATATTGGTGGGGGTTGTCTATTGGCCCCCAAACAGTAGTGGAAATGTAAGGGATGGCATTAAACAGGAAATAAAAGAGATGCATGCAATAAGGGTACAACAGTAATCATGGGTGACTTTAATCTACAGATAGATTGGTCAAACCAAGTTAGCAATAATACTGCGGAGGAGGATTTCCTGGAGTTCAAATACATGAATAGGAAGGGAATAGAGGGATATGGGCCCCGGAAGTGCAGAAGGTGTTAGTTTAGGCAGGCATCAAGATCGGCGCAGGCTTGGAGGGCCGAATGGCCTGTTCCTGTGCTGTACTGTTCTTTGTTCTTTGTTGAGTGTGTACGTAGCAGTGTTTTAGACCAATGCGTTGAGGAATCAACTAGAGAACAGGTTATCCTGGACTGGGTATTGTGCAATGAGAAAGGATTAATTAACAATCTTGTTGTGAGGGGTCCCTTGGGCAGGAGCAACCATAACAAGATGGTATTCTTCATTAAGATGGAGAGTGAAGTAGTTGAAACCAAAAGTAGGGTCCTGAATCTAAATAAAGGAAACTATGAAGGTATGAGGCTTGAGTTGGCCATGGTAGATTGGGGAACTTTACTAAAAAGGGTTGATGGTGAATAAGCACTGGATAATATTTTTAAAACGTGTGCATCAATTACAACAATTATTGATTCCTGTCTGGCGCCAAAATAAAACCGGAAAGGCGGCTCAACCGTGGCTTACAAAAGAAATTAGGGATAGTATTAGATCCAAAGATGAGGCATATAAAATTGCCAGAAAAAGCAGCAAGTCTGAGGATTGGGAGCAGTTTAGAATTCAGCAAAGGAGAACGACGAGGTTGATTAAGCGAGGGGAAAACAGAGTTTGAGAGTAAACTTGCAGGGAACAGAAAAACTGACTGTAACAGCTTCTTCAAATATGTGAAGAGAAAAAGATTAGTGAAGACAAATCCCTTACAGTTCCGAAACGGGGGAAAATTATAATGGGGAACAAAGAAATGGCAGAACAATTAAACACATACTTTGGTTCTGTCTTCACAAAGGAGGATACAAATAACCTCCCAGAAATGTTAAGGAACCAAGGGTCTAATGAGAGGGAGGAACTGAAGGAAATCAGTATTAGTAAAAAAAAAAGAAAGAAATAGTGCCAGGGAAATTAATGGGGTTAAAGGCTGACAAATCCCCAGGGCCTGATAATCTACACCCCAGAGTACTAAAGAAAGTGGCCCTGGAAATAGTGGATCATCTTCCAAAATTCTATGTACTCTGGAGCAGTTCTGACAGATTGGAGGGTGGCAAATATAACCCCACTATTTAAAAAAAGGAGAGAAAAAACAAGGAACTACAGACCAGTTAGCCTTACATCAGTTGTGGTGAAAATGCTAGAGTCTATTATAAAGAATGTGATAGCAGAACACCTGGAAAGCATAAACGGGATTCGGCAAAGATTTTTTTTATTCATTCATGGGATGTGGGCGTCACTGGCCAGGTCAGCATTTATTGCCCATCCCTAATTGCCTTGAGAAGGTGGTGGTGAGCTGCCTTCTTGAACAGCTGCAGTCCATGTGAGGTAGGTGGACAGCATGGGTTTACGAAAGGAAAATTATGCTCAACAAATTTACTGGAGTTTTTTGAGGATGTAACTTTAGAATAGATATGGGAGAACCAGTGGATGTGGTGTATTTTGATTTTCAAAAAGCTTTTGATAAGGTCCCACATA
This sequence comes from Heterodontus francisci, assembly GCF_036365525.1. Lineage (NCBI taxonomy): Eukaryota > Metazoa > Chordata > Chondrichthyes > Heterodontiformes > Heterodontidae > Heterodontus > Heterodontus francisci. The sequence goes on from NC_090378.1 coordinate 71,213,124, forward strand.
AGAGGTTAGTGTGCAAAATTGAAGCACATGGGATTGGGGGTAATATACTGGCATGGATTGACAGACAGGAAACAGAGTAGGAATAAACGGGTCTTTTTCCGGGTGGCAGGCAGCGACTAGTGGGGTACCGCAGGGATCAGTGCTTGGGCTCCAGCTATTCACAATATACATTAATGACTTGGGTGAGGGAACTAAATGTAACATTTCCAAGTTTGCAGACGACACAAAGCTGGGAGGGCAAGTGAGCTGTGAGGAGGATGCAAAGAGGCTCCAATGTGATTTGGACAAGTTGGGTGAATGGGCAAATGCATGGCAGATGCAGTATAGTGTGGATAACAGTGAGGTTATCCACTTTGGTTGTAAAAACAGAAAGGCAGATTATCTGAATGGTGATAGATTGGGAAAGGGGGAGATGCAACGACACCTGGGTGTCCTTGTACAACAGTCACTGAAAGCAAGCATTCAAGTGCAGCAAGCAATTAGGAAGGCGAATGGTACGCTGGCCTTCATTGCAAGAGGATTTGCGTACAGGAGCAAGGATGTCTTACTGCAGTTATGAAGAGTCTTGGTGAGACCACATCTGGAGTATTGTGTGCAGTTTTGATCTCCTTATCTGAGGAAGGATGTTCTTGCCAAGGAGGAGAATGCAAAGAAGATTTACTAGGCTGATTCCTGGGATGGCAGGATTGACGTATGAGGCGAGATAAGGTCGAGTAGGCCTATATTCACTACAGTTTAGTAGAATGAGAAAGGATCTCATAGAAGCCTATAAAATCTTAACAGGACTAGACAGGCTAGATGCAAGGAGGATGTTCCCAATGGCTGGGGAGTCCAGAACCAGGGGTCACAGTCTAAGGATATGGGGTACACCATTTAGAACTAAGCTGAGGAGAAATTTCTTCACTCAGAGGGTGGTGATCCTGTGGAATTCTCTACCGCAGAAGGCAGTGGAGGCCAAGTCATTAAATATATTCAAGAAGGAAATAGATATATTTTTTAATGCCAAAGGGATCAAGGGATATGGGGAAAAAGCGGGAACAGGGTACTGAATTAGACGATCAGCCATGATCTTTTTTGAATGGCGGAGCAGGTCCAAAGAGCCGAATGGCCTACTCCTGCTCCGATTTTTTATATATCTAACTGAGGCACAAGTACTGATCCTTGCAGTATCCTGCTAGTTACAGCCTACCAACCTGAAAATGACCTGTTTATTCCTATTCTGTTTTCTGTCCATTAACCAATCCTCAATCCATGCTTTAATTCCTCAAACCCATGAGTCCTAATTTTGTGTAATAGCCTCATATGTGCCATCTTACCAAATACTTTTTGGAAATCCAATCACACAACATCCACTTGCTCCCCTCTATCTATCCTGCTAGTTACAATCTCAAAAAACTTCAAGATTTGTCAACACAAATTTCCTTTCAAAAATTAGTGCTGACTTTGACTAATCATATTATGATACTCTAAGTGCCACGTTACCACATCCCTAATAATAGCATCATTTGCATTTTCTCCCCACTACTGATGTCAGGCTAACTGGCCTCCAGGTCAGGGAGCCTCCTGACATTACTGAGATAAGAAACTTGGCATTCTCTTCAAAGCAAGCAGAAACGAACAGGAAAGTGAAACATCCTCTCAGAAGCTTGTTTTCACTGCAGATTGAAGTATTACCCACTATCAGGGTGAACAATGAGGTACTGAGAAATGTTTTCTAAATACAGTTTTAAATACAGTCTGAAATATTCTTTTATGTTGTGTTTATATTTTGTTGTTGTCAAAGGTACTGATGTAATAAATTAGAAGGAACAGAGACCCAACTCACGAGATTGGCTCCCAGAGGCAAAAGGAAATAGTTACCTAGGCTGCACTTGATACCATATGACAATTTTCTTTTAAAAATGCCATGGCTTACATTTCATGCTGTTTTATTATAGTTGGCCTGGATTGAATTTCTCCCTCTGCCACATCTGAGCAACTGTATAACTACTTTCTCTAGAAGGTGTTCTGCTAACAAAAAGTATCTGGAAACACTACAAAAGATTTGTAAATAGAGATATTTTCTCCAGGACAAAATGAAACAAATATGCAACTCATACCATACTTCCAGTCTGTAATCTGCACTTCAATTTAAATGTTACTTTTATTAATCAGAAATGTAACTGAAAGGCCAAGAGTGATAGTATAAAGTTGAAAAGAGATCATTCTTAGAATGGAAAACATATTTCCAATTTGTTTAGCACATTTCATACCTTCAGGATATCCTATAGAGCTTCACAGCTAATGAATACTTTGGAAGTATGGTCACTATTACTACTTAGGCAAATAAGCAATTAGGTATAACCAGACTTACATATTAAAAGCCTGTAGATAGCAGGCAGGGAGAAATACTGAGGGTGTGTAGCATGTTGCACAGTTTTGAAAATTCTGGGAAAATGAGCTGGACTACCAAACAGAACTGCGTTCGGATTTCAACAAAGTGGAGGAAGGACAGCACATAGGGCACTCTGCTTGCAAGTTGTACAAATACTAATCTGCACTATTGCATTGTAATAGGTCATGAAGTAAGAATGTGCATGGTACAGTGGAATAATGGAATCTATTCACATGTTGAAAAAACACTAATGGTATCACTGCACTACAGCTTTAATCACATAACTCAAGATAATTACAGATGGGAAAGGCCATTCAGATCATCTTAATTCATCCAGCCAGGTTTAGGACCCCACTCCCTGCCCCACCCCAGCCTATTGTGGCATCTATTTCTTAAACAATTCCAGAGTTTTCACCTCCACTACTCTACCTGCTGATCATTGTGAGAAGAATTTCCTGGTTATCAACCCCAAATTTGCCTTTTACTAATTGGACCTCATGTTATTACAAATTAAAGTATTTACTCTTCACATTTCCCTTCGCACAAGATCAACTCTCAGACACCTCGTTTCCAAGTGAAAAAGGCCAAATTCCCCAGTCTTTCTTCATAACTGAGGAATATAAGAAAATGGAAAAGGACTGGTCTAGGGATCAGCCTCATGGCTCTTCACTGCACTCCTCTAGCGCTTGAATGTCTCCTTCGCATCTTGGCAACTAGAACTGGATGCAATGGTCCAACCAGAGCACGGAACAATTTAATCGCTACTGCTTAGACATACATTTTATTGTTTCGGGTTTTGTACTTCAACATTCCATTGGCTTTTTATTCTAGAGGCCCAACCGGTCCCCATCCACCACCTCCCTCCTCCACTGGCTGAACTTGTTCTCAAATTGAACAACTTCTCCTTCAACTCCATTCACTTCCTTCAAGTAAAAGGTGTTGCTATGGGTACCTGCATGCATCCTAGTTATGCCTGTCTTTTTGTGGGGTATGTCGAACATTCCTTGTTCCAGTACTACTCAGGCCTCCTTCCTCAACTCTTTTTCCAGTAGATTGATAACTGTATCGGTACTGCTTCCAGCTCTCGCCCTGAACTGGACAACTTCAATTTTGCTTCCAATTTCCACCCTTCTCTCATCTTCACATAGTCAATCTCCGACACTTACCTTCCCTTCCTCGACTTCTCGGTCTTCATCTCAGTGGATAGGCTGTCCACTAGTATTTATTATAAGCCCACCGAATCCCACGGCTCCCTTGACCACACTTCCTCACACTCTGCCTCCCGTAAGGATTCCACTCCATTCTCCCAGTTTCTCAGTCTCTGCGCAGCTGTTCTGCTGATACAACTTTCCACAACAGCGACTCTGATATGTCTTCCTTTATCCTCAACTGAGGATTCCCCCCGACCATGGTTGACAGGGTTTGATGAAACTCCCTCTGTGGTTGAAGATGACTGTTGAAGAGGACTACGTGCTGAGGGACGCACTAAAGCTTGGGGCAGCCGCAGCAAAGGCTCAATGGGGAAAGACCACAGTGTAAGGTTCCCCACCAAGCTGGACTGAGGGGCTGGAACCATGGGAAACCCCTCGAACTGTATCGTTAATATTCTCAATTGCTGTAAATGTAAAACTGTAATTGACATGACAATTGTGAAACGGAAGGGTTGGGAAGAAACTCATGACATTATTGAAAGAAACTGATCTCTTTTGCAATGTTTGTATTTTTTCGTGCTGTTTGGAAACTGTTTGGCAATGTAATTTTTACAGATTTTTATGAATAAAGTATATTTTGGAAATAAAAAAAAAAGACTGTTTTAACAACACTAGGCTTACTCTTATGGCCAACTTCTTGACTGAGTTAGTGATGTTTGCAACACTGTGACCTCTGACTCACCGCAGACATCTTCTGGTTTACATCTATAACAAGCTTACACAATGAGGCACTTCTCAGCTACAAACCTTATCTACCATCATCACAGTATCAAATTTTCCATTATAAATCCCGACATCCACATTTGAAATTATGCTAATTTGTGCCACTATTTACACAATAATGGCATGGTAACATTCGAGTTTTCCATTTTCCAGTTCCTCTGTTGATCTGACTGGGATATGCCGATGCTCCAACTGACTCTACTCGGTTCTCAAATTGCTGCAACTTTTGCTATTTAGCTATACATATTAAATAAAAGTATTATATAAGTACAGATCATGTGACTAAAATAGGTACAGAATTACTTCTGGCCTGTAGTCCAATTATCCCACACCCTCTAAGCCCACTTTGCCTAAAAAGGTCTCAACTCCTGATTAGTGGCCTTTGATCCTGTTCCAGGCAAGTTTTGAGCAAAATGCCTGTAACCAATTCCAGAGCTTTGGGCCAGTGAGTGCGTAACACCATTCAGGTGGTGGTGAAGGATAAGGAAGGAGGTGCACCGGTTGACCGTACCTTCTTCATTAAGAAAATCCTTATTGACCGCTGTGGATTCCGAGCTGCAGACATCTTCGGCCTGCAGGACTTCCCCAGCAGTGGATATTTCAATGTGACGTTCGAGAACGTAGCGGTTGTTCAAGGAGAGGGGAGACCAGGTGTCACTGTCCATCCTCACAGTGGAACCACACTTCATGCTGCCGTCGCAATGCAACCAGGTGGTGACAATCCACCTCTACAACCCCCATGTTCCTGTCGTAGATGTACTCACCTTCCTTGCCAGGTACCAACAAATGTGAAATAGCTTGTGTACACTATAGACAGGCAGGAACATACCCAAGGACTGGGACTAGCAAGGACAACTGGTATGGTAAGCAACACCCAACTTGAAAATGGGTATGAAGATTGCTTCAATTAATGTGCGTAGCGTTAAATCCACTACGCTATGTGTTGCGACCTTGGACCACCTCACCAAGGTCAAAGCCGACCTGCTCTTTCTGCAGGAGCGTGGAATTCTGCACCTCAGCACTTACAGGCAATGGTCGCGATGGTGTTCCCACAAGCCATCGGTCTGGTCAGGAGGAAATGATTCCTGTTCCTCCCAGCCTAGGTACTCTGCTGCAGGGAGGCAATTTCACCATCTCCGAAGTTAAGGTGGTGGTGGGCGGTTGCCTCCTCATAGCAGATGTAATGCACAACAATGCTCCGCACCGGTTGATCAACGTGTATGCCCTGGTTCAATGCAGCGAGCGGCTGACCGTCTTCCAGCAGCTCCCACTGCTGCTGGCAACATCCAGGCTGGTCATTCTTGGCGGTGACTTCAACTGCATCATTAATGCAGCTGGACGATCCAGCAGTGACGACAGCAAACTAATGGAAACAGTAAAAGATGCCAAGCTGCATGACATCTTCAGCAAACCTGCAGACGGAGCACAGCGTAGACACAGCTGGTCAAGACCGAACGGGTCTGCCCGTTCCAGGGTTGACTTCCTGTTTGTGTCCCGTGCTTTTAAAGGTCAGATCCACCGATGTCAAGCCGGTGTTCTTCTCTGACCAATGCCTCTTACTGGCCGACTGTCACTTACAGGACAACCAGTGGGTTGGCAGGGGGACATGGAAACTCAATGTTACACTGCTAACCCCAGAGAACATTGAGGAACTCAAAAGGGATTACAAAGAGTGGGGAACGGTGAAACCCCTCTGAGTTTTCAGTCCACTGGTAGGAAGCAATCAAGGCAAACATTAAGAGGTTCTTTATCTTCAAAGGTGTTCAGAGGGCGAGAGAGAGAGACAGAGGAAAATGCCACGACTCCAGAAAAAAAAATGCAAAATCTGCTCCAGCTGCAGTCGATGGGGATTGAGGTCAAGGAGGATCTCCAAGGGGTGAAGAGCCAGCAGGCCTCGCTGTTTGCCACGAAGGCCTCCAAGATCATCTTCTGGTCCAGAGTCCACTCTGTTGAGCAAGACGAGATGAGTTCGCGTTTCCGCTTCCAAAAGGTACACAGAGAGAGCTCTGAGATCAGCAGCCTAAAGGAACAGGACAGCTCAGTAACATCTTCGCAGTCTGACATACTAAGGATTAGCAAATCCTTTTATGCTGGGCTGTACAACGTGAAGCCCATGGACAGCATGGCCTCCCAGTCCTTCCAGTCATCTATCACAGAGGTCTTAGATGACAGCATGCAGGACAGTCTGGACAAACCGCTAACTCTGGATCAGCTGACAAAGGCCATCAGGTCCTTGAGACGTGTAAAACTCCCAGAAGTGACGGCTTACTGAGTTGTATTCGGCTCTGTGGGACTGGATCTGCCCAGACCTGTTGGAAGTGTATGAGTGTATGCTTCTGGCCGGCAGCATGTCAGAATCCATGAGGAAAGGCATCATCACCCTCATCTATAAGCGGAAGGGGGAAGAAGGCAGAAATCAGAAATTGGCGGCCCATGTCACTGCTTAATGTAGACTACAAGATTCTGTCCAAAGTCATCGCCAGTCGGGTCAAGTTTGCTCTGGAGTTGGTGATTCATCCTGATCAGACCTGTATTGTACCCGGCAGGAAGATCTCTGATAGGTGATCGTATCCATGAGTAGCGTCAGACTATGTAGGGGACAGGAGGGTGGACACCTGCCTCATCAGCCTGGACCAGGAGAAGGCTTTTGCCAGGATATCGCACACCTACATGATGGGCGTGCTTTCCAAAATGGGGTTTGGGGAGGGAATCTGCAATTGGATCAAACTGTTCTACACAAACATCAGTAGCGCAGTCTCAATCAATGGGTGGGAATCAGAAAGTTTCCTGATCCAATCTGGAGTCAGACAGGGCTGTCCTCACTCCCCTGTCTTGTTTGTTTGCTGTATCGAACCTTTTGCCGAGTCTGCTGGCCATTCGCAGAGTGATGAGCATCTGCAACCAGATCGAACTGGCCTCAGGAGCCAAAGTAAATCGCGGCAAGAGTGAGGCCATGTTCTTTGCGAAACGGGCCAACCGATCCAGTGACCCCTTCGCCGTCAGGTCAGACTACTTGAAGGTGCTGGGGATATGGTTCAGAAGGGCCGGGGTGTGCACCAAAACCTGGAGGGAGCGAGTAGCCACGGTCCACCATAAACTGAGCATGTGGCAGCAGCGATCTCTCTCCATTCTGGGTTAGAACCTGGCTGTCAGGTGCGAGGCACTCAAGTTGTTACTGTATGTGGCTCAGGTCTGGCCCATACCCCAATCTTGTGCCATGGCGGTCATCCGAACCACTTTCTGCTTTATCTGGAGATGCAAAATGGACCAGGTCCAGAGGGACACGATGTTCAAACCTCTGGATAAAGGCGGAAAAAACGTACCCAATGTCGCCCTGACCACCTTCGTGTGCGGCTGCAACAAGCTGTGCAAAGAGCCCCAGTACGCAAACACCAAGTGTCACTACCTGCTGAGGTTTTATCTGACACAGTGATGCGAAGGATGGGTCTGGTCACATTGCCACGGAATGCTCCATCCAGTTGGACTGTGCCGTACCACTTATCCTGCGTGGGAAAGTTTGTGTAGAAAAACACCTTAGACCACCAATCCATCAGGCAGTGGTCTGCACGGCATGTCCTCAAGGCCCTGCAGGAAAAGGAGATGGTGGATCCTGTCGGATGATGCCCCGAGCAGACCGCCAAAGTCATTTGGCAGTGTGTCTCATCACCAGAACTTTCAAACAAGCACCAAGATGTAGCTTGGCTGGTGGTGAGAAGGGCCCTCCCTGTCAGACCCTTCCTGCACGCCCGGAATCTCACCACCTCCGCACGCTGCCCTCGAGCTGGCTGCGGTGGGGAAGAGACTGTTGCCCACCTCCTCCTGGAATGTGCCTTTGCAAAGCAGGTGTGGAAAGATATGCAGTGGTTTTTGTTGAGGTTCATCCCAAGCAGCTCGGTAAGACAGGAGTCTGTGCTCTACAGGCTGTTCCCAGGGACTCACACCGAGATAAACATCAACTGCTGTTGGAGGGTCATCAATTCGGTGAAAGACGCTCTTTGGTCTGCCCGAAACTTGCTGGTCTTCCAACACAAAGTGTCCACGACCGAGTGCTGCAGACGGGCACATTCCAAGGACCAGGACTACGTGCTGAGGGACACACAAAAGCTTGGGGCAGCCACCGCAAAGGCTCAATGGGGAAAGACGACTGTGTAAGGTCCTCCCGCCATAGTGAACCGAGGGGCTGGATCCATGGGCAACCCCGCGGGCTGTATGCACCAAAATATGGTTTTGCTGTAAAATGTACATTGAATGTACAATGGAATGGAAGGGTTGTGAGGCAACTCACTCCTGTATTGAAGAAAACTGATTTCCGTTGCACTTTCTGGACTGTCAACTTGGTGCTGTTTTGAACTGTTTTATAATTTTTTTAAAACAGATTTTTAAGTATATTTTTGAGGGAAAAAAAAAGCAAAGGCTCGATCGGGAAAAGCCACTGTGTAAGGTCCTCCTGCCATAGTATACCGAGGGGTTGGAACATGTATATAACCCCTCAAGCTGTACCCACCAAACATGTTTTTGCCATGTAATGCAAGTGTACATTGCATATAAAATGGATTGGCAAAAGTTGTGAGGCACCTCATGTTCTGTAGCAAAGGAATCTGATCTCTACTGCACTTTCCGAAATGTCAAATTTGAACTGTTTGGTAATGTATTTTTTGCAAATTTTTATGAATAAAGTATATTTTGGGGAAGTGTGTAATGCCACAAGATTATATAAATGATACATATATTCACAAACAAAACACACAAATTCTCACAATAAATATGAACCAGACCAAGTCCAACAAAGTAAGCTTAACTGCACCAAGCACATTTGGTATCACAGAGCAGTGACAGGTGCCAGGAGCTGCCAACCCAACAAAAGTAATTCACCGTCCCAAACCCTTATACCCGAGGAAGAGTTCAGCCCTCTCCACACTGCACAGAAATGAGTCCCTACCACCCTGTGAATAGAGTACAGAACCCTACCCCCAATGAGTATTGCTCAAATAACCCAACTACAATCCCAATTATTAAAAAAACAGGGAGAGGCAGTGGTGTAGTGGGTAATGCCAGTGAACAGTAATCCAAAAGCCCAGGATAATGCCTCGAGGACACTGGTTCAAATCCCACACGGCAGCTAGTGGAATTTAAATTCAATTAATAAAAAAAGACTAATCACGAATTGAAAGCTACTCTCAGTAATGGTGCCATGAAACTCATCAGTTGTCGTAAGAACCCATCTGGTTTACTAATGCCCTTTCGGGAAGAAAATCTGCCTATATGTGACTCCAGACCCACAGCAATATGGTTGACTCTTAAATTCCCTCTGAAATGGCCCAACAAGCCACTCAGTTGTCAAGGGTAATGTCCATACCAACGCCAGCGATGTCCACTTCGCATTAAAGAATAAAAAAGTGGTTTCCCACCATACATTACCGATCAGCATAAGCACTCAATCCAAACAGCTCAGTCTGGGAGATCATCTCACCTCTCACTGAGCCCTGACTGGCTCGCCTGCTATCGCCACCCACCCCCACTGTTATACTGAGTAGAGAACAGAAGAACTCATCTTCCCCAAAATAAAAGCAAAATACTGCGGATGCTGAAAATCTGCAATAAAAACAAAGTACTGGAAATATTCATACTGTGACCTTCCATCAGAACTGAAATATTAATTCTGTTTCTCTCTCCACAAATGCTGCCAGACCTGCTGAGTATTTCCAGCACTTTCTATTTTTATTCCCATCTTCCCTTTTGGGTTTGGTACAATTTCCCATTTAGAAGAATTCCCTTACTCCAACAGTACAGATCACTGCCTTAAAAAGCTACAAAGTGTTTTATATGTATATATGACATATATACAGAAATTATAGATATATAACATATATACACATATATAAACACACACTTTATTCATAGTGGGAATATATACACGATATATATATTTTGTGTAGAGGAGTGTGTTTGTATATATTTGTGTGTGTAGTATATATATTATATAGTTAGTTTGCCTATTCGTGTTTGTGTATATAGTGTATATTTTATATATAGTTATACATAAACACATGTTTTATATGACATGCACACTACAGACTATATTTTCTACAAATACATATTTATACTTACAAATGTAAACATTATTTACAGATACAGACATTCTGGTAACTTTAGTATCCTTAAGCAAATACATACAAGGGGTGAGGTAAAAAAAAGCCAAGCATTCCAATCTGGATTTGAATTTTATTGTGGGAGTAAAAATTGGAAAGACTTCATTTCTTATGCAAGACTTCACAAATGCTGCTAAAACAATTACAACACAGTAAGTTTCCAAAAAAGAATAAAAAGTCTCAAGGAGACATGTCTTTGAAACTGTAGACATTTATGAACTCCTAAAATATGTGACGAGTCTGTGAAAGACTTAGGAAGAGCTGATGATTGTCGGACAAACTGCAGACAGCAAAATTAGTTCCAGATGTCAAAATAAACGAAAATCATTTTGTAGGTAGCCAGGAAAATGCAACTGAAATCAAGGAGAGCTGTAGTTTGAATCCATAATGCACAACAAAGGAAAACTTTGTTCACCCTCCAAAATTCTCATCTCCTTTCCTGAAAGGGCTATTTACATACTCACGAACCACTATTAGATACATTACCCAAGTACCCAACCAAGTGTGAGCCTTGCCACAAGTACTGGCAACCAGATAACTAATCTTACGATAGATTTCTGCTGTATAAGCTCCAGTTTGAATTGTTCATTGAAGCAAAACCAATTCAGCTATTTGTCACATATAGAGGCGGTCTTCTTTCCCGCCAAATCCTCCATTTTAGTCATCAAGAAAAGTATTGAGAATGAACAAAATCAACCTTTATCAGCCGGAGCAGCATTGGAAGCTCTACAAATCACCTCGGGAGCCGTGGGGTTGGGGGACGGCGGGGGGTGGTGGTGAGGAAGAGAAAAATAAATCTCTGCGAGGATTATTGCTTCTCATCACTTACTCCTGTTGGATGAGTATCTGGAGCAGAGAATGAGAGGACAGGGAGGTTCACAGAAATTAAAACACCAGACAAAAGTTGGCGAGAAATCAGGGAGGAGACCAAGAAAATTAAAGGAAGAAAAATAAAGGAGGGGAGAGGGCAGGCGAAGGCAGTGCACACGAGGGAGCAGGCAGTGGACTAAGTGAATGGGAAAGGGCAATAAGATGGGGTCAAAAATGGCACACGTCTAGAGAACAAGACAAGAGCACGAGCAGGAAATGGAGGATTTGGGCAGTGTGGGGACAGAACAAGGGCATGGGGGTGGGGCAGGGGGAGAAGAGGGGAAGGAAAACAACCAAGAATTTTGTTCAAGTGGCAGAAATTGTGAAAATAGAGGAGGGGTTACTATCAAGCAAACGAGGTCAGGGAGCAAAAATGGGATGAGAGAAAAGAGGGCTAGTGCAAAAGAGAATGATGGAAACAATGGGGCAGCAAGGGAATAATTAGGGAAGTGGGGGAAATGCCAGCAAGAGTGGGGCTAAGAGAATGAGAAAGTGCAGGGGAAAGGGGGTGAACACGAGAGAATACCTGAGCAGGCAGGTTTGGGCGGTGGGGGGGGGGGGGGGGGGGAGGCAGGGGAAGGAGGAAGCAAGAAAACAAGTGGGGAGGGTTCCTGTGTGAAAAGAGATCACAACGTAGAGAAGGCCACTGCACCATTCTTTTGACTAAAGTGTCAAATAGCTGTGGAGAAACATTAACAGTGCATTTGATCATTATTAAAGATAAGGTAACTTATAGGAGACACACAGTATTGACAATGCTTAGTTTGAAATTGTAAGACATTTTTCATCAATTTGCTTCTGAGCATTTAAAAATGCTGGTGCTCTGACTTGTGAGGCTATTTGTTTACACAGGTGCAAGTATTTGCCAGCAATATACATCTGTAAGCATTTTCCTCCTCATTGGACAGAAGAGTCACAGGTATACACAGAATAACCCAATATTGCCCCTCAAATTGTTTAACTTGCAGCTTCTACGATTAAAGTGGTATTGCCAAAAACCTTAGAGAAGGCTTCCAGCATAATGATGCATCTTGCAAAAGGGCATGGCAGTGTAGATAGTATTCAGATTCTAACCACAGAGTCAGCAATGAAAACTAATAAGCCATAAACCAACTGAGCTTGGACAGTGGTTGGGTGGGGAAATGCACCACCTATCATGGCACTAAGCCATCAGCATTAGTACACATCCATTCCAATTTATTGTCCATCAGGACCTACCGATCTTTCACTTTAAGTAACTGTCTCTTCCCGAATTTTTGGGCCCCTGTGAAGCCCTTAATTCTGCAGCACCCTCTAGTTTCCTTTTCAGATCAAATATGGTTACCTGCCTCCTCGATTAAAAACGGAGGCAATCATATTTAGCACTTTTAAAAGAGAAAAACTTGCATTTATATAGCGCCTTTCACAACCACCAGACTTCTCAAAGCGCTGTACAGCCGATGAAGTACTTTGGAAGTGCAATTACTGTTATGTAGGAATTGAGGCCTATGTAGCTTGTGTCCCTTGATATTTGAACCTCTCACTGTTATGCTCAAATCAACTGTCAATCCCTTCCATGATCTTGAAAACTTCAAGTTCGCTATAGTAAGCAATAACAGGGCAGAAAATGCCAAATGATTTCTCTTTTTCTTATTTCATTGTGTTAAAGTGCTCATAGGAACTCTCCTGGTCTGTTATCTGCTGAGAGTTACACAATGCAGATTCCTAATTTTTAAGACACACTAATTCTGTGCAAATCCTGCCAAGTATATTAAGTTACACCTCAAGTCACTGCAACTAATATTTCCAAATAAGGTTAGATATCCCACAGCAAGCTCATCAGTGCCACCTAATTCACCTCAGTTGTTCAACTACTCAATGCAGTGTTATTCGATTCATTGCAAGGCTGCCTATCTTGCCACCACATACAAAACACACAAAGAGCAAGGCCAATCAGATATGGTGAGGCCATGGGTGACCAGAGGACCTCTGACATTAACCTCTTAAGGAAAGGCAAAAGAAGTCAAACTGCATTAAAAGTAGCTGTGTTCAAAATGTTAAAATCCTCTCATTTCTAGGGTGGGGAAGAAGGGGTGATTAGTTTGTATTTTTGAAGGTGTTCTGCTGAGTCAGCCTGAACTTAATATCATGCTGCAATTTATCACTGCTCAACAATCTTCTCAAGTATCAAAATGGCTCCAAGTGCAAAGGAAAAAATTGTTATAAAAATCTAAGTTTAAAGACAGTACAGGAAAAAACCCTGCATAACTTTTTCACTGTCAACATTTCCATAAAGACACTCTCAAGATCAACGGAGGAACATGAGGGGAATACACCAGGAACTATCCCAATGTCTTCGGCAGCTCTTTATTATGGTTGCATCTCTACATTGTTGTGGCGCCCTTGGCGAGTATCACTGGGTAGCCCCAGTGATGGCAGAATCACTAAAACTGGCCTTCGATCCAGATAAGGAAATGATCTGGATTTCCAGCGTCTGCAGCATTTTGCTTCAATTAAGGAAATGGTCTGGCTCAGTTGCAGTTCCTCCATTCCATTTACTCTTGCAAATAGCCTGTTGACACTGTCTGTCCAGTTCTACATAAGCAGTATGTCAATTAGATAAGGCATCTAAACTCTGCTGGCATCTGTGGAACTATAATCCCAGCATGCATTAACATATTCAGAAGAGGATATGCAGACAGAGGAAAGTGAAGAGAAGGAAAAACAAAAAAAAATGTACTGAATAAATGACATTATTTCCTGCATCAATATCAATTAAATGTATTAAGGAACAGATTTAATGACAAATTGTTCATTGGATTTAGTGCAACTAAAGCTGACATCAGAAACCACAAAGAAAAACATACAGGCTTGCTAAGTTTTGACTGTGGTTTTCATGACGTTACAGGCTGTCATTTTTTTCATCGACTGTATTCCTGCTGGTAAACAGAATTAACACACTCACTCAGTGTCATGATCAGGTTTATTCAGGATCAAAACACTGGTGAAGAAAAGTTACACTTCAGCTAATAAACAAAGACTTTCTGCTGTGATTGTTTTGAAGTACTCTTAGTTCATTACCTCAGATGGTTTCCACTGCAACGACAAACCTGTAAACCATCAATACTTCACTCTAGCATTATACAGTTCCAACTGATCTCTTTAGACACAATCTAAGTTTGGAAGGACAGAATCTATTATTGCACTGCTGGATGTTTTTCACAATTCAAATGGAGACTGCATTAAAATTTCTCATGATTAACGTGACAAGTACTAAAATCCCACCCATGAAACTTATGTGCCTTATTCATCCTAATTTTGGACTAGCCTCAAGTGCATGCAGAAAGGGAGGTCAGAATGAACAGACTCTTGTCTTTCACTGCAACAAGCGAACAAAATCAATATTTCTTAAAACAAAGTTTGTGCATTTCACCTCAAACCTGCTGACTGTTTAACAGTTGTGCTGAATTAGCTAATGCTGGTCTACAAAACAGAAAATGATGCTACACATCGTCCCAGTGGCCTACGCTATGAGAAAAGGGAATAAAAGAGGGAGGGAAGACTAGTTAGAGTGCAAATCATCAAGTGACTACTGCTTGGATTTTTCACTGTTAGCAACAACCAACCAGTTAAAAGTAGTTCTGAAATCAGCAATTTGGCTGGAACAGATATCAGTCATAAGGTAGATAGATCTCTTAAAACTTGATAAACCATTAAAAATACTTGCTTCACATATTTGAAAAAAGAACTCTTCTCTATTTGAAGCCCATGTTGAAATTTAGCAGGTAAGTTCCACTGTCTAAAGTAGAAATGATAAATTAGTGCAAAACATTGTTTAGGCCAGGGGTCTGTGACCCTCTCGGGACAATGAGAAGGATCCAAGGGGGTCTGCCAAAAATAAGACGACATGATAATTTTACTAAGCTGAGGAGTGATTTAGCGAAAGTGGACTGGAAACAGCTACTTGAAGGTAAATCAGTGTCAGAGCAGTGAGAAGCAAAGGGGAGATTCAGGGGGTTCAGAGTAAATATATTCCCACAAAGAAAAAGGGTGGGATGGCCAAATCTAGAGCCCCATGGATGTCAAGGAGTTTACTGGGTAAGATAAGGCAGAAAAGGAAAGCTTATGCCCGACACAGAGAACTCAATACTACTAGACAACTGAGAGAAGTATAGAAAGTGGAGGTGAAATCAAAACGAAAATTAGGAAAGCAAAGAGAGGGCATGAAAGAATATTGGCAAGCAAAATCAAGGTGAACCCAAAGATGTTTTAACAATACATTAAGAGCAAGAGGATAACTAAGAAAAGAGCAGGCCCATAAAAGACCAAAAAGGTAACCTACGTGTAGGGGCGGAAGATATTGGTATTGTTCTTAATGAATACTTTGCGTCTGTCTTCACAAAAGAGGGAGACTATGCAGATACTGTAGTTAAGGAAGAGGGGTATGATGTATTGGATGTGATAAACATAGGGTGAGAGGACGTATTAGTGGGATTAGCATCCTTGAAAGTTGATAAAGCATCAGGGCTGGATGAAATGTACCCTAGGCTGTTAAAAGAAGCAAAAAAGAGGAAATAGCGTAAGGTCTGACCATCATTTTTCTGTCATCACTGGATACAGGTGTGGTGCCGGAGGACTGGGGAACTGCTAACCTTGTACCTCTGTTTAAAAAGGGAGTGAGGGATAGACTGAATAACTGCAGGCCAGTCAGTCTAACCTCAGTAGTTGGAATCTAGTCTGAGACACAGGATAAACTGTCACTTAGAAAGGCACAGATTCATCAAGGATGGTCAGCATGGATTTGTTAAGGGAAGATATTGTCTGACCAACTTGATGGAATTTTTTCAAGAAGTAACAAGGAAGATAGATGAGGGTAGTGCAGTTGATGTGGTCTACATGGATTTTAGCAAGGCTTTTGACAAGGTCCCACATGGCAGACTGGTTAAAAAAATAAAATCCCATGGGATCCAGAGAGATGCAGCAAGGTGAATACAAAATTGGCTCAGTGGGAGGGCTGTTGACGGGCATTTTTGCAACTGGAGGGCTGTTTCCAATGGTGTTCTGCAGGGCTTAGTACAGGGTCCTCTGCTTTTTGTGGTATATATTTATGATTTGGATGTAAATGTGGGGGGCATAATCAAGAAGTTAGCGGACGTCACAAAGATTGGCCATGTGGTAGATAGTGAGGAGGATAGCAATAGGCTGCAGGAAGATATCGATGGTCTGGTCAGATGGGCAGAAAAGTGGCAAATGGAATTCAATCCGGAGAAGTGAGATGATGCATTTGGGTAGGTCAAACAAGGCAAAGGAATACATGATTAATGGGAAAATACTGAGAGGTGTAGAGCAAGTGAGGGACCTTGAAGTAAATGACCACAGATCCCTGAAGGTAGCAGGACAGGTCGATAAGGTGGTTAAGGAGGCTTCAGGTTAAGAATCCCTTCCTTTATTAGTCGAAGTATAGAATATAAGAGCAGGGAGGTTATGCTGGAACAGTATAAATCATTGGTTAGGCCACAACTTGAGTACTGTGTGCTGTTCTGGTCACCTCATTACAGAAAGGATGTAATTGCACTAGAGACGGTACAGAGAAGATTTACGATGAGATTGCCAGGACTGGAAAAATGCAGCTATGAGGAAAGATTGGATAGGCTGGGGTTGCTCTCCTTGGAACAGAGAAGGCTGAGGGGAGATCTGATTGAAATGTACAAAATTTTGACGGGCCTGGATAGAGTGGAGGTGAATGGCCTATTTACCTTAGCAGAGAGGTCAGTGACTAGGGGGCATAGATTTAAAGTATTGGTAGAAAGATTAGAGGGGAGATGAGGAAAAATTTCACCCAGAGGGTGGTGGGGGTCTGGACCTCACTGCCTGAAGGGGTAGTTGAGGCAAAAACCCACAACTCATCCAAAAGAAGTCTGGATATGCACCTCATGTGCCGTAATCTGCAGGGCTACGGGATTAGAATGGGTGGAACGTTTTTCGGCTGGCACAGACACGATAGGCCAAGTGGCCTCTTTCTGTGCCATAAACGTTCTATGATTCTATAATAGACCAATAAGGATTGGAGTCAGTACAGCTGCAGCCAAAATGCCTAGTCAATCAAAGGATGACATCCAATGAGACTGAATCAGAGCCAAGTCTCTCTGTGTCTGTACATGTTTTGGTTGAAGTGTGGAAAGAAACAAAAGCAAGCCATTCTATGCTGGAGGCAGTGGATGGTTTTTGGATGCAGTGCATAGAGGGACACCCTGGAGACAGAAAGGTAGGTAAGACACTTAAGTCTTGTCCTTGTTTGTACAAATTTTTATGTTGTTTTTAAAAGTCTGTGCTGGATGATTACAGCCATTGCACAGAAAGCCAAAATATGAAAAAGTGTTTATATGTTTTTGGAGTCAGTATATGCATATGCCATTTGAATGGCAAAAACATTGGTTAAGAAAGGGCTTGTTACAATTGCTGTGAAACTGAATTGTATTAAGCTAAACCATTGTATATGTATATTATGATTTTATTATTCCATGAGTGAGCTTATAAGGTAATGCAGTTTTTAAAAATGCTTGCTTAAGGCACAAAGAACTTGCAAATTGGAAGGATAATTATGGGAGATGTTTCTAGTTAATCGGAGTGTGGAGAAAAGGGAATCTCAGCCTGAGAAAGGGAGAGATGATAGCAGTCAAGTTGTAAAGTAAAACAAAAATATATTTAATTGTATAACTGATTTTCATACAGAAGAAAAATAATTGTGCTTTGTTATGGGGAGGGGGGGGGGGGGGGGAGGGGGGGTGGGTGGTCCAAGGAATTTCTATAACTCAGAAGCAAAAAAGGTTGAGAACCTTTGGTTTAGGCCACAGTTTGAGCACTATGTGCAGCTATGGGCACCCCATGATAGAAAGATTGAAGCCGTAGAGAATATATAGTGTACAGATTTACCAGGATGATGCCAGGCATGGGAAACTATTGTTATGAGGGAAACTTTGAGATACTAGGACTACATCCATTGGAGCAGAGAATGGTAGGGAGGAGATTTAATACAAGTTTTGATAGTGTAAATAGAGACTATTTCCACTGGTTAGGAAGTCAATATTGAGGGTTTATCAATCAACAATTGTCACTAAAAGAATGCAGGGAGATTTAATCCTTAGCACCTGACCATCTCCACAAGATATAATGATAGGACGTTTACCGCATAGAAAAACATTCAGCCCATTGTGCCTATGCTGGCTCTTCACCAAAGCAATTCAAAACTAATCTCACTGCCCCACTCTCTCTTTCCGTACCCCTATATTTTCTCCTGCTTCAAATATTTATTCAATTTCCCCATAAATAATGCAATTGCATCTGCCTCTACCACTCCCTGTGGCAAAGCATCCCACGTTCCAAGAACATTTTGCAGAAATAAATGTCTCCTAATCTCTCTAGCTTTAACAATTTTAAATGGATAATCTTTCTTCACAGACTCTCCAACCAGAGGAAACACTACTTTCTTATTCACTATCAAACCTTTCATAATTTTAAAAATCTTTTAAATTTTCTCTTAGCCTTCTGTACACTAGTGGAAATAGTCCCATATCCCAAGTTTCTACTCATAACTATAGTTTCCCATTCCACCATCAACCTGGTAAATCTACTTACATTCTCTCTCTATGGCTTTAATGTTCTGTTTATAACAGTGTCCAATACTGCATGCAGTGCTCTTAACTATGAATAAAAGTTTTGCACATGTTTATCATTACATGTACTCTACACTCCTATTTATAAAATCTAAAATGTTATTTGTCTTTTTCTGGTTTAATCTACCTGCACTCACTTCAGGCATTATGTGTTTTAACCCCCAGGTCTTTTTGTTCACCCACACCCTTCAGCAACTTTCAACTGAATGTATCCTTCCATAACTTGATTCTCCTCTGAAAATGTATCACCTCACATCTGTCACCTTTGTCCCTTTGACTAACTTGTCTCCTTTCCTGAAGTCTTTTACCAGTTCTCCGCACTGTCTATCAGACCTCCTACTTTTGTCTCAGCAAATTTTGGGATCATGTTCCCTATATCCAAGTCCAAATTGTCTATACGTACCAGAAACAAAAGTGGACCCAGCAATGATCCGTGGAGTACACCATTTCCCACCCTTCTCCAACCTGAGAAACACTCATTTTCCCTAACTCTTCATTTCCTGACCATCAACCAATTTTCTGTCCATGCTGCTAAATTTCATCTTGTACCACTTGCCTGAATATTTACAAGCCTCTTGCATGAAAACTTATCTAATACCTTCTGAAAATCCAGTTACACTACATCTGTTGTGTTCCCTGTACGTATCCAACTGGTGGAGTCATCAAAAAAGAAACTCAAACTTGTCAAACACATCTTACCAACTAACAAACTGATCGTGGCTGCCCTTGATTAACCCATGCATTTCTAAACGATCACCAATTTGATCAACCCTCAACCATTGCAAGGTAGTTTCACAGAGCTTAAGCAATGGCTCAATGGGCAAATAGATTTGTGGATGTGATTCTAAAGCATACAAACCACTGTTTATTCCCTGGTTGGTGCCCACTTAGCTGATCTTAAGCAGAATGGAATTGGCAGCTACAATCAGCCTCAAACAGCCTTCTGGGGGGGGGGCGGTGGAGAAAAAAAATCAGCCATGGTTGATGTTCCCATCTGCTTTCCAGTAGGTCCTACTAGACAATTAATATAGATGTACAGATGAGGACGAGCTCAAATTCTCAAAAGAGTTGACTAGCATACCAACAATCACCTGCCTCACTCATGATGAATGGCCACTTGTACGAGGGTACTGAAGAAACTGTAAAACTGTACCCCAGAATGAGTCAGCACCCTCAGCAGATAAAGAAAATTGAAGAAAAAAAATCACACTGATTTTTAAAAGTGAATTTTATGGTTTTACTTTATTATGCAACACAGGCAAAAATAGGTAGAATACATGTGAAGAGTTTTCCTAAAAGGTAAATTATCTATCTACCTAATTTAGTTACAGTCAAAATTCAACCGGGTACACTGATATCTGGAACTAATGAAGGGAAAACTAGACAGTTGTGGGGCATGGGTCGGAGGTACAGCATAGAACAAGAGGCACAATTTTTTGAAGTATTCAATATACATATACAAGGACAGGACTGGTTTTCTCAAACAGAATTTAATTTCCCATTTGCTTGAAAGCTTATGCAGTTTATAAACTTATACAGCACAGGAAATGGAGGCAGAACCAACTTTAAACTCAGACGTCAGGCATGCTTTCACAAAAGGTTAAGAATCTGGATCATATTTAGTAAGATTAAAAAAGACAGTTCCAAAACTTTCTGCTTATGTACATTTTCTTCTCCACCCTCTCCCTCAACCTTGATGTTTTCCATTCCACTCCTAAAGGACGTGCTACATTACAGACTTCTCACACAATCACTTTCCAGCAGGAGGCAGTAATCAGCAATGGCTGAATTCTTCCCTCTCTAATTCAGGTGAGACAGTGGCTGGACTGGTTAAGATCATCAAGCAGGGGACCTGCTCTGTGTGACTCAGTGCTGCACTGTACTTAACCACCGATCCATCATCCCATCCCTCGTTGCTGAGGCCAACTGCAGCCTCCGATAGTTGATCTTGGCCAAGATCAACTAAGACAGAAAAGTCTAAACCTGGCACATTCAAGTCTGAGATTCTCTACTCACTGGATTAACTCAATGAACCATCACGAAAGTCATACATATAATGGTCATTTAAAAAAAATTAAAATCCTGATCACCGCCCAGATTTCTGCTGGCAAGTGTGCATTCCAACATTTACTGTCTATGGTCATAGATGAACTTTCTTTGGCAAGGTTTTGGAATGCAGCTTGCAAATAGATCTATTTCCCTCAGGAAAAAGGGAGAACAAAAGAGAAAACAAACACCTGTTTCTCCACAGATGCTGCCTGACTGCGGAGTATTACCAACCTTTTCTATAATAAATAAAAACAAGAAATGCTGGAAATACTCAGCAGGTCTGGCAGCATCTGTGGAGAGAGAAGCAAAGTTAACGTTTCAGGTCAGTGACCCTTCTTCAGAACTGGCAAATATTAGAAATTTATTAACTTTGCTTCTAATTTCCACCCTTCTCTCACCTTTACATGGTCCATCTCCGACACTTTCCTTCCCTTCCTCGACTTCTCTGTCTCCATCTCTGGAGATAGGCTGTCTACTAATATCCATTATAAACCCACCGACTCCCACAGCTACCTCGACTACACTTCTTCACACCCTGCCTCCTGTAGGACTCCATTCCATTCTCCCAGTTTCTCAGTCTGATGATGCTACCTTCCATGACAGCGCTTCTGATATGTCTTCCTTTTTCCTCAACCGAGGATTCCCCCCCCACTGTGGTTGATAGGGCCCTCAACCGTGCCTGGCCCATTTCCCGCACCTCTACCCTCACCCCTTCCCCTCCCTCCCAGAACCGTGACAGGGTTCCCCTTGTCCTCACTTTCCACCCCATCAGCCTCCATATCCAAAGGATCATCCTCCGCCATTTCCGCCACCTCCAGCGTGATGCCACTACCAAATGCATCTTCCCCTCCCTTCCCCTGTCAGCATTCCGAAGGGATCGTTCCCTCTGTAACACCCTCGTCCACTCCTCCATCACCCCCACCACCTCATCCCCTTCTCACGGCACCTTCCCCTGCAATCGCAGGAGGTGCAATACCTGCCCATTTACCTCCTCTCTCCTTACTATCCCAGGCCCTAGACACTCCTTTCAGGTGAAGCAGCGATTTACTTTTATTTCTTTCAATGTAGTATACAGTATTCGCTGCTCACAATGCAGTCTCCTCTACACTGGGGAGACCAAACGCAGACTGGGTGACCCCTTTGCGGAACACCTCCACTGAGTCCGCAAGCAGGACCCAGAGCTTCCCGTTGCTTGCCATTTCAACACTTCCCCCTGCTCTCATGCTCACATCTCTGTCCTGTTCCAACGAACATCAACACAAGCTTGAGGAACAGCACCTCATTTACCGATTAGGCACACTACAGCCTGCCGGACTGAACATTGAGCTTAATAATTTCAGAGCATGACGGGCCGCCATTTTACTTTTAGTTTTTTTTTGCGTTTATTTTATTTTATTTCATCTTAGTTTGTTCAGTTTGCTTACCCACTGTTTTTTTCATGTTTGTACTTGCGGCTGTTCAAGTTTCAGTCCGTTAACACCCTTTCTGTACTAATGCTTTGTCTTTCAACACACCATTAACATATCTTTGCTCCATAACCTTCTGGTCAACTATTCTGTGACCTTGTCCTATCTACACCTTCTCCTTTGTTATCTCTTGCCCCACCCCCACTTTACTTGCTTATAACCTTTGACATTTCTAATATTTGCCAGTTCTGAAGAAGGGTCACTGACCTGAAATGTTAACTCTGCTTCTCTCTCCACAGATGCTGCCAGACCTGCTGTGTATTTCCAGCATTTCTTGTTTTTATTTCAGATTTCCAGCATTCACAGTATTTTGCTTTCAACTTTTTCTTATATATGTTTTCAAATTTCCAGTATCTTCAGTATTTTGCTTTTTGTAACAATTTTATTTTATTTGGTTGACTTGTACATCAATATAAAAAATTTTTTTAAAACTGCGATATTAATCAAGGCTTTCCACAAGCCTGTAAAATGTAATACTGTGTCACAGGCCCAGCCAGCACCTACTAAATTTAAACTGCCTTTGATGGGCAGTTTATGGGCAAGAACAACAAATGGCAGCCCAAGGACTCTGTTTGCCAGGGTAATTACAAGTTTTAAAAAATATGCACAGTACATAATTTGATACAAAAAAGGCCTCAATTAAAAATTTAATCTGGAACTATTCACCACACTGCAGTATCTTGTACATCTGACAAGCTCCACACAACTTTGTTCACTCAACCCAGAAGAAGACATTTCAACAACAGAGGCTACTGACACATACCATACAACAAACACCTTTTTATTCTGGATAGTAAGATACTCAATTCAAAGCTGACCATAATTGCAATACACCAAATCACTTCCCATTATATGTGATTCCAGATCTAATCTTATGTGTTACACAGAAAGATCCTCTGCCCCAAAAGGCACTGTAGGCTCGAGTATTCAAACTCACTATCTGCCAAGGCTTAAAAGTACCACATTAAATTATAGGTGTCACTATCAAAAGGATGAAGAAAAATATGGCCACCACAATCAGTCAGTCATATCCCAGCCTACTTCTGGAAGCCACATTGTCAGCAAACCACGCTCTCACTAGAGGAAGCTAGGAACTGTGGATGAGCAGAGAGAGATACAGAAGTCACTAAAAGCTAGTGGATAGGTATAAAAATATTTTACAAGCTTTAATGGAATGTTGGCTTTTATCTCAAGAGAATTGGAATATAAATGGGTGAAAGCTATGTTACAGCTGTACAAAGCTCTGGTTAGGACCCCATCTGGAGTACCACATTCAATTCTGGGAAATGCACTTCAGGATTGATATATTGGCCTTGGAGGGGGTACGGCACACATTCACTAGAATGACACCGGCACTAAAAAGTTTAATTATAAGGACGGGATGCACAGACCAGGCTTGTATGCCCTTAAATGTAGAAATGAAGGGTTGAGTGAACAGATGTTTAAGATAATCAAAGGAGTTGATAGAAGAATCTTTGGTGAGGGAGTCCAGGACAAGGGAACAGAACCTGAAAATTAGAACTCAGGTGTTCAGGGGTGGGGTTAGAAAGTACTTCTTCACCCACTGGGTAATGGAAATCTGAAACTCATTCCTCCCCAAAAGGCTGCTGAGACTTGAAATTTTCAATTGCTCTAAACTGAGATCGACTGCTTCCATAGTCTTTGCCTAACAAAAATCAAAGTGGGCAAATGGAGTTAAGATACAATCAGCTATGATCTAATTGAATGGTGCAATGGTCTATTCTGTTCCTTTGTGGAAAGGATGGTCTGGAAGCCTATTAACTTTCCAGTGAAAATTCAACCATGGAGCACATGAACATCTAAGCTAGTGGAAGCTCCACCTTTTAGAGAACTCTTAATAAAATCAAAACACATTCCAAGGGCGTTTTATGGATTCTGCATGATCTGATCTGACGTCTTCCTGTTTATTATAGCAAACAGGAGCCAAGAGGCCTGTTTTTTGTCACACAGATTTGGCATCTAACAACATAAGACAGACATGTTTCACTCTGCACTGAACAGTGCTCATCCTGAACTTGCCCACACAGAAACTTAAATGTCAAAAATCATTTGCAAGTTTTGATTTATGGTGGAGTTCATTGGAGTCAATAGTGTATCATAATCTTGATTATGTAATAAATTGTTTCAATCATTTAGATCACCACTAAGATCAAAGTACACACTGGACACACAACTGCTTTTTTTTTTAAAAAGCACAAGTGGTGCCCCATATAAATACATCCCAAACAGAGCATTTGTATTTAAGAGTCCTTAAGCAGAGCAGCATGTCAAATCACAGGGTTGCAGAGAAACCACCTCCAATGTTGCTAAGTACACGGTAATGATTACCAGATAATCTCATTAAGAGGGTCACATGACACCATAAACCGCAAGATTAAAGTTTGAGCAATTTATAGCAGTCACCTGAATGCTAAAATAAATCAATGCCTGAAAATCACTGAGATATACCATCAGACTGGGGGCAGAGGCTGATTAGTGTCTTTAGTGGTCAGTGCTTGGACCCCACTTGTTTCTAAACTACATCAATGAGCTGGATGTTGTAACCAAATGCACACGTGTCAAATTTTGCCAATGAAATGAAAACAAGGTGTGCAGCACAGGATGCAGTAGAAGATTTACAAAAAGATTTCAACAAGCTGTGCAACTGGGCAGATAAAAGGCAAATGAAATTTGTCAAAAAAAAACTTGTATTATATGTATACCATGAATGACAGGCATACTGTAACATCAAAAGCACTTAATTGGTTGCAAAGACTTTGGGACATCCAGAGGTCACGAAAGGTACTATATAAATGCAAGTTCTTTCTTTAGACATGTCATTTTCAATGTCTAGGCTAGGTAGCAAAAGAGTTTTAAAAACTGTGCTATATATTGCCAGCAACAGAATCCAAACCTATTGAGATTATGGTAAGGTTTTGCAATGCACTGGTCAGATCACTGATGGAATTGAGCTATAGTCAATTCACACAAAAAATATGGATTGAAAACAGTGAAAAGAACCAGAATAGTGATCCTAAAGGTAAAGTTATGATGAAGGTAAGAGAAACTTAAAATCTGCAGTCTAGATAAAGGGCTTTAAAGAGGAGGGGGAACCTGAAAATTTATAAAATATTATAAATAAACCAGATTATTTCAATGAATGCCAAGAAAGTAGGAGCAGATAACAAATTTGATTTGTGAAACGTAAATTTAAAACAGCTAGTAGGAAAAAATATTTTACTCAATGATACTGTAGAACTGATAAATCAAATAAGCTTTACACCTTTTACATGCTTACCACAATTGAGACTGTATGGAGTACAGATGACAGTTTTGTCAAAAAATACACCCCTCAGTGTCCATGAAATTTTTGTGATTTCAAAAAGTTTAACAGTAAATGTTTAAAATAGTTCCACAAGGAACAGTGGTAAATATTAAAGTATTAGGAACATTAAAAATAGTTAGATACTAGAACAGCAGATGAGGCTACTAAAGGAAACAGCTTTAATGGGTCGAATGACCTTCTCTCTGAATGGGTTTTCTTCAACACACGAGACCAACATATAAAGACCAATTAAATTTGAATCACTTGTTGCATCTATTTTACCCTTCTATACAATCAGTATCATTTAACTTTTCCCATTTGTTTAGTTAATATGCTATCTGGTGTAGTATCAGAGGGCTGCACAGTGGTGCTGTGGTTAGCACCGCAGCCTCACAGCTCCAGTGACCCAGGTTCGGTTCTGGGTACTGCCTGTGTGGAGTTTGCAAGTTCTCCCTGTGACCGCGTGGGTTTCCGCCGGGTGCTCCGGTTTCCTCCCACAGCCAAAGACTTACAAGTTGATAGGTAAATTGGCCATTGTAAATTGCCCCTAGTGTAGGCAGGTGGTAGGAGAATGGTGGGGATGTGGTAGGGAATATGGGATTAATGCAGGATCGGCATATAAACGGGTGGTTGCTGGTCAGCACAGACTCGGAGGGCTGAAGGGCCTGTTTCAGTGCTGTATCTCTCTATGACTGTATGACCAGAACAGCCCCAGTTTCAATCGTTGAACTGTGCTGAATTAACATCTCAGCAGGGGCACCACAACTGGCATCGATGCAGGAAAAAAAATCAGCCAGACTTCCCATTCTAGATAGCTATCTGAGGCCACTGCTGGAAAGTATGTGTGATGTTGGATGAAGTTAGAATCAGGCTTGGGAATGGTGTGCCCCACAATCAAACAAACAGTCTACTGACAGATTTGAAGATCAGTTATTTGGCAATGCATTGGAAGGCTTGGAAGAGAATCAGTGCCTTTGGATAGTAAGTGTAGAAAGTTGGGGGAGGGGGGAAATGAAAGAGTGAAAATCTGCAGTAAATTATAAGGGAGAAAAAAAAAGTCACTAGAAATTCTGATCAAAGATTCCATTTCTTAGTAAGTCAGTTATATTTATTGGAAATGAATAGGAATCATCCTGGTTGCTCACATAAAGCTCAGTATTGTTTAAAATATTTGTCATATTTGCCCTTTTAAATAAAGCATTCTGTGACATGAACTTTATTATAGTTTGCTCGCAGAGAAAAAAAAGTCAGAATAAATCAGCTATGCTCTGATGTATAAACAACATCAACATTCAGCAATGATGCACATCAGAATTTTTTCCTATTGTTAGCAAATACCCACTGGACTGGTTTCTCCACATTATAAAATATTCACAGTCCATGTAGCTTAAAATTGTTTTTTGGCAAAAAGAACAGAATGCAAGTCAATCAAGCAACAATTAGCATTTACAGTAAATTGGCTGTATCTTCATGTTCATTTGTGATTTATTTTAAATAAAATATATTTTTAAACAAAATAAATCATACAATCAAGAAACAAACACAAAACCTCTGCACTTCCTGAAAGGAATGTGTCAAGGCAGGTTTAGTTGGGATTTCAGAAGGTATTTTTTTTTTTAAAGAAGAAATTGGCAGCTAACATGTTTATGTACCAAGTTTACACAGATACTACTATGGTTATTGGTTGTCTATCTTTCAAATAGGCCATTCTACAGAGCATTCCTACTCTCCATCCTCTGTGTTGAAGTCAAAATCTATTCTATTTAATATTTTCGTAGAACTTTAATACTGCAATTGCTCATCTGAGTCTCCCCTCCTCCCATAACTTGATGTCACTGAACAGCTATTTCTTAATTCACGGTCTACACCTGAACCCTGCTAGGGCCACATAACTAGGGAAGTAGAGAGGGTTTTAAACTGAATAGTGGGGGCAAAGGATCAAATTTGGGAAGATATGGAAACATCAAGGAGTAGAGACAGGCAAGAAAGGTATTAATATGGGAAATGATACTGTGACAGGAAGGGACAGAGCGTACAAATCAAAGAGCACATCAATGGATAAGGCTAGAGATAATAAAAGGACAAAACTAAAGGCTCTGTATCTAAATACATGTGGCATTCAAAACAATACAGATGAACTGAGCGCGCAAATAGAAATAAATATGATCTGATAGCCATTACAGAGACATGGCTGCAGGATGACATGGATTGGGACCTGAATATTGATGGGTACATGGTATTTAGGAAGGACAGGAAGCTAGGAAAAGGTTGAGGGGTAGCTCTGTTAATTAACGATGGTATTAGCGCAATAGAGAGGGGTGACCCAAGTTCAGGAGACCAGGATGTAGAAGCAGTTTGGGTAGAAATGAGAAATCATAAAGGCAAGAAGTCACTTGTGGGAGTGGTGTACAGGCCACCTAACATTAACGACACTGTAGGACGGGGTATAAAGGAAGAAATAATGGCAGCTTGTCAGAAAGGTACAGGGATAATTATGGGGATTGTAACCTACATATAGACTGGAAAAATCAAATGGGCAGAGGTGGCCTAGATGAGCAGTACATAGAATGTTTTCGGAATAATTTATTGGAACAGTACGTTTTGCAGCCAACCAGAGAGCAGGCTATACTAGACCAGGTATTGTGCAATGAGATAGGATTAATTAATGACCTCATAGTTAAGGCGCCCCTAGGTAACAGCAATCATAATATGATTGAATTTTACATTCAGTTTGAGGGAGAGAAGAGTGGGTCCACGACTAGTATTTTAAGCTTAAATAAGGGCAATTAAGAGGCATGAAAGCAAAGCTAGCTAAAGTAAACTGGCAAATTAGGTTAAGGGATAGGTCAATAGAGATGCAGTGGCAGACATTTAAGGGAATATTTCAGAATACGTAAAATAGATACATTTCGAGAAAGAAAAATTCCAAGGGTAGGATCCGCCATCCGTGGTTAACTAAAACAGTTAAAGATAGTACCAAACTTAAAGAAAAAGCCTATATTTGTGCAAAGATGGGAGGCAGGTCAGAATATTGGACAGAATATAAAAAACAGCAAAGAATGACTAAAAGATTGATAAGGAAGGTAAAATTAGAGTATGAGAGAAAGTCAGCTAGAAATATAAAGATAGATGGTCAGAATTTCTATAGATATTTTAAAAAGAGTTAACAAAAGGGAAAAGACCCTCTCCCCGGGTCCTGATGGACTTCATCCTAGTGTCTTAAAAGAAGTGGCTAGTGAGATAGCTGATGTGTTGGTTTTAATTTTCCAAAATTCCCAACATTCGGGAAAGGTTCTGTTAGACTGGAAAATAGTGAATGTAACTCCTTTATTCAGAAAGGGAGACAGGAAGCAGGAAACTACAGGCCAGTTAGCTTAACGTCTGTTTTAGGGAAAATGTTAGAAGTTATTATTAAACAGATATAGCAGGGCATTTAGAAAAATTCAAGGTAATCAGACAGAGTCAACATGGATTTGTGAAAGGGAAATCATGTTTAATCAATTTATTGGAGTTCTTTGAGGGAGTTACATGTGCTGTGGATAAAGGGGAACCAGTGGATGCATTGTACTTAGATTTCCAGAAGGCATTCGATAAGGTTATTGAAGAAAATAAAAGCTCATGGTGTAGGGAGTAACATACTGGCCTGGATAGAAGATTGGCTAGCTAGGGCGGCACAGTGGCGCAGTGGTTAGCACCGCAGCCTCACAGCTCCAGGGACCCGGGTTCGATTCTGGATACTGCCTGTGCGGAGTTTGCAAGTTCTCCCTGTGACCACGCGGGTTTCCGCCGGGTACTCCAGTTTCCTCCCACAGCCAAAGACTTGCAGGTTGATAGGTAAATTGGCCATTGTAAATTACCCCTAGTGTAGGTAGGGAATATGGGATTACTGTAGGGTTAGTATAAATGGGTGGTTGTTGGTCGGCACAGACTCGGTGGGCTGAAGGGCCTGTTTCAGTGCTGTATCTCTAAATAAATAAATAACAGGAATCAGAGAGTAGGCATAAATGGGTCATTTTCTGGTTGGCAAGATGTAACAAGTGGTGTACAGGGATCAGTGCTGGGGCCTCAACTTTTTACAATTTATATAAATGACTTAGATGAAGGGACTGAAGGTATGGTTGCTAGATTTGCTGATGACACAAAGATATGTAGGAAAGTAAGTTGAGAAGAGGACATAAGGAGGCTACAAAGGGATATAGACAGGTTAACTGAGTGGGCAAAGATCTGGCAAAAGGAATATAATGTGGGAAAGTAGGAAATTGTCCACTTTGGCAGGAAGAATAAAAAAAGCATATTATCTAAATGGTGAGAGATTGCAGAGCTCTGAGATGCAGAGGATCTGGGTGTCCTAGTGCATGAAGCACAAAAGGTTAGTATGCAGGTGAAGCACAAAAGGTTAGTATGCAGGTGAAGCACAAAAGGTTAGTATGCAGGTACAGCACATAATTAGGAAAGCTAATAGAATGTTACTGTTTATCGCGTGGGGAATTGAATACAAAAGTAGGGAGATTATGCTTCAGCTATACAGGCCATTGGTGAGACCACATCTGGAGTACTGTGCACCGTACTGTTCTCCTTATTTAAAGGAAGGATGCAAATGTGTTG
This sequence comes from Heterodontus francisci, assembly GCF_036365525.1. Taxonomy (NCBI): domain Eukaryota; kingdom Metazoa; phylum Chordata; class Chondrichthyes; order Heterodontiformes; family Heterodontidae; genus Heterodontus; species Heterodontus francisci. The sequence continues at coordinate 71,243,548 of NC_090378.1, forward strand.
GAGGCATTACAGAGAAGGTTTACTAGACTAATATCTGGCATGGGCGGGCTGTCTTATGAGGAAAGATTGGACAGGCTTGGCTTGTATCCACTGGAATTTAGAAGAGTAAGAATCAACTTGATAAAAACATATAAGGTCCTGAGGGGTCTTGACAGGGTGGATGTGGAAAGGATGCTTCCCCTTGTGGGAGAATCTAGAACTAGGGGTCACTGTTTAAAAATAAGGGGTCGCCCATTTAAGACAGAAATGAGGAGACAGTTTTTCTCTCAGAGGGCGAGTCTTCGGAATTCTCTTCCTCAAAAGGCGGTGGAAGGAGAGTCTTTGAATATTTTTAAGGCAGAGGTAGATAGATTCTTGATAAGCAAAGGGGTGGAAGGTTAGGGGGTAGGTGGAAATGTGCAGTAATCAGGTCAGCCATGTGCTTATTAAATGGCGGAGCCGGCTCGAAGGACCGAGTGGCCTACTCCTGCTCCTAATGCGTATGTAACAGATTGAACACCGCATTTGCTTGCATATCAACAGCGACTTCACTGTAATTAACTAGTTGCAAAGCACTTGAAAACATCCTGAGATTGTGAAAGGCACTTTATAAACACAACTTGTTTCTTCAACTGTGTTATACACTCATGAAAACACTGGGGAAGGACTTGGAGCGATTCAGTTAGAAATCTGGGGCAGGGCAAAAGAAAAACAAAAACAATAAATTACAATTACAAATAAAAGTGTCGAGGCTGGAGTTGAGTTGGAGTAAAAGGCACAAATAATTAATAAAGCAAACAGCAAAGAATCTGAGAAAAACTAACAGCGAGAACTACTTACCTCTATCATTTGTTAATGAAGAGCTTGGGACATATGGCTTACAAAGGGGAGCGGAAGTCACAATAAAGCAAATAACAAGAAAGTGATAAATTAGGTTCACTCCTTCCATATGCAATCTACACCATATTCTCTAACACAGTTAATCTCCCGAGTTCTGCACAAATATTCCTCGATCCCCAAAGGTAATGAAATAAAATTCCAAAATATTCATCCATCCTCATACATCTCCACTATTCAACCCTGGCTAGTTGTCCTTCACAGATGACTTTTCGACACACTCCTTTCCTGAAACCTAGCAGTGGAAGACCAGTGTTGAATGGGGCATTTCTATTGCCTCTGTCCAATCTTTATCGCCTACAATTCCAATCAGTTATTCTTGAAAGGAGTTATCAACTCTGTCTCAACTGCTTTAACTAGGAGTCTGTTCCACATGTTCAAATAGTATGGATGCTATCAAGTCTAAAACTGCTTTATTTAACACCCCGATCTTTCTCTTCCTTTTATCCAATTTTTTTCTCGCCTCCACATGAACCTCAAGGTCCTCAGTGACTCGTAGTCCCAAGGTTCCCAATCCCCAATCTACTTTTAGTCAACAGCAGCAGAAAAGGAGCAACAGGCTTTTACACTAAAGCACTGGAAATAATGAAGAGATGGAAGCCTTCATTTGAGTGGGGGGCAAATGGAAAGGGTTTGTTTCAGCACACTCCACTGGCCACCAACCCCAAATTTTCTCTCCTACTCCTGAAGGTGGCATGTCACATTAGGCTACAGTTCAACAAATGATAGCAGCCCTCCAATACCTCACTTGAGTGAACATTCTTTACTCATAAACCAAGATGGGAACTGCTGGCAAGTTATTCACAGACATACTAAAATAGCAGGCACAGTAAATAGTTTCTTTTCATCCTCAGAATTAACAGAATACTGATACAATGTTGAATGGATAAAAAGGTAGCCAATGGTGTTCAATGCCAGTAAATGTGTGGTAGTGTATTTTTGCAAATACAAAGTAATTATCTTTTGAATTTTTTCTTATTCGTTCTTGGGATGTGAGCGTCATTGGAAAGGCCAGCATTTATTGCCCATTCCTAAGGTCAGTGAGCATAGGGGTGATGGGCGAACGAGATTTAGAGTGAGTTAAGATAGGGATAGCAGAGTTTTGGATGGGCAAATATTTGTTAGGGTGGACAATTGGAGGCTGGCCAGAAGTGTGTTGGAATAGTTAAGTCTGGAGGTAACAAAGGCATTGGCGAGGATTTCAGCAGCAGATGAGCTGAGGTGGGGTCAGAGTCAAGTGATGTTACACAGGTGGACTTTAAGCAGCCTTGGCGATGGTGGGGATATGCGGTCAGAAACTCATCATGGGGTCAAACATGACACCAAGGTTGTGAGCAGTCTTACTCAGCTTAAAACAATTGCCAGTGATGGAAATGGTGATCAAGGAATGAAGATTGCAGTGGGGACCAAAGATCATGGCTTCAGTTTTCCCAATATTTAACTGGAGGAAATCTCTGCTCATCTAAAATTGGATGTCAGACAAGCAGTGTGACAAACGAGAGACAGCAAAGAGGTCCGGAGAGGTGGTGGTGAGATAGAGCTGAGTGTCAGCAGCATACACATGGAACCAGATATTTTGTTTTCAAATACTATCACCAAGGAATAGCATGTAGATGAGAAATAGAAGGGGGCCAAGGATAGATCCTTGGGGCACTCCAGGCGGTTAACAGTGTGGGAGTGGGAGGAGAAGCCATTCCAGATGATTCGCTAACTACAATATGATATTGATAAGAATGGTACGAAGCAAGGGCAGTTCCACCCAGCTGGACGATGGAGGAGAGGCGTTGGAGAGGATGGTGTGGTCAATTATGTCGAAGGCTGCAGCTAAGTCAAGAAGGACGAGGAGGAAATGGCAGAGATGTTGAACAAATATTTTGTGTCTGTCTTCATAGAAGATATAAATTCCAGAAACAGAAGGTAAGCAAGGGGCTAATAAGAGTGACAAACTTAAAGTAATTAATATCAGCAGAGAAAAAGTATTGAGAAATCTGAGGGATTAAAAGCTGACAACTCCCGAGGACTGATGGCCTCCATCTAGGGTTCTAAAAGAGGCAGCTGCAGAGGTAGTGGAGATGGTAGTGGTTATGATTTTCCAAAATTCCCTAGATTCTAGAACGGTCCCAGCAGATTAGAAGTTAGCAAATGTAACACCACTATTCAAGAAAGGAAGGAGAGAGAGAAAGCAGGGAAAGACAGGTCAATTAGCCTGACATCAATCATCAGGAAAATGCTGGAATCTATTATTAGGGAAGTCTTAACAATGCACTTAGAAAATCATAGCATCATCAAAGTTAACATGGTTTCATGAAAACAAAATGGTGTTTGACAAAGTTATCAGAGTTTTTTTGAGGATGTAAAGGGGAGCAGTAGATGTCGTGTACTTGGATTTCCAAAAAGCATTTGATAAGATACCACACAAAGACAAGGGCTCATGGGGTTGGGGGTAATATATTAGCATGGACAGAGGATTGGTTAATGGACAGGAAGCAGAGAGTAGGGATAAACGAGGCATTTTCAAGTTCGATGCCTGTAACTAGTGGAGTGCTGCAAGGATCAGTGCTGCAAGGATCAGTGCTGCAAGGATCAGTGCTGCAAGGATCAGTGCTGCAAGGATCAGTGCTGCAAGGATCAGTGCTGCGGCGTCAGCTATTTACAATCCATATTAATGACTTAGATACATTACTCTGTGTCTTCATCTAAGTTTGCTATCAATACAAAGCTAAGCAGGAATGTAAGCGGTGAGGAGGACACCAAGAGGCTGCAAAGAAGATACAGACAGGTTAAGTGAGAGGGCATCAAGGTGGCAGATGTAGTATAATGTGGGGGAAGTGTGAGGATATTCACTTTGGTAGCTAGAATAGAAAAGTTTTTTTTTTTTAAAAAGGTGTGAAACTTTTAAATGTTGATGTCCAGAAAGATTTGGGTGTACTCCTACAAGGAACAAAGAAAGCTAGTCCGCAGGTATAGCAAGCAAGTAGGAAGACAAAAGGCATGTTGACCTTTATAGCAAGGGGATTGTAATACAAGAAAAGGAAGTCTTGCTACAATTGTATAGGGCTTTGATGAGACCATTCCTGGAATACTGTGCAGAGGTTTGGTCTCCATATCTAAGGAAGGATATACTTGTATTGGAGGAAGGACAGAGAAGGCTCACCAGATTGGCTCCTGAATGAGAAGGTTGTCCTATGATGAGAGGCTCAGTAAACTGGGCCTATATTCTCTGGAGTTTAGAAGAATGAGAGGTGACCTAATTGAAATGCACGAGATTCTGAAGGGGCCCGACAGGACAGACACAGAGGTTGTTTCCCTTGGCTGGGGAATCTAGAACATGGGAGCACAAACGACCAGACAAGCCTCACATTTAATTTTGCTTGTGTGCACGAGGTAATCCCAATGGTGAGAAAAAGAAAACACGCAACCTGATTAATTCATTGAGGATCGTGCTCGTACCTTACACCTACCTACGTCCCATTGCAAGACTCCCACCTTAGTCCAAGGCAATTATCAAAGGGGAAATATCCTATAGTGAGAGGATATTATACCATAAAATATTGTGCAAGTCCAAAGCCTAGTCCAGAAAATTGAATGCACTGCCACCTGTCACAGGTACTATCTTTTGGATAAGACATTAACCCGAGGTCTGTCCTACCCTCTCAGGTAGACTTAAAAGATCCCACAGTTCTATCTGAAGAGCAGCAGGGGAACTCTCCAGGGGGTTTGCCAAATTATTTTTGTTTAAGCAACATCACTGAAACATTTACCTCACTGCTGTTTGTGGGACCTTGCTGGGTGCTAATTGTCTGCCACATTCCCCTCAATTACAATAGTGACTATAATTAAGAAATATTTTATTAGTTGTGAGGTGCATTGGGACATCCTGAGGGAGGAAAAGGCCCTATACAAATGCAAGTTTTTTGTATCTATAAAATGTTATTCTCGCTCAGAAAAGCCATAGGGTCACAGGTATGGTAACTAAAAAACTTTTCTTACTGTTGAATAAAAGGTGCTACTCTTCTGAAGTTCAAATTGTGTGGAAAAAATGGAGGTGGCTTAACTGTGCAAGACTGATCTGGGAGCAATTAATGAAGATTTGGATACTTGAAATTAGAACATGTTGATTCGCTCACACAGATGAGCAAAAATATTTACAAGAAAAGTCCAGAGAGACTAAAGAGAAAAGTAAAATGCTAATTCAATTGCTCTGATCTTGTTCATACAAGATTTGATCACCTGCTTTTTTTGAGAGATTTGCAGGTCGCTTGGCAGGGGTTGAGGAATTATTAGGTTAGAGTTTGTTTGCTGGCAGAGTGATGGAGGTGCAGAATGCTAGCAAAACACTCAGACTCAACTACAAGAATCAATAACATTCCTTGCTTTAAGACAGGGTCGAGTTTAGATTGTTTCTGCAGTGGAAGAGAGCTGGCTTAGCAATCAATTAACCCCAGAGATCGCTGGAAAGTCACAGTCAAGGAGAGGAATTAAGTGTTGCATATAAATAGTTAATTTTTTGTTCCAATTTTCTCTCTGCCTTTCTAAAGCTACCAACTCGTGTTGCAATGCAATTTCACAGGTGCTGATAGTGCTCAATATCTCAACACACATCATTCTTCTTGTAGGCATTGAGTATTGGCAGAGTAATTGACTGTGGACGTACCAGAGACAAACCTGATCCTGTATTCAACCAACATCAACACAAGAGCACTTTCCAGCAGAATTCATTGGCCAGTAATTGGGAGTGGGAATCTTGTCTGATTTTGTTTGCATCCTGCCGACGTAGAATCAAAAGGATAATACAGCACAGGTGGAGGCCATTCAGCCCATCGTGCCGGTGCTGGCTCTTTGGTAGAGCTAATCAATTAGTTCCACTCCCCTGTTCTTTCTTCAGAGCCCTGTAAATTCTTTCCCTTCCTAATTCACTTTTGAAAGTTACTATTGAATCTGCTTCCATCACCCTTTTCAGGCAGTGCATTCCAGATAATAAAAAGAAGAAATGCTGGAATCACTCAGCAGATCTGGCAGCATCTGTGGAAAGAGAAGCAGAGTTAACGTTTCGGGTCAGTGACCCTTCTTCGGTTCCGACATACAGTGCCGAGAATATGAACACCGTACTCCAGTTGAGGCCTAAAATTTGAGAATATTCACCCAGATTTTTTTAGTTTAATACTCCTAAAGCACATGCAAAATCTATAATCAGGAAATTCCACATTCCTGGGAATTAAAATGGTCAGAAAATCCTGGGATGAGGGGTGCACAATTTTACAACAATGCTCCCAGCACGCCCAAGAGCACATAGTTGGCAGATCTGAGCCTGTGTCTAATTGTGGATCCCTTCCAGCTCCGTGGAAGAGTTCAGATAGCTCAGTACATTCCAGGGATCAATACTGGGACTTTCCTCATTTGCATGGCTCAGTACATTTGTTAAGCATTTACCAGCCAAACCATCATAAATCACTGATTTGTAAGCAGTTACTATTTCAATTATTTTGATTGTTCAATATTTTTCTGTCTGCCTTTACCATGACTCTCCACTTCACCCCATCAAGTAATTAAGTTTCCCACCATTATGAAATTAAAAAATCAGTCTGGCAGCAAATCTATGCAGTCTTCTGAAGTATTTTTTGGTGATCCTCTTCCCACAAAAAGATAAAATTATTACTGTATCTCTCCATCATGATCAAGTCTTTTAAATTGTTTTAAACCCTTACCAATGCTTTTGACACCCTCTATACTCGACCTTCCAATGAGCTCCCGGTGGGCCTTCCATTCTCCACCCTCCATAAACTTCAGCTCATCCAAACCTCTGCTGCTTCTAGCCTCGCCTGCACAAAGTCACACTCACCCATCACTTCTGTGTTTGGTGAATACATTGGCTCCTGGTCTCCCAACTCCTTCAATTTTAACATTTTTATCCTCGTGTTCAAATCTCAACATGGTCTTGCCACGTCCCATCTTTGTAACAACCTTCAGTCCAATAACCCTCCAAGAACTCTGGCTTCTTGCACAACCCCAACTCCATTCATTCTACTGTTGGCAGCTGTGCCTTCAACTGTCTGGGCCCTTGGTTCTGGAATTCCCTTCCTAAATCTCTCTACGCCTTTCTCATCTTTTAAGACACTCTTAAAAATCTGCATCTTTAACCAAGCTTAAAGTTACCTCTCCTAACATCTCCTTCTTTGACTAGATATCAATTTTAGTTTTAGTGCACCTCTGTGAAGTACCTTGGGATGTTTTCCTGCATTACAGGTGCTATATAAATAAAAGTTGTTATTGTTAAGAGTTACAAGCCAACAAAGCAAACCCAGATTATTTGCACAAGGATTTTGCACTAGAGCTTTTCAGCATTAAAGTGATGCGAGCATAGCATGACTAGAAAGGCATGATATTGGGCCCATCTTTGGAGGGTTTCTGATCTCTGACTGATTTGCTTAAGGAGAACCCTTTGCATTGAGGTTTTGCTGAAGTAATTCATGGATACAAGAGGCCTTTTGGGGCTAATTTCCTCTTTTACAACTCAGCCTTTTCATTTTATTTGTTGCTTGCTCACTTTTTAGAACTGATATGTTAATAAGATTCCATTCTGATAGGTGCTGTGTGACATCTACTTTTAATGTTTTATCTATTTTTCAGCAGGAGTGCACCCAGTAGGAGATTTAATTTTCTGTGTTATCAGGCTGTGCAATTCAGACAGGAAGTGACCTTGGTTGCAGTTGCCATGACGTCCTTTTGGTTGCATTCAGTTTTTTTGAAGATGAAAAGAGCGAGCAACATTTTGAAAATAAGCCACTAATTGGAAATGGCTGTGAAAGAGCAGAGATTTGAGCATGATGAAACCCAGAAGAGAAAGTCCAACAGCTGTGAATTTTACGATTGCTTGAACCCAGCCTAATACCCTCTAAGGCTAAGGCAATTCAATATATAGGTTTAGGAGAGGTTTTCAGGTCTGGCACTGGAAGAGGGGGAAAGAAAAATAACTAGAGATGAGAGTCAATGTTTTTGTTTCTGCTATTGTTCTACAAATTGTATTTTAACAAAATGAAAGTCACTGAGGATCCCTTTTTAGCTGCTGCACTTTTGTAGGTTAAAAAGAAAATTCACAGAAAACAAGACAATTTAAACAAAAAACAGATTAGAACCAGCGAGGTATTTTCTATAAATGAACAGAGCTCCCCAAATGGTTCAGTGGGAAAACCAACAGAGAGTGTGGTGCTCAGCCACAAAAACTAAAATGTCTCAAGATTTGTTTTATATCGAGTTGGCTGATCACTACAAGGGATCCAGTAACAAGAGTGGCATCAGCACTCTTATGTTAAGAAAGCGAGAGAAGAAAAATTTAGTCAGGGTTTCTTCCTAACCCTGCTCATTATCTAGTGACCTTTGGAGAAGATGCCAGTGTAGATAATGGGTATAGTATCAGTTTTGTTTGAGATTTATTTGCAAAATTCATTAACTGGGCTCATGCTTGAAGACCATTTCTGCAAGCTACCACAGTGGACTGTTGCACCTGTGGAATCTTACCCCAACAACAGCAGGGAAGAAAATTGGGAGGCTTTTTTTTTTTAAAAAGCATATTGCCTGCAAAATATATAGCATTTTGACACTGATTTACTTAATATGACTTGTGACAAAAATGCAACAATTTAAATAAATACAACTGATGTCAAATTGATAAATGAAGATGAAGAAGGCCCTGAAATTGAAGTCTACGATCTTATGTTAACGCCGATAATTGGGTGGTTTTCTAAATTGAACCAAGCAATATGTGTATGCTTGAGGAGTATGTGAAGTTGATCAGTAACTTTTGCGGACCAATAAAAAGTCAAAATGGCACAGAGTCCATGCCTGCTCTCTGTAGACTAATCCAGTCATTCCCATTCCCCAGCTCTATCCCTGTAGCCCTGCAAGTTGATTTACCTCAAGTGCCCAACCAATCTCCTTTTGCAATCATTCATTGTCTCTGCTTCCACCACCCTCATAGGCAATGAGTTCCAGGTCATTACCACTTGCTGCATAAAAAAGTTCTTCCTCACATCTCCCGTCTTAAATATGTGTCCCCTTGTCCTTGTATCAGCTAATGGAATAGCTTTTCTTTGCCTACCCTATCCAAACCTGTCAACTTTTGTTTTTAATTCTCATGTCATATAATCAAAATATTAGGAATTGGATGAACCCAGGAGAATTGATCTTTCACCTCTGAGACCCAGGTTCAAAACCAACTCTGAGTGATGAGATAAAAGTCTCCTTTATCTTCAAAATTTGTGGAGGCAATCTCAATCAATTTTTAGCAGGCATGAACCAACATCACAAACAGCCCATAATATGGCACTAATCTCACTCAGAAAATACAGAATAGTTGATGTGGGAAATTTAAAAAAATACCACATTAGTGCAATAGGAGGTGTTGTTCTGAGATTGCGGCTAAGTGCTGGAAACTTTGCTCGGCATCTGGCTGAACTATACCATACCTGACAGAGCTTGATGTTGACATTGGGCACCCAAAATTTAATGCGTTATATTTCTCAGCACTAAAATCCCTCACCTTGATGAGCACAAGAAAGTTAACAACAGTGCAACACACATTTTCTGTATATAAAATTTTCTAATAATACAGGAAACCCCCACCTCATTTTCTTCCCTTCACAAAGGCAACCACTGTTGCTTGGTATGTTTTCATAGATGACACTTGTTACCATGTGCAAATGGACATTCTTCAGATATAATTCTAGTCAGCAAGCTATTTGAGCATGACAATGTGGTATCACAAGTGATCCCAATACTGTACTCACCCATCATCTACACATGCGCCTATCAGCAAAGACCAACTGAGGGGCTCCTACTGCTGCCTTGGCTAAGTTTAGACATCTCAACACAGACAAGACATTGAGCTTAAAACCTTCTTAGTCTTTTAGGCCACTAAGTTGTGCATCTACAACAAGGGTGTCCAACTCATTCTGTATGGGGAGACTGATCAGATAACTTACACTGAATGTAGCTCAGGCTATGAAAATAGAAATGAAAATAAACCATGAATTGTTTTGATAGAATAAGGAGAAACTGTTTCCTGAGGCCAAATGGTCTGTAAAGTGAGGACAGATTTAAAGTGATCGGTAAAAGAAGTAAAATAAAAATGTATGCAACGAGTTGTTTTGATCTGGAACGTACAGCGTGATAGGATGATGGAAGCAGATTCAATAGTAACTTTAAAGACGGCATTGGACAAATATTTGAAGGGAAAACATTTACAGGGCTATAAAGTAAAAGCAGGGGAGTGGAACTAATTGGATAGCTCTACCAAAGAGCCACAGCAGACACAACGGGTTGAATGGCTTCCGTCTGTTATAGAATCACGGAACGATACAGCACATTGGTACACTTTATTTCCTACACTGCAAGCATAACTACACTTCTAAAGTACTGCACTGCCTGTAAAGTGCTCTGGGATATCCTGAGGTTCTGCAAAGCGCTATACATAAAACACAAGTTCTATTTACTGCCAATCAACAACTGGTGACCGCATTCTATATGTGAATGATGTCTACGCATGCTCCAAATATAAAAATGCTTTTAACAGCTAATCAAACCTTTTAACAGGTCAACATTTATTCCTCAACCAACAGATAAAATAGATAATCTGGTCATTTATTTCATTGCTGTTTGTAAGACCTTGCTGTGCATAAATCGGCCGCCACGTTTCCTGCATTACAACAGTGACTACACTTCAAAAGTTCTTCATTGGCTGCATGCATTGGCACAACCTGAGGTTGTGAAAAGGTACAATATAAATGCAATTTCTTTAAGACTACACAGTAATGTACAGCAAATGGGATGATAAGCAAAAATCCTCTGTGATTCCTTACAAATGTGCATGAGCCATGCCACCTACACCCTTTGACGTGCTATCTAGGGTTCTTGGGATTGGATTTTTTTTTTAATCCCGAGCAGTCTTTGTCATTGCCTTTTCTGCAGTAGGGAGAAATTTAAAAGCGTTAGTATATTACATCCAGTGTTATGTTATTCCATAGCAGCCAGTCAACATTAGGTTTGTTTGGCTTGTCTGCATAACATTTCTTGTATAAACTGTACAAGCTTTGGTAACATTTCAAGGATTTCTTAGTAAGAAATGTTGTGAACTTTTCCTACAGATTAGAAGAGTCCAAACCAAAAGCCCCCTGTAAATTTCCAAGTAGTTTAGTCTGTCTCCTTGACTTTATCCAGCAGCAGCACCCCCCCGCCCCACCCCATTCCTGGTTCCCTCTGGAGATTGTATAAATGACTTCTTACTGTAGTAAATTATTCTGCTTAATGGAGACAGTTGCAGCTGGAAGGCAGAAACTAATGAAGCACAGCTTTTAAAATGCACACTGCAGCATGTGGCTGTTTTACGAATAATCAAAGTCAGACTTTGCATGCAACATTCTTTCTGCCTTGTACAGCATATGAACTGCAGACTTTTACATTTGGCTTTAACAAAGCAAAACATGTTTTGTGTCCTCTCTTCAATAGGAGAGCGAGTTTTTTTTACCCTTTTTAAGCTTATTCACAGGACAACTTGGGGGGAAAATGTAGTTTTGGACTTTGCAGGAGATTGGGTGGTGCAGTGAGCTAACACACTTTCCTTTCAGCACAAAGATTTGGACTTAAACCCCGCCAGGCTAATGGGATGGAAGTTTTTATTCTGCTGGCTGTATGGGTCCCAAGACAAATGAATACTTGGTTTAAACTCAGTTCTTGAGGGGGAGGGTGGGAGCAGAGAACAGCCATTCAATTCAACACGAGATCACAATCTTACTCAAACAGGCATAAAGATGGCTGGTGTGGGAAATGTAAATATCACACTGGTGCAGTTGGGGATCTATTGAGATAGAATATTCAAATATGACAAGTATGACCAATGCACAAAAACATATTTCTTCTTCCCACTACAGCTCAGTTGCAGAGCACATTGAAAGCAGTCCAGGATGGTCACAGCTTCAATCCCTAGTCTGTGAGTCTATGCGAAGCTAATTGCAATTGGCCAAGGCTGTAACTAGACACTGTGCTCCACAAGGCTGGAGGAGACAGAAAAAAAAAAATCATAGGTTTCGATATTGACCATTATCCAGTGAACCTGAGAGAAGTTTACTGCATCAAAAATCTGTGTGGACAAGATCTGGTTTCGCTGTGAAGCCTCCTTCAATCTGACAGCACTCACTGTTTAAGTTCACCTCAGTGAGGTCATTGAGTCATAGAGACATACAGCACCGAAACAGGCCCTTTGGCCCACGAGTCTGTGCCGACCATCAACTACCCATTTCTACTAATCCTACATTAATCACATTTCCCTCTCCCAACCCCACCTTCCCTCAAATTCTCCTACCACTTACCTACACTAGGGGCAATTTACAATGGGCAATTTACCTATCAACCCGCAAGTCTTTGGCATGTGGGAGGAAACCGGAGCACCCGGAGGAAACACACATGGTCACAGGGCGAACTTCAAATCCCTCCATGGCTTTGCCGCTCCCCATCTCTGTAATCTCCTCCAGCCCAACAATCCTTAGAGAGAACTGTGCTCCTTTAATTTTGGCCTCTTGAGCATCCCCAATTTTAATTGCTCCACCACTGGTGGCTGTACCTTCAACTGCCTGGGCCCTAATTCCCTCCCTAAACCCCTCTGCCTCTCTACTTCCCTTTCCTCCTTTAAGGTGGTCCTTAAATTCTACCTCTTTGACCAAGATTTTGGTCATTTTTAGACCCGAGCAGATTGTGTTGTAAGTTAACGCAAGTCGTAGAGGTGAAAGACCTGTGTCTAACTGAATCACCACTCAGTATCCCAACTGAAAAATGTTATAAAATGCAGTATAAAAGAAAGCCAGGGATCTACAAACAGCTGCCAATCCCTCAAGAACAGCAGGCAGAGTCTACATTACCTCAGAACACTTTTAGGCCGTTCCCATTAAATGCAACTCCACCTTAGCATTTAAACATCACAAACATGCTACATTGTGGACTGCCAAAGAGCTAGACCAAGAGAAATCAGCGACTATTCTTCACATACACACACAGGAATCCCTGCACATGCACAACAATCACAATGCACTCACAGTTGTAATCCATTTTGGTGTGGAATCTAGTCAGAAGGAAGTAGATTCTCATAAGCAGACTACAACTAATACATCTTTCTTTCCTCCACCCCCATCCGGCACAAACCACAGAAGAGTCTGTTTGCAAATTGATGGAGAGTCAAAGAGTTTTCAGAGCACTTTCAGTATAAATATATTTTAATAAAATGCAACCAGCGATGGACATGTGGTTCCGTTTGCTTCATAGAAACATAGAAAATAGGAGCAGGAGTAGGCCATTCGGCCCTTTGAGCCTGCTCCGCCATTCATTATGATCATGGCTGATCATCCAACTCAGTAACCTGTTCCCGCTTTCGCCCCATATCCTTTGATCCCTTTACACCCAAGAGCTATATCTAACTCCTTCTTGAAAACATACAACGTTTTGGCCTCAACTGCTTTCTGTGGTAGCGAATTCCACAGGTTCACCACTCTCTGGGTGAAGAAATTTCTCCTCATCTCAGTCCAGAATGGTTTACCCCATATTCTTAGACTATGACCCCTGCTTCTGAACTCCCCCACCTTTGGGAACATCCTTCCTGCATCTACCCTGTCAAGTCCTGTTAGAATTTTATAGGTTTCTATGAGATTCCCCCCTCACTTCATCCTCTGCATTGCTAAAAAATGCTGTTCTTCATTGTTTAGTTTAGAGATACAGCACTGAAACAGGACCTTTGGCCCACCGAGTCAGTGCCGACCATCAACCACCCATTTATACTAATCCTACACTAATTCCATATTCCTACCACATCCCCACCTGTCTCTATATTTCCCTACCACCTACCTACACTAGGGGCAATTTATAATGGCCAATTAACCTATCAACCTGCAAGTCTTTGGCATGTGGGAGGAAACCGGAGCACCCGGAGGAAACCCACGCAGACACAGGGAGAACTTGCAAACTCCACATTGGGTCTGAACAAAGAACAGTACAGCACAGGAACAGGCCATTCGGCCCTCCAAGCCTGTGCCGATCTTGATGCCTTCCTAAACTAAAACCTTCTGCATTTCCAGGGTCCGTATCCCTCTATTGCCATCCTATTCATGTATTTGTCAAGATGCCTCTTAAACGTCTCTATGGTACCTGCTTCCACCACCTCCCCCGGCAACAAGTTCCAGGCACTCACCATCCTCTGTGTAAAGAACTTGCCTCGCACATCCCCTCTAAACTTTGCCCCTCTCACCTTAAACCTATGTCCCCTAGTAACTGACTCTTCCACGCTGGGAAAAAGCTTCTGACTATCCACTCTGTCCATGCCGCTTATAACTTTGTAAACCTCTATCATGTCGCCCCTCCACCTCCGTCGTTCCAGTGAAAACAATCCGAGTTTATCCAACCTCTCCTCATAACTAATGCCCTCCAGACGAGGCAACGTCCTGGTAAACCTCTTCTGTACCCTCTCCAAAGCCTCCATGTCCTTCTGGTAGTGTGGCGACCAGAAATGCACACAATATTCTAAGTGTGGCCTAGCTAAAGTTCTGTACAGGTGCAGCATGACTTGCCAATTTTTATACTCTATGCCCCAACCGATGAAGGCAAGCATGCCGTATCCATCTTGCCAGCTCACCTCTGATCCCGTGTGACTTCACCTTTTGTATCAGTCTGCCATGAGCGACCTTGTCAAAGGCTTTACTGAAGTCCATATAGATAACATCCACTGCCCTTCCTTCATCAATCATCTTTGTCACTTCCGCAAAAAACTCAATCAAGTTAGTGAGACACAACCTCCCCTTCACAAAACCATGCTGCCTCTCGCTAATAAGTTTGTTTGTTTCCAAATGGGAGTAAATCCTGTCCCGAAGAATCTTCTTTAATAATTTCCCTACCACTGATGTAAGGCTCACTGGCCTCTAATTTCCTGGATTATCCTTGCTGCCCTTCTTAAACAAAGGAACAACATTGGCTATTCTCCAGTCCTCTGGGACCTCACCTGTAGACAACAAGGATGCAAAGATTTCTGTCAAGGCCCCAGCAATTTCTTCCCTTGCCTCCCTTAGTATTCTGGGGTAGATCTCATCAGGCCCTAGGGACTTATCTACCTTAATGCTTTGCACCCAACACCTCCTTTTTGATAATGAGATGACGGAGACTATCTACACTCCCTTCCCTAGGCTCATCATCCACCAAGTCCTTCTCTTTGGTGAATACTGATGCAAAGTACTCATTTAGCACCTCGCCCATTTCCTCTGGCTCCACACATAGATTCCCTTCTCTGTCCTTGAGCGGGCCAACCCTTTCCCTAGTTACCCTCTTGCTCTTTATATATGTATAAAAAGCCTTGGGATAATCCTTAATCCTGTTTGCCAATGACTTTTCATGACCCCTTTTAGCCCTCCTGACTCCTTGCTTAAGTTCCTTCCTACTGTCTTTATATTCCTCAAGGGATTAGTCTGTTCCTAGCCTTCCAGCCCTTACGAATGCTTCCTTTTTCTTTTTGACTGGGCTCACAATATCCCGCGTTATCCAAGATTCCCGTAACTTGCCAAACTTATCCTTCTCCCTCACAGGAACATGCTGGTCCTGGATTCTAATCAACTGACATTTGAAAGACTCCCATATCAGATGTTGATTTACCCTCAAACAGCCGCCCCCAATCTAAATTCTTCAGTTCCTGCCTAATATTGTTATAATTAGCCTTCCCCCAATTTAGCACCTTCACCCGAGGACTTACTTTCTTCTTTTTTTGGCCTCCTTGTCTCGAGAGACAATGGGTAAGTGCCTGGAGGTGGTCAGTGGTGTGTGGAGCAGCGCCTGGAGTGGCTATAAAGGCCAATTCTAGAGTGACAGACTCTTCCACAGGTGCTGCAGAAAATTTTGTTTGTCGGGGCTGTTACACAGTTGGCTCTCCCCTTGCCCTTCTGTCTTTTTTCCTGCCAACTGCTAAGTCTCTTCGACTCGCCACACTTTAGCCCCACCTTTATGGCTGCCCGCCAGCTCTGGCAAACGCTGGCAACTGACTCCCACGACTTGTGATCAATGTCACAGGACTTCATGTCGCGTTTGCAGACATCTTTAAAGCGGAGACATGGATGGCCGGTGGGTCTGATACCAGTACCGGGCTCGCTGTACAATGTGTCCTTGGGAATCCTGCCATCTTCCATGCGGCTCACGTGGCCAAACCATCTCAAGCGCCGCTGGCTCAGTAGGGTGTATATGCTGGGGATGTTGGCCGCCTTGAGGACTTCTGCGTTGGAGATACGGTCCTGCCACCTGATGCTAAGGATTCTCCGGAGGCAGCGAAGATGGAATGAATTGAGACGTCGCTCTTGGCTGACATACGTTGTCCAGGCCTCGCTGCCGTAGAGCAAGGTACTGAGGACACAGGCTTGATACACTCGGACTTTTGTGTTCCGTGTCAGTGCACCATTTTCCCACACCCTCTTGGCCAGTCTGAACATAGCAGCGGACGCATTTCCCATGCGCTTGTTGATTTCTGCATCAAGAGACAGGTTACTGGTGATAGTTGAGCCTAGGTAGGTGAACATTTGAACCACTTCCAGAGCGTGGTCGCAGATATTGATGGATGGAGCATTTCTGACATCCTGTCCCATGATGTTCGTTTTCTTGAGGCTGATGGTTAGGCCAAATTCATTACAGGCAATCGCAAACCTGTCGATGAGACTCTGCAGGCATTCTTCAGTGTGAGATGTTAAAGCAGCATCGTCAGCAAAGAGGAGTTCCCTGATGAGGACTTTCCGTACTTTGGACTTCGCTCTTAGACGGGCAAGGTTGAACAACCTGCCCCCTGATCTTGTGTGGAGGAAAATTCCTTCTTCAGAGGACTACTCTTATCCTTATCCACAAGTACCTTAAAACTTATGGAATTATGGTCACTGTTCCCGCAATGCTCCCCTACTGAAACTTCGACCACCTGGCCGGGCTCATTCCCCAATACCAGGTCCAGTACAGCCCCATCCCTAGTTGGACTATCTACATACTGTTTCAAGACGCCCTCCTGGATGCTCCTTACAAATTCTGCCCCATCTAAGCCCCTAGTACTAAGTGAGTCCCAGTCAATATAGGGGAAGTTAAAATCACCCACCACTACAACTCTGTTACCTTTACATCTTTCCAAGATCTGTCTACATATCTGCTCCTCTACCTCCCGCTGTTGGGAGGCCTCTAGAAAACCCCCAACATCGTGACTGCACCCTTCCTATTCCTGAGCTCCACCCATATTGCTTCGCTACACGACCCCTCCGAGGTGTCCTCCCGCAGTACAGCTGTGATATTCTCCTTAACCAGTAATGCAACTCCCCCACCCCTTTTACATCCCCCTCTATCCCGCCTGAAGCTTCTAAAGCCTGGAACATTTAGCTGCCAATCCTGCCCTTCCCTCAACCAAGTCTCTATAATAGCAACATCATAGTTCCAAGTACTAATCCAAGCTAGAAGCTCATCTGCCTTACCTGTTCTACTTCTCGCATTGAAACAAATGCACTTCCGACCACCAGTCCCACTGTGCTCCGCAACATCTCCCTGCCTGCTCTTCCTCTGAATAGCATTTTTTTTTTAAACTTGACAGCTCTGCATTGTCAAGCCAGAGTAAACTGGGGTAATGACTGCTCTGAGTGTGTGTTACAAAGAGAATGCTATGTCTTCACAAAATAGTTGATTTTTTTACCCTATCAGGTGCATGAAAAAAATTGCAAAATCGTCCAAACTTCAGCCAAGGAGGAGGCAATGTCCTCTTCAGTCCTTTCCTCCTCCTCCAGGTGATAAGCTGTTGTTTCTTCTTAACTTAATATGATGAAACCAATTGCAGCACAACTACAAATAGCCAACTGAGATCTGTTGTTTTATAGCTACATGTCATAGCAATGTACAATTAATTTACAGATGCCTATAGTGCACCTTCTGCAATGCTCCTAGGATTGAACCATAATTCAAACAGCTTCAGCTCAAGTCAACCGAGGAAGCCTTGTTGATTTGTAAAGGAATCTAGCTCTTATACTCTGTGCTTTTCAAAATTGTGACCATTATTCACAGTGAGTGGAGATATTAATTTGCACTCAAAAAAGTGCAGAGATTTCAATGATATATTGTTTGCATAATAGCTGAAATACATTATTCTGAAGTGTCCCTTTATTTCCCCCATCATGTTGATTTACATGACAGTTATTTAATAGGGATATCTGCCTCCAGAAACCCAGTATATCACTGCTGATCCCAGCTCCCTGTGGGACCTCCATTAGCTACAGGCCACTGCAAGGTTTTGGCTTCTAAAGCTTCATCAGTGTAGACAAGATTTTGACACTTCAAGGACAACATTTGTGCTGATGGGGTTTAAGATTTTTAACAGATTTTGAGCTACATGCTCACAGTATGCGCATAAAGCATTCAGGTTTTTAGAAGATAAACATTGCGCAGCAGTTCATTAGACACTGAGAAATGTGTTGAGACAATAAACATGAGCAGCAGCATCCACATAGGATTTCCTGTCAAAGGCATTTCCATACTATAAATGGGATATGGAGGAAGAGGGAGTATTAAAAAAGGTGGCACACATGCACTGAATAGCACTTCATCATCTGGATCTGTTCCAATTCCAGAGGAAGACTGAATCCTTTCTGCATTTACCAACACAAAATACAACTGGCTAAAGCTACCATTTATTCAGTCTGCGAGGATGCCTGTATACGTGCATGTGTCAGAAAAGCAGTTCGGACACTGACAGCCTGGATGGACCTTCTTTTGACTGAGGAAGATCTACCGGTAGAAACAAAAAGCAAATGCGACTTCTACCATTTATGGAGAGTTGCCACAATCTTACTGGTAGTGCTTTGAATCAACCTTGTTGTATAAATGGGATAGATTGAGACCCCGATCCAGCCCCCCATCCCACTCCAACACACTCACTCCCAATATAAATGGGATACTAGTGCCATCACTGGCAATAACATACAGCAATCTATTTTTGAAATGAACTGATACAATCAATGGAGCGAGTGTTTTATACAATATTTACCCCTTTAGGTTTTGTTCTTCATCACTTGGTATCTTTTGGGCTATGGCTCCATTGACAGCAGGGGCTCTAGGTAGCTTACCCAAGTGGTCATTTCTATGCATGAGGCTGGACAGTGGCTATTTAACTGAGAGTTCCATTACATTCAAGCTCAATCCTGTCCTCACAATACACTTTCCAGCAAGGATCACTGGACAGTAATCTGGTCAAGGAACAGAAACCATGGGTGAAATCTTAAGAACATTGAAAGTAATCGCAGGTCAGAACCATTTCGGGGTCCCAATCCCACACTTGATGGCAGCGTGCTTGCCTGCGGGATCTTCCCGGAGGCGGCCAATTAAGAGGCCACCTTCAGAAGTACCGTCCCTCCCGAAGCTGCAGGCTCATTCAGATGGTCTGCAGCCTTGGAAGGATGGCAGCCCCACCGGCAGAGGTGGGCCCTGCCACTGCAGAAGGCTGGGGGGGGGGGGGGGGGAAAGAGATCACGTGGGCACCTCCGTCTTGAGACATTCTCTGAAGAGGTCTCAATTTTTAAAAAATGATAATCTGTGGCCACAGTTGTTAGGCCACCCCTGTGAAAGGGAAACCCCTCCACAGGACAGACTTTGGCCCTGGCTGTGACCCCACTGATCAGGTGGGGGGGGGGGGGGGGGGGGGGGGGAGGTAAGTACAGGAGACCTCGCAGGCCCTCAGCCAGCCGCTGGCAAGCCACCGCCAGGCACCTGCTGGGCTTTTGCCTCAGTGGGAAGATCCCAGTGACATTCCCAATCTGCCCACAAATGGGCACTTACTTATTCAAATTGGCTACCTGTCGTTGCTGAGCGGGTAGCCGTTGCCAATGATGACCCGCCCAGAAGTGGGAACACGTCAGGCTGCTGACCCGACGCCCTCATTTCAGAAATACCTCCTTCAAGCCCGCCTCTGATGGTCGAGGAAGATTCTGCTCCCCATGCATCCAACAACAACTTGCATTTATATTGCGCCTTTAATGTAATAACACATTCCAAGGTGCTTCACAACAGCACTATAAAATCGACTCCGAACCACATAAGGCAACATTAGGGCAGATGACCAAAAGCATAGTCCAAGAGGTAGGTTTTAAAGGAGGAAAGAATAGTAGAGAAGTGGAGAGTTTTAGGGAGAAAATTCCCGAGCTCAGGCAGCTGAAGGGACAGCAACTAACGGTGGAGAAATTAAAATTGGGGGATGTCCAAGAGGCCAGATTTAGAGAGGTGCAGTTATCTTGGAAGGTTGTGGGGCTGGAGGAGATTATAGACCTGGGAGGGGAAAGACCAGAGAGGAATTTGAAAACAAGGATGAGGATTATAAAATGGAGGTATTGCTTAAACGAGAGCCAATGTAAGACCACGAGCACAGGGGTGATGGGTGAACGGAACATGGCATGAGTTGGATACAGGCGGCAGAGTTTTGGGTGTCCTCAAGTTTATAAAGGGTAGAACATAGGAGACAGGTCAGGAATGTGTTGAAATATCCAAGTCTAGAGGTAACAAAGGCATGGATGAGGGTTTCAGCAGCAGATGACCCAAGGCAGGGGTCACGTCAGGCAATGTTATGGAGGTATTAATAGGTAATCTTAGTGATGTTGTGGAGGTAGGGTCAGATGCTCATTTCAGAGTCAAACAGGACACCAAGGCTGCAAACAGTATGGTTCAGCTTCAGACAATTGCTAAGAAGGGGACAGAGTCAGTGGCGAGGGTGCAAAGTTTGTGGCAGGGACTAGCTTCAGTCTTCCCAATTTTCAACTTGAGGAAATTTCTGCTCATCCAGTGCTGGATATCAGACAAGCAGTCTGACAATTTAGAGACAATAGAGGGATCGAAACAGCTGGTGGGGAGGTAGAGTTAAGTGTCATCAGTGTACTGGCGGAAACTGACGTGTTTTCAGATAGTGTCACCAAGGGGCAGCATTTAGACAAGAAATAGGATGGGGCCAAGGATAGATCTGTGGGGGGGGGGGGGGGGGAATACCAGAGGTAACGGCGGAGAGTGATGAGAAGCCATTGCAAGTGATTTGCTGGCTACGATTAGAGAGGTATGAATGGAACCAACCAACAGTGGAGAGGCATTGGAGAGGGACAGTGTGATCAACCGTGTCAGAGGCTGCAGACAGGTTGAACATAAGAACTAGGAGCAGGAGTAGGCAATTCAGCCCCTCGAGCCTGCTCAGCCATTCAATTCGATCATGGCTGATCTCATCTCGGCCTCAACTCCACTTTCCTGCCCATTCTCCATAACTCTTCAACCCATTACTAATTAAAAATCTGTATCTCCTCAAATTTACTCAATGTCCCGGCATCCTCCGCACTCTGGGGTAGTGAATTCTACAGACTCACAACCCTTTGAGAGAAGTAATTTCTCCTCACCTCTGTTTTAAATCTGCTACCCCTTATCCTAAAACTATGACCTCTCGTTCTAGATTGCCCCACCAGAGGAAACATCCTCTCTACGTCTACTTCGTCAATCCCCTTAATCATCTTATATACCTCAATTAGATCTCCCCTCATTCTTCTAGAGAGTAAAGGCCTAAACTGCTCAGTCTCTCTTCATTAGACAAACTCATCAATCTAGTGAACCTCCTCTGAACTGCCTCCAATGCAACTACATCCCTATTCAAGCAAGGGGACCAAAACTGTACGCAATAATCCAGGTGCCGTCTCATCAATGCCTTGTACAGTTGCAGCAACACTTCCCTACTTTTATACTCGATTCCTTTAGCAATAAATGCCAAAATTCCATTTGCCTTCCTTATTACCTGATGCACCTGCATACTAGTTTTCTGCAATTCATGCGCGAGGACACCCAGATCCCTCTGCACCAAAGCACTCTGAAGTTTCTCACCATTTCGATAATAATCTGCCCTTCTATTCTTCCGACCAAAATGGATAACCTCACACTTATCCACGTTAAACTCCATCTGCCAAATTTTGGCCCATTCACCTAACCTATCCATATCCATTTGTAAATTTCTTCTTTCTTTATTGCAACTTACTATCCCACCTATTTTAGTGTCATCTGCAAATTTGGCTGTAGTACCTTCTGTCCCTGCATCCAAGTCATTAATACTGATTTGAGAAACATGAAAAAAGATAGTTTACCCTTTTCACAGTTATATAGGATGTCATTTGCAATTTTGATAAGAGCCGTTTCCGTATTGTGGCAGAAGCGGAAACCTGATTGGAGGGATTCAAACATGGAGTTCTAGGAAAGATGCGCACAGATATGGGAGGCGACATGTTCAAAGAATTTGGAAAGGAAAGGGAGTTTGAAGATCGGCCATACTAAACCTTGGAATTCTGGGTCCAGACTTCTGTTAAAGCGGAGATCAACTAACTTGGTACATACAGATCAGGGATCAAATTTAGGACTGCTGTTTTAATTTTGCCCAAAAGGATATGGTGACTACAAGAATACAACATAAATGAGTTTCTAAAGGAAAAAGGTCCACACAAATAAAGACTTGGCACGAAATTGTTCTTCTCACCAGGGAAGGTCAGACGAAAGGCTGGTATGGACAATGGGAATGTTCCACTGCTCAACAGTGGAAATGTCACATTGCACAACAGAGAATGTTCTTACACTGGGGTTTGGGTACATAACTGCCCTGACCTGGGAGTGTTGATGCAAACAATGAATGACTGAAACAGGAAAGGGGTCCATTTCCCATAATCAATATCCTTCACACTGACGAACACAAAAACTAAAAATCATTCACTTGATGTGATTTTTAAAATCTTCTTCTTTGGCCTGCTTACCTCGAGAGACAATGGGTAAGCGCCTGGAGGTGGTCAGTGGTTTGTGAAGCAGCGCCTGGAGTGGCTATAAAGGTCAATGCTAGAGTGACAGACTCTTCCACAGGTGTTGCAGATAAAATTGGTTGTCGGGGCTGTTACACAGTTGGCTCTCCCCTTGCGCTTCTGTCTTTTTTCCTGCCAACTGCTAAGTCTCTTCGACTCGTCACTCTTTAGCCCCGCCTTTATGGCTGTCCGCCAGCTCTAGCGATCACTGGCAGCTGACTCCCACGACTTGTGATCAATGTCACAGGACTTCACGTTGCGTCTGCAGACGTCTTTAAAGTGGAGACATGGATGGCCGGTGGGTCTGATAACAGTGACGAGCTCGCTGTACAATGTGTCCTTGGGAATCCTGCCATCTTCCATGCGGCTCACGTGGCCAAACCATCTCAAGCGCCGCTGGCTCAGTAGGGCGTATATGCTGGGGATGTTGGCCGCCTTGAGGACTTCTGCGTTGGAGATACGGTCCTGCCACCTGATGCTAAGGATTCTCCGGAGGCAGCGAAGATGGAATGAATTGAGACGTCGCTCTTGGCTGACATACGTTGTCCAGGCCTCGCTGCCGTAGAGCAAGGTACTGAGGACACAGGCTTGATACACTCGGACTTTTGTGTTCCGTGTCAGTGCACCATTTTCCCACACCCTCTTGGCCAGTCTGAACATAGCAGCGGACGCATTTCCCATGCGCTTGTTGATTTCAGCATCGAGAGACAGGTTACTGGTGATAGTTGAGCCTAGGTAGGTGAACTTTTGAACCACTTCCAGAGCGTGGTCGCAGATATTGATGGATGGAGCATTTCTGACATCCTGTCCCATGATGTTCGTTTTCTTGAGGCTGATGGTTAGGCTAAATTCGTTGCAGGCAGCTGCAATCCGGTCGATCAGTCTCTGCAGACACTCTTCTGTGTGGGATGTTACTGCAGCATCGTCAGCAAAGAGGAGTTCCCTGATGAGGACCTACCGTACTTTGGTCTTCGCTCTTGGAGGGCAAGGTTGAACAACCTGCCATCTGATCTTGTGTGGAGAAAAAATCCTTCTTCTGAAGACTTGAACGCATGTCAAAGCAGCAGGGAGAAGACGATCCCAAACAGTGTAGGTGCGAGAACGCAGCCCTGTTTCATGCCACTCAGGATAGGAAAGGGGTCTGATGAGGTGCCGCTATGCTGAATTGTGCCTTTCATACTGTCATGGAATGAGGTGATGATACTTAGTAGCTTTGGTGTACATCTGATCTTTGCTAGTAGTTTGAAGAGACGACGTCTGCTGATGAGGTCAAAGGCTTTGGTGAGATCAATGAAAGCAACGTAGAGGAGCATCTGTTGTTCGTGGCATTTCTCCTGCAGCTGGCGAAGGGAGAACAGCATGTCAATGGTGGATCTCTCTGCTCGAAAGCCACACTGTGCCTCAGAGTAGACATGCTCAGCCAGCTTCTGGAGCCTGTTTAAAATGACTTTTTAAAAAGTCTCTGCCAGTCATAGGATGAGCTGGACGAACAGCCAACAAAATTGGAACTCAGTGATGCCATTGATTCTCTAGCCAGTGGAAAAGGCCCTGGGAAGGACGGCATTACCCCTGAAATAATCAAGAGTGCCAAGCCTGCTATACTCTCAGCACTCCATGAACTGCTTTGCCTGTGCTAGGATGAGGGGGCAGTACCGCAGGACATGCGCGATACCAATATCATCACCCTCTATAAGAACAAGGGTGACCGCGGTGACTGCAGCTACTGTGGAATCTCCCCACACAGCATAGTGGGGAAAGTCTTTGCACGATTTTTAAAATAAAGTATAATAAAAGAATCAATTATGCTGGATAATTTAGTTTTCATTCTGTTTATGATTGTAACAGAGTTCATCTGGATTTTACAGTTCTGCTGCCTAGGACAACAACTTCCATCTTATAAATGGATTTATCTGGTCCAATTTTGCACAAAATGCCATAGAATTTTTTTTTTTTTTTTGAATAGCTTCCCTAATTTTCTTTCATCATCTGTACTCCTAGAGTACAATCCATTGGGTACTGGCCCTCCTCCAGTGCCAGCCTTAAGTAATTATCCTTCATATGCAAGCCGAGACAGTGAGCATTGCCAGGCTATTTGACAATCTTAGTTCATCCATCCAGATGGCTCTAAAGTCTCAATTGACAGCTAAGTCCAATTCTGTCCTCATTTGACTTGTACACATGCACATTTTCAGCATAAGTCAGTGGTTTGTGATCAGGAGCAGGAATCCTGACCGATTCTCCCCCAGGGCACTGACACCAATCTTGGCTCCCCTCCAGCCACCCTGGCTATCCCAGCACAGAATGGAGAAACTACTGCTATATCAACCAGAGGATAGCACAGTCCATGCAAGAACAGTACAAAACTAAAATGCCTTTCATAAAAAGAGGCAGTATGTAATCTATCAAACTGTAGACTCAAATATTTTTGGTGGGACTCTGGAGAATCAAGATCAAGGGTTCTGAACTCTATGTCTTTGGCTACCAGATGCTGTGTGCACAGCACTCAGTTTGGTTCTCTTTGGAGTGTGTTATGTGGTATGAATACATGTCCATTGTAGAAACTCTCGGCAGGAAGTCAGGGAACCAGAGTTGCAGGTTCCAAAGCATATACATGAAGATTGTAATGTCTCTACCTTTACTTCTGCCCACCTCCTCCACCCCACCCGCCAAAAGGATACTAATGCCTCATTTTTCCAACACATCTTTTCTGTCCGCTTTATTTCTCTCTCACTCCTATTTTTTTAATCTTATCTTTTCCTGAAGACAAGAAAATTCTAAAAACACTGGCAGCTCTTCAGTACTAAAGCCTTAATCGAGAATGGCCCTGGCCAGCAAGTGACATCAAGCTATCAAAGTAGAAGCAGCATCACAGCCGAATCTGGACCCTTCTCATTTTTTTTTTTTAAAGCATCTTCAAACTTCTCTCTGCTCACTTTGGCATTCATTCCCAGATCCTTCCACAATGCGAATTTTTGATTCTCTATCATGTGCAATTTTAGTCTATCTGATCAAACGGAGTGTCAAAGTCAGGTCGATTGTGGCACTACTTGGAAGGGCACCTTAGCTAGGAAGACAGATGTGGTCATAGGGAGGCATACAACCAGAGCAAGTAAAATGCACACCACTGCTAAAGATTTTAATACTGCAGGTGCTGTCCCACTTTTGTATACATTAACCAAACTTGGTAACATGCAGTGACAGATCAGTGTGCTAGAAAAATTTAAGCAATGCCATAGGCCAAAGATGCTATTATTGCATCAGGAATGTAGCCTGGGGACTTGATTTTATTTTAAATTCCCTGATCACCAAGTGATGTGACATTATGCATGATTAAAGTCATGCATAATTATCATGCACAGTCATCTGAAATCTAAAATTCCAGGAATGCAATTGATCTGAAGTGTCACACACAATAAAAAGTGTTCCATATAAGCTTTGCAATTTGTTGTTAAGTAGCCAGTACCGTTATAAATTCTGTACTTCCAAACTTGAGTTACATCTGGAGAGAACATTCAGAACTATATAACACCTGAATTATTAGTGCCTATAATCGAAATAAGCCTCTTGACAAAACTGTGTAGAGTTGGTCAAATAGGAAAGAGGTAAAAGTGCTGCAGCAGCATGGTAGCGACCAACAGATAATGCTAGTGATAAAACACCTCCTCTCTCACATACTGCTGAATTCCCTCATCTCGACAACACTGCTGTGGGATGCGAGGAAAGAAGTAAAATACAGACGCAATGCCTTGTCATGGCAAGCAGGAAAATCAAATGTACAACAGCTGCCACCAGAGTCTACTTGTACACCTGCTACCAGCAGATAAATAAAAGCAAAATACTGCAGATGCTGGAAATGTGAAATAAAAACAAGAAATGCTGGAAATACTCAGCAGGTCTGGCAGCATCTGTGGAGAGACAAGCAGAGTTAACGTTTCGGGTCAGTGACCCTTCTTCGGAACTGCTACCAGCAGATGCCTGGGATGGGTTTGTCCTCTTGCTGTTGTAGAGTTCATATTGCCCAGCCATCATTGTGTATTGAGGAATTTGAGTGTAACACAAATATGGGTGAAATTAATCAGCAAAAGGTTACTGCCTTCCTACTGCAATGCACTGGTAGACACTGCTCAGTATTCACAAGTGATACTATCAGCTGCCTGATTCTCTTCTCCCTGTGTTAACTGTACCATTAGCCACTTTATACTGCACCTAGTGCCATGCCAACGCTGCCAGTTGTCAACATGTTAGTCTAGCACACTAGTAGCAATACTAAACTAAACTTGCCAGATTCATCAATGCCAGCAATTTGAAAAGATCCTGGCCATTGGTCTCAGCAAACCCTGCAAGCTTACCTTGGCAGTGCCACTGGCTACCCAAGACCTGCATATTGTGAACGCGCATTACAAGGGCAATAAGGCAATGCCAAAGCAATGCAATACTGGCAAATCACATGCAGCTTCCACAGTGCAGACTGCGACACCAACCACTCCCTGGTGTGCAGCAATGTTAGACTCAAACCAAAGAAGCTACATCACTCCAAACAGAAGGGCCGCCCGTGCATCAACACTAACAGAATTTCTTATCCACAGCTGTTACACAAGTTTCTAAATTCACTCGAAAAAGCCCTTCGAAACATTCCTGCAGGGAATGCATAGACGAAGTGGGCCCGCATCAGAGACGCCATCTATGACTCAGCAACCAACACCTTTGGCAAACGTGAGAAGCAGAAAGCAGACTGGTTTCAATCTCACTTTGAAGAGCTGGAATCTGTCATAGCCACTAAGCGCATTGCACTGTTGAACTACAAGAAAGCCCCCAGCAAGTTAACACCTGCAGCACTTAAAGCAGCCAGAAGCACTGCACAAAGAACAGCCAAGCGCTGTGCAAATGACTAGTGGCAACACCTATGCAGTCGTCTTCAGCTGGCCTCTGACACCGGAAACATCAGAAGACTGTATGATGGCATTAAGAGAGCTTTTGGGCCAACCATCAAGAAGATCACCCCCCTCAAGTCTAAATCTGGGGACACGATCACTGACCAACGCTAGCAAATGGACCGCTGGGTGGAGCACTACCGAGAACTGTAATCTCGGGAAAATGTTGTCACTGATACCACCCTCAATGCAGCCCAGTTTCTGCCAGTCATGGATGAGCTGGACGAACAGCCAACAAAATCGGAACTCAATGATGCCATTGATTCTCTAGCCAGTGGAAAAGCCCCTGGAAAGGATGGCATTACCCCTGAAATAATCAAGAGTGCCAAGCCTGCTATACTCTCAGCACTCCATGAACTGCTTTGCCTTTGCTGGGATGAGGGGGCAGTACCACAGGACATGCTCGATGCCAATATCATTACCCTCTATAAGAACAAGGGTGACCGCAGTGACTGCGACAACTACCATGGAAACTCCCTGCTCAGCATAGCAGGGAAAGTCTTCGCTCGAGGTCGTTTTTTTAAACAGACTCCAGAAGCTGGCTGAGTGTGTCTACCCTGAGGCACAGTGCAGCTTTTGAGCAGAAGATCCACCACTGATATGCTGTTCTCCCTTCGCCAGCTACAGGAGAAATGTCACGAACAGATGCCCCTCTACGTTGCTTTCATAGATCTCACCAAAGCCTTTGACCTCATCAGCAGATGTCGTCTCTTCAGACTACTAGAAAAGATCAGATGCCCACCAAAGCTACTAAGTATCATCACCTCGTTCCATGACAGTATGAAAGGCACAATTCAGCATAGCGATGCCTCATCAGACAACTTTCCTATCCTGAGTGGTGTGAAACAGGGCTGTGTTCTCGCACCTACACTGTTTGGGATCTTCCTCTCACTGCTGCTCTGACATGCGTTCAAGTCTTCAGAAGAAGGAATTTTTCTCCACACAAGATCAGATGGCAGGTTGTTCAACCTTGCCTGTCTTAAGAGCGAAGACCAAAGTATGGAAAGTCCTCATCAGGGAACTCCTCTTTGCTGACGATGCTCATTAACATCCCACACTGAAGAGTGTCTGCAGAGTCTCAGACAGGATTGCAGCTGCCTGCAACGGATTTGGCCTAACCATCAGCCTCACGAAAACGAACATCATGGGACAGGATGTCAGAAATGCTCCATCCATCAATACCTGCGACCACGCTTTGGAAGTGGTTCAAAAGTTCACCTACTTAGGCTCAACTATCACCAGTAACCTGTCTCTAGACGCAGAAATCAACAAGCGCATGGGAAAGGCTGCTATGTCCAGACTGCCCAAGAGGGTGTGGGAAAATGGCGCACTGACACGGAACACAAAAGTCCGAGTATTTTAAGCCTGTATCCTCAATACCTTGCTCTACGGCAGCGAGGCCTGGACAACGCATGTCAGCCAAGAGCGAAGTCGCAACTCATTCCATCTTTGCTGCCTCCGGAGAATCCTTGGCATAAGGTGGCAGGACCGTATCTCCAACGCAGAAGTCCGTGAGGCAGCCAACATCCCCAGCATATACACCCTACTGAACCAGCGGCACTTGAGATGGCTTGGCCACATGAGCCGCATGGAAGATGGCAGGATCCCCAAAGACGCATTGTACAGCGAGCTCGTCACTGGTATCAGACCCACTGGCCGCCCATGTCTCCACTTTAAAGGCGTCTGCAAAGGCGACATGAATTCCTGTGACATTGACCACAAGTCGTGGGAGTCATTTGTCAGTCATCGCCAGAGCTGGTGGACAGCCATAAAGGCGGTGCTAAAGAGTGACGAGTCGAAGCAGTTGGCAGGAAAAAAGACAGAAGTGCAAAGAGAAAGCCAACTGTGTAACAGCCCCGACAACCAATTTTATCTGCAGCGCCGTCACTCTAGAATTGGCCTTTATAGCCACTCCAGGCGCTGCTTCACAAACCATTAACCACCTCTAGGCACTTACCCATTGTCTCTCGAGACAAGGAGGCCAAAGAAGAAGATTGCAAACAGTTAACGGTCTTCATTAATTTTGACTTCTGAAATGTATTTCAAACAAATATAAATATTTGCCATAATCTTTCAATCTTCCCCAGATACGTGAGAGATGCCAGAGTATTGGCGAGTGGCAGATGTGACACCCTTATTCAAGAAAGTGTTTAAGGACAGTCCTAGCAACTACATGCCAGTTAATTTAGCATCAATGGTGGGTAAGGTTTTAGAAACAATAATCAGGGAGAAAAATCAACACACATTTGGTGAAGTTTAAGTTAATTAAGGCTAGCCAGCAGGGATTTGTAAAAGGCAGGTCATGTTTGACTAACCTGTTGAATTTTTTTGATGAAGTTACAAAGACTGATGAAAGGAATGTGGTGGATGTTGTCGATATGGATTTTAAGAAAGCGTTTGATAAAGTACCACAGAAAAGGCTGGTTAACAAAATTCAGGCTCATGGAATAGGAGGGCCAGTGTCCAATTGGATAAAAAGAAATTGGCTCAAGGACAGAAAACAGCACATGGTAAATGGTTGTTTTTCAGATGAGAGGATAGTAGTCAGTGGTGTCCCCTAAGGGTCAGTGCTAGGACCACTGCTTTTTTTTTTTACTATATATAAAAATGACCTGGATCTTGGAATAGAGCTGAATTTCAAAATTTGCCAATGATACCAAACTTGGAGGAGTGGCAAACAGTGAGGATGATATGAACCACCTGCAACAGCACAAAGATAGGCTAGCAGAATGGGCAGACAAGTGGCAGATGGAATTTAATACAGAGAAGTGTGAGGTAATGCATTTTGGCAGAAGGGATAGGGTGAGACAATATAGACTTAATGGCAGAGTTCCAAAGAGTGTGTAGGAACAGAGGGACCTGGGGGTACATGTGCATTGATCTTTGAAGATGGCAGGACATATTGTGTGAGTGGTTAGCAAAGCATATGGGACCTTGGGCTTCATAAATAAAGGCATAGAGTACAAAAGCAGGGAAGTTAAGCTGAACCTTTATAAAGCACTGGTTAGGCCCCAACGGAGGAGATTTACCAGAACGGTTCCAGGGATGGTAAATTTTAGTTTCAAGGTTAGGATGGAAAAGCTGGGTTTGTTATCCCTAGAGCAAAAAAAATTGAGGGGAAATTTGACAGAGGTGTACAAGATTATGACAGGCAAGGTAGATAAGGACAAACTGATGGTACAAGGACTAGTGGACACAGATTTAAGGTTTTGGGCAAGAGATACTGGGGCGTGTGAGAAATAACTTTTTTTTTTTAAACACAGCAAGTGGTAATGAGCCTGGAACTCGCTGTCCACAAGAGTGGTGGAAGCAGAGACAATGATTTCAAAAGGAAATTGGATGGGCACAATTGGCCTGTTTCTGTGCTGTATAACTCTATGACATGAGGAAATAAACTTGCAGGGCTACGGGGATTGAGCAAGGGAATAGGACTAACTGGATTGCTCTGCGGAGAGCCAGCATGGACTCGATGGGCTAAATGGCCTCCTTCTCTGCTGTAAATGACTATGGCCAGAATTTTATGCCACCCCAACGAGCAGGATGGTGGCTGGGGGTGTGGGGGAGGTGGTGTATAATGGAGCGGGAGGCTCCGGGAGGCCTTCCCAATCCGCTCCCACCTCTGCCCCACTTTACGCAGGGGGGGCAGCAAAAAACGGGCCACCCACCCCAGACCAATCAAGACCCTTAAGTTGCCAATTAACGACTACTTAAGGGCCATTCCCGCTTCCATGCGGATTTTACTCATGGCAAACAGACTTCCTATAGCCGGGAAAGGCCACCAGGTAAAAGCTGGCCATCTCCAAGCGCCCCGCGGGAGGGCCCTGGGGCCCCACCAATTACCCTGGCGTGGCAACCAAAACTCTCCTGAAATATGGGGCGGCACAGGGGCGCAGTGGTTAGCACCGCAGCCTCACAGCTCCAGCGACCCAGGTTCAGTTCTGGGTACTGCCTGTGTGGAGTTTGCAAGTTCTCCGTGTGACTGCGTGGGTTGCCGCCAGGTGCTCCGGTTTCCTCCCGCAGCCAAAGACTTGCAGGTTGATAGGTAAATTGGCCATTCTAAATTGGCCCTAGCGTAGGTAGGTGGTAGGAGAATGGTGGGGATGTGGTAGGGAATATGGGATTAATGTAGAAATAGTATAGATGGGTGATTGTTGGTTGGCGCAGACTCAGTGGGCCGAACGGCCTGTTTCAGTGCTGTATCTCTAAATATAAATATAAATATAATCCCAGCTCCATGTCTTCATCTGCTGCCAGCTGGGCTGCAGTCCCAGAAGTGGCCACCACTCCCGGGACTAAGAGCTGCCGGCCCCCAGCTCAATGAGGCAGGACTTTCTCCCTCAAGCAGGTGGATGTCTCACCTCGGAACAATTAAAGCCTGGAGACCTCCAAAATGTGGGACGGATCCCCAGGCTCAGTGGAAATGGGTTCGCCACCAACTTTTATGCGGTAGCCAGCTCCCATCCGCCCAACGTAAAATCCAGCCCTATGACTCTATTACTTTTGCTCTTAAATTATATATTATGCTATTAGTTACATAATCTACATTACTTCAAAAGTACTTCATTGCCTGTAAAATACCTTCAGAACATCCTGAGGTCATGAAAGGCACTATAAATGCAATTCTTTATTTTTCTATTTTTTTTTTAAGATATAGAAAACATGCCATTTATTGGGCTGCATAACTCAGTGTGTTGCCCTTAAATCCAACCCAAAATGGTAGATTAAAGGTGCTTTTCATTCAGTGCTCTAAGGTTCTACAAGAGAGTTTCATATGGAAGATAGAAATTGTTGGGCAGACTGAAAGAAGAATTTATATTTATGTAGCAGTTCATGTGGGAGGAGTCTCATGTGGAGCATTAAGTCAGAAATAGACCAGTTGGGTTAAATGGTCTGTTTCTGTGCCATACATTCTACATAATTCTACGTATATAAAAACATTCAAAACTGTAGTTACTTAAACGAAGCAGTTCCTGAGAGATTGGAGTTAAGGTATAATGTGGGAGCAGTGTAGTGGGAGGTTCATTCTGCATATAACCTGGATGTTGGAAAAACATGACACCAACACCCAGTTCTTAAAATGAAAAATTGCTCTATCCCCCAGAACACCTTAATCAGCACCAAAAGTAAATGTTTCTTATCCGAGTTAGGAAGACTTAATGCCCAAGTGTGAATGTTAGATGAGGACAGGTACAGCGTGGCTTGACACTGTCCCTAAAAGAACAGCATGCTGCCACTCACAGCTCTGCTCATATGGAAAATGGCCACTTGAACGAGGTACTGAAGGAATGCCAATATCCAATGACCCGAACATGTCTGTGACTTCATAATACCAGCCCGAGAGGTCAAATACATCAACAATTTCTTCAACTATAAAAGCAAAATGGCAGTATTGCAAGAATGTTACAGAAATTGTTTTTGAAACAAAGTGTTAATTCTATACATAGTCGCAAATAAGGGCACCAAACTTCAGTAATCACAAGTCTGTATATCTTAAACACAATTCATTTATTCATTTTTTTTTTAAAAGCTAGCTTTACCTCCATTTGGTCTCCAGAAGAAAATTACTTGCGTGGGTGGGTGGATGTGTGTGTGTAACTTTATCATTCTACATTCCGTATTGCCCTTTTTTTTTGAGATTGTAAAACCAATACAGGCACCAAACTGCAAAGTTCATGTATGTAAGGCGATATGTACAGAATGCAGGATTCCCCATTCCAACCCTCAGATTTCCTGCACACACTGCTGCAACAAACAGCAACTGGTGTATTAGTTTGACTTAAAAACACTCTGAACCTCATGCGTGATGTTGCCAGACCTGCTGAGTGTTTCCAGCATTTTCTGTTTTTAACCTAAACCTATGTTTTCATGACTAATTTTGTCCCTTTCTGTCATAAAGGCAATGATTCATGCAAAGTACAGATGCACAGGGGCAAAAGTCCTTCAGCTTTGTCCTCATGATTGTTACTTGCTTGTGAAGCTAGAAAATGGTCACAAAGTTATTGAATCATGGAGAACATCACAACTAAGTTCGATCCTGTCCTTATCTGATGTTCACATGCATGTATTTTCCACAATGGCAAGAGCAGGAACTCTGGCTGATTCCTACCTTGCTGTGCAAGCCCCCCACCAATCCCCACTGAGTCCAGGAAAACAGAGCAAAATTTTAAATCCACTAGGTCCCACAGCTGAAACAGCAGTGAAAGCTTAAGGGGCATTTGTTTTCCTGACAGCACTTGGACGCTATTTATTCATAGCATCCGGTCCTATCTGACTTTTTTAATGCACGTTCATGCTGTGTGGCAAATGCAGGTTACCTTGCAGACAAGGTAGTGTGTTACCAATTAGATAAACAGTATTATTTATCTAGAAGGTCTCCAGTTCAATGCTCAGGTCTGCGCCAAATTAGCTCATCTTAATTAGGTCAACAGTAACAGCACTATAATTAATGTTGGTTTCTCTAGGCTGGGATGGAGAAATAGATAAACCTGATCGCTGTCCAATAACCTCTGCTGTAAAGTGCATACATGGATTTAGCTCTGGTGCACCCTACAGTAAAACAGCCTGCTGACGCGTACAGTCTAAGTTTGCAATAAAGAGTGGCCATGTGGGTAAAGTACTAGCAGATGACAGGAACCTATGGGATCACAACTCAAATAGTCAGTACCTTTGAGAGGGGAGGAGGTTTCCTAAAACACCGCCTCATGGACTTTTCAATGTTAGTCCAAAGAATTGAAGCTTTGCGCTCAATTACAGCTCCAACTACTGAAGGCTATGGCAACCAGCTACCTGGGGTTGTGAGAAGTAGCTCCCACTGAGAGCTATAGGAATTAGAAGGTTTCAGGGCCTATTCTCAGGGGGAAAAAATTAATCTGCTTTACCTAAACCCTCATTCTGAATGCAAAAACCACTGCTGGGAGTAGGGGCCAAATTAAATGCACTAACAAATGCTATGATGCATGCGTGTCAATTGCACTGATTGCCCTGCATTCCAAAGCTTGTGGTCCCCATCCCCCAGCTCCCAACATTCCCCATTGTTCTCCACTCAAGCTTGCAGTGATAGGTTTTTCTTCCCTTCTCGTCAGCAGAGATTTCAGAAGCTCACACAGAACTGCAGAAAGCTCCTGAGCCAAATATAAAGAAAACCTTCCACAAAAAAATGCTTTATTCATCTCAGATGGTGCATCCATTAAATAATTATTGTAAGCGTACATCATGCTAAGTAAAAATGCCAAGATGGAACCTTGCACACACTCCTGAGTCGAACCTATAATATCACCTTACAGCCAAAACAATACCCTGCACTAGAATCAACAGCTCTGCATAAACTAGAATCCTGCAACTGTTTTCTCAAGTGACCCTTCAACTCAACTTTGACCCCTACAATATTAACACTTCAACAATCATAATCTGAAATCGCTGTCATTACAAAACCGTTCACAGATTTCAGACTTCCTCCCAACTTCTCCAATTTACAATTTTTTGCAGTCATATTGAAAATAATCAAAGTACCTTTTACTGATTGGCAGAAGGTTAAAGAACACAAGTCTTTTGAAATCACAGAATTTCACTTGCATCTAGTCACAGAATCAGCATGATCTGAAGCCTCGTGTAACTTTCAATTTATATTGTCTAATTGTTGAGAAGTAAATATAGTCAATCTTTGTAATCTTGAAAGGGTCAAAATCCAAACAGCATGCTAGATACTTATAATATAGCTTATCTTTTATTTTAAACTCCAGGCATTACTGTTACAACTCACTGAAGGCCTTTTACTTCCCAATACTTCACAGGATTGTTCAATCTTAATTTTTTAAAAAGTGAGTTTGCCAAGTATCATTAAACTTATTTGTACAATGAGTTGGAAACCTGTACATCTCAGTCCTTTCAATCACTCTTTCACCAATTTACTGAAATATCAATCCTGAATGTTATAAAGGAAGATGTTGTCTGTGTCTCCCATGTTTTATCCCTTCAAAATGGTTGCCAAGAAGCAGCCTGGAGGCAGATATTTAAGTAGAACTCCATGCAGTTAAGTTTTAGTGATATTCACTAGTGACATTAGAGAGGGTACAGGGGAGATTTACGAGGATGTTGCCAGGACTGGAAAATTGCAGCTATGAGAGAAGATTGGATAGGCTGGGGTTGTTCTCCTTGGAACAGAGAAGGCTGAGGGGAGATCTGATTGAAATGTACAAAATTTTGAGGGGCCTGGATAGAGTGGATATGAAGGGTCTATTCACCTTAGCAGAGAGATCAGTGATGAGGGGACATAGATTTAAAGTGATTGGTAGAAATATTTTGAGGGGCGATGAGGAAAAACATTTTCACCCAGAGGGTGGTGGGGTTCTGGAACTCACTGCCTGAAAGGGTAGTTGAGGCAGAGACCCTCAACTCATTCAAAAGGAGCCTGGATATGCACCTCAAGTGCCGTAATCTGCAGGGCTACGGACCAAGTGATGGAAGGTGGGATTAGAATGCGTGGATCGTTTTTCGGCCAGCACAAACACGACGGACCAAGTGGCCTCTTTCTGTGCCTTAAACTTTCTATTATTCCCATTCATGGCACTTAGTTCATGATCTCACTGGAAAAGAGATTTTTATATTATACATAAAATGGCAACTCTCAAGCCATTTCTGAAAGCAGTTTGCAAACAACACAGTAGTAACAATGGAAAACAACAAACAGTAAAGGGGGTGGGGGGGCGGGGCAGGGACTGTATTTTTGCAAGCTTCTACTTCCAACATGCGGTCTCGCTAGCAGCAACTGCGGTAGCAAATAGAGGACTACACCATTGGTTTTCTAACCCATTGTAATTCTAGTCCATCATGAAGCTCTGCAACAGGTCACACTGTAACATTAAGGAATTACGAAGGAATTGAGCAGAAAGAATGCATTCTTTCTTTAACTAGCATTTTAACATTTTACTCTCGAAAAACAGGTCTTACAAGCAGTTACTGCACGATCAAGGAACAACTCACTGTATGCAGGAAAGTGAAAAGTGGCAAATATTTCACACTTGGACCAAGTTGGTACCAAAATGATCAGGGCCAGCTCAGAAATTCCTCTGAGCAGAAAGAAGTGCGGTGAGCTGCAATCCTACACTTGCTTGAAATATTATATTAGGTTAGCTCAGTACAGATGCATTTTTCAGCAATCTTTTAAACTCTTTACATAGAAACTATCTAATTGAAATGCGTATTCTTGAAAAAAAATGTACTTTAAAAGATAAAATGTTTTTTTTTAAAGAGAAGTTACTTTCTCCCAACTGGGCATCCCTGCAAAAAGCAGGGAGAAAAAAGTGGAGAGAGAGAAGTAACTATTCAGTTCCCAGGTCTGCCTGTGCTCCTCTGAAATGAGTAATAGGTATATTGGATAGCCACCTTCTATTTTGATCCCCAATTCACTTCACCGGGGCTCTGCTTAGTAGTTTCTTTCAACTCAGCAATGCGGATAAGAGATGCATCACAAACCACTCCACACATGTAGCAATTTTCAGATTAATCCCCAGTAACCCTTACCAATAATAAAGCCCAAGTTCATCCAGCACTTAAAAAACTAGCCCAATGGATGGCAAGGCTCCGTCAACAGCTCTCATATCTCTGAACACAAGTAAAAGCTTGTTGCTTGACAGAAAACTCCACCCTCACCTCCAGACTTCAGTTGCTCTGACTTTTTTTTTTGCTTCTCTCTATTTTAACAGATACTATCATCAATGCTACGGCTTTTACACAGACGGCCCAAAACACAGATCTACATACTCTTCCTTGCCCCATGTTGAAATTAAAACTCAATGAATTTCCCCCTAATCTAACTCATTCCTTCCAATGGCCTCAAAATGAGGAACGATTATCTTCCTAAATTTTCCTGCCTTCCTACAATCGCCTGGCTCATCATGTAGCATCTAATTTTCAATTTACTTCACCTTCCCTCCGACTCTTTTCAAATTTGGAGGAATTCTATATCCAATAATGCGAGAAACATAGGTGAAGGGCTGAGATTCAATGTTAAAAACCACTACAGAGAGATTAAGACAAGGGTAATCAATACAGTTATAAACCCTTCGGCACTTTAACTCTCCATTATTGACATAAAGCAAATCCAATTTACCAATTCAATTGTTTTCATCGATAAGACTAGGTGAAGGATCAAACCTCACAGTGCTGAAAAGAGGAAGAGGAGAAAAATCAGGAAACAGAATTGGTATCATAATTAAATGAAATTTGAAAAGTGGGTATACAAAATACCGCAACACCCTTGTAGGACTGCCAACGATTTTTCTTTAGTTGAAAAGAATCACAGAATCGTTACAGTGCAGAAGGAGGCCATTCAGCCCATCGAGTCCACACTGGCTCTCCGAAAGAGCAATTCCCTCAGTTCCATTCCCCTGCCTTCTTCCCATTCTCCCTTTTCATATAACTGTCTAATTCCCTTTTGAATGCTTCAACTGAATCTGCCTCTACCACATTCTCAGGCAGCACATTCCAGACCTTAACCACTCGCTGCGTGAAAAAGTTATTCCTCATGTCACTTTTGCTTCTCTTACGAAATATTTTCATGAGTGGGAACAGTTTCTCTGTATCTGCTCTGTCCAGACCCCTCATGATTTTGAATACCTCCATCAAATCACCTCTCGGCCTTCTCTTCTCCAAGGAAAACAGTTCTAACTTCTCCAATCTATCTTCGTAACTGAAATAAGCTAAGTAAATAGTAGATTGTGTATTTGCAGCCAGTGCTGCAAATTTGCACATGTGCTTGATTTTAATAAATAAAATCTCCACTGCCACTCTGGAATGGCATGAGCTCATGTTAACTGGTTAAAATTTTTGTCCAAACATCAGAATGGAAAGCCACCTCATGAAAACTTCCACATCCTTCCTCACAAATCATTCTGCTGTATCAGTGCTGTCTAACCCAAATATTGACACTATAATTCGTAAAGCCACATCTTTCCCCAAAGGCTTTAGGGATTAACATGGCTGATCCACATCACCTGTTACTTTATCACAAATAGAGATTTTTTTTGCACTGCTGTTTTGTCCTCCCATTATTTTCATTCCCCTAGTTACTCTAATTCATGCAATGTCATCCTTCACAACTTAATAATAGAGCCAAGTCCAGGAGCAGCTCTACAGAACATGCAACTAGACATGCTTCAGTACTGAAGGAAGAGGACTACTATCCACTCCCACAGATAGCTCAGGGTAAGGATAAAAAACTGTCTCTGCTAGAATTAGCATCTGCATCTTTGAGCTAGTGAGTGAAGGAAAGATATTAGCCAGGGTTCCCAAGAAAAGCAATACCCAGTGATTCCTCCTGGAAAGTATACCATGCAGATATCAATGACAAGACTGGGCTCAGATCAATAGCCTGCCAAAATTCACTCTCTCAATCTTGTAAACGAAGAATACCTTTTGCACAAGGTACTAAAGGTTAGCTAGATCCCATGGAACTGTACCCAGCAACAAATATCACCTCAGGAAGAAGAGGGACAAAACATTAAATGGTAAAAGGCTGCCATCTGTAACCAAGGTCTACCGCTAGATCATTTTGTTAGGTGTAAAAGTGTATTAGGCATAAGTGTGAAGCAATGGCTGGCAATCAATACGCTGGTATCCTATATTTATTTCACTTAGACTGCCTCCTTAACCAGCCCTGGACAGCCACTGTCCACCTAAAACTCAATAATTTTATAATGGTTATAATCAGTGGAGAAAAGCCTCACTTCCTCCAATGCCATTGGGCAGGCAATCTTAACTGTCCACACCCCACCACTGGATTCCTGCATTAATCTATGGTGATTCCATAGTCTCCAACACTGAATTTAAAATTCTCGTCCTCAAGTTCCTCTAGAGTCTCAGTCCACATCCACCAGCCTTGCATCCCTTCTGCACCTTTCGGATTTCTGACTCTAATCTTTTAATCATCGCTCCTTCCCTTAGCTCCAACACTGTGGACAGTTTATAGCCACCTTGCCCTACTCTCCAAGAACTCCCTCAAAACCCCTCCATTTATTTCTCCTCCTTAAAAAGCTTCTTCTCCAGCAAGCTTTCAGTCACATCACCCAAGCTCCTCTTCCCCAAACCTAGCTATCCATTCCCTCACCTAGCTTTCATTGGTACTTTTCTTACATTAAAGACGCTTATATAAATGCCAGTTGTTGTGGTTAATTCACTACATGAAGGATCATGGGTGTCAATTATCAATCTCAGCCACGCCACACTGTGTGGGGCCAAGCAGAGCCCCTGAGTTTCCACACACGGAAAAAAACAAAAATTAGAGAACAGTTCTCTTGATCATTTCTGCTCACTTTCTAGCAGCTTGTTTCAGCAGGCTTGATAAGTGGCATAGCAGCCAGCATCTTAAAAAGGTGCAGTTTGACTGGGACTGAGTGGCAGTGATATAGACATTCACTACTCCTCCAGAACTTAGTTTTGAATTAAGTTCAGACTAAGAAAGTCCTCTCTCTCGACAATAAAGGTCCTACATTAAAATTAATTTGGAGAATCCCAAGCCAATTGATAGTTGGTACAGACTGATAGCCAAAAAAGTGCCCCAAACGTTGTAATAAATTGATGATATGATTCAGTAATGACAAAGATGATTGGCAATGGAAATATAAAAAATGATACCATTACAGCAAAGGAAAATCTTCTGATGTTTAAGTTAAAATAAGCTACCTTGTCAAGTATAGCTTAGTTGAATTTGAAACTCTCTTTACAGTATACTCCTCTTAATTCAACATGGCTGTTTAATTCAAAATTATTTGAAGTGTAATTTTAGTACAAAGAAAAAGACGGAATTATCGACACTAGACTCCATACCTGGCTCGAA
The DNA here is from genome assembly GCF_036365525.1 of Heterodontus francisci. Taxonomy (NCBI): domain Eukaryota; kingdom Metazoa; phylum Chordata; class Chondrichthyes; order Heterodontiformes; family Heterodontidae; genus Heterodontus; species Heterodontus francisci. Next base: position 71,284,065 of record NC_090378.1, read on the forward strand.
CAGTGTGCTGCAACTCCAACCTTAGAAAAGCACACAGTCTACTACATTACATTTTTTAAAATTTCCCACACTAGTTATCTTGCTCCTTTTCAGGAGTGAGACTGCCAATTAGTCCAAATTAGAGCCAGTTCATAACACTAAGATCTTGACGACATCATCCAAACTAATTTCATTTAGGACCCTCACAAAAAGTTAGATGATATTAATCCCATCATAGACAGGACTGGTTCTGAACATTAGAAGGCATTTGCTTGGCTTTGCTTCTGTCCACTGCTACACCTAAACTAGTCTGAAAATGGTTGATGGGATAGCACAAGAGCAATTTACTCTGCATCCAACATGTGCTATGCCTGCCACAAAGGTGCCTGTGGGATAACAGAGTAATTTTTACTCTATATCTGACCTGTGCTATACCTAGCTTAAGAGCACTTAACCATGAAACTTAGTCCCCAAAAAAGGAATTATGATCCTTTCCCTAGTACTTGCATCTCTCACCATGATCGGCAGATCACTAGGCATATGCAATACGCTGCAGGAAGGAATAAATCATCACTTTTACCACCATGCTCTTCTTGGGCTATAGCAGTAATTCACCATCTCAAATCGCAGCAAAAATGACAATCTACCCTAGGACAGCATTTATTAACTTTCTAACAACTACAATCCCACAAGTCAGTTCCTGGAGGGGCACTCAAATATTGTAACATACCACACTGTGGAGTGATGGGACACAGGGCTGCACCGTGTTTCTCAGTGAGCTCCTTCAATTATACCACTGCAAGTTGTCTGCAAGTGCAGGCCAGGTACTTTCACACAACTCCCTTGAACCCACAAAATTCTGACACTGAAGAGAGAGAGTGCCACCCATTGAGCCACAACTGACACCAGAAAGAAATAGAAGGATATGCCAATAGGGTTAAATGAAGAAAGGTGGTAGGAGGTTCGTGTGGAGCTTAAACGTCAGCATGGATCAATAGCGCCGAATGGTGCATTTCTGTGCTGTAAATTCTATTTCATTCCTTGTAATTTTAATTGGACCCTTTTATTTGCTATATGCAAGGTAGGATAACTCTCCCTCCTAATAACATTAAGAGAAATGCAGACTGGTTTCAATCTCATAATGAAGAGCTGGAACCTGTCATAGCCGCTAAACGCATTGCACTGTTGAACTACAAGAAAGCCCCCAGCGATTTAACATCCGCAGCACTTAAAGCAGCCAGAAGTACTGCACAAAGAACAGCTAGGCGTTGCGCAAACGACTACTGGCAACACCTATGCAGTCATATTCAGCTGGCCTCAGACACCGGAAACATCAGAGGAATGTATGATGGCATGAAGAGAGCTCTTGGGCCAACCATCAAGAAGATCGCCCCCCTCAAATCTAAATCGGGGGACATAATCACTGACCAACGCAAACAAATGGACCGCTGGGTTGAGCACTACCTAGAACTGTACTCCAGGGAGAATGCTGTCACTGAGACTGCCCTCAATGCAGCTCAGCCTCTACCAATCATGGATGAGCTGGACATACAGCCAACCAAATCGGAACTCAGTGATGCCATTGATTCTCTAGCCAGCGGAAAAGCCCCTGGGAAGGACAGCATTACCCCTGAAATAATCAAGAGTACCAAGCCTGCTATACTCTCAGCACTACATGAACTGCTATGCCTGTGCTGGGACGAGGGAGCAGTACCCCAGGACATGCGCAATGCCAATATCATCACCCTCTATAAAAACAAAGGTGACCGCGGTGACTGTAACAACTACCGTGGAATCTCCCTGCTCAGCATAGTGGGGAAGGTCTTTGCTCGAGTCGCTCTGAACAGGCTCCAGAAGCTGGCCGAGCGCGTCTACCCTGAGGCACAGTGTGGCTTTCATGCAGAGAGATCGACCATTGACATGCTGTTCTCCCTTCGTCAGATACAGGAGAAATGCCGTGAACAACAGATGCCCCTCTACATTGCTTTCATTGATCTCACCAAAGCCTTTGACCTCGTCAGCAGACGTGGTCTCTTCAGACTACTAGAAAAGATCGGATGTCCACCAAAGCTACTAAGTATCATCACCTCATTCCATGACAATATGAAAGGCACAATTCAACATGGTGGCTCCTCATCAGAGCCCTTTCCTATCCTGAGTGGTGTGAAACAGGGCTGTGTTCTCGCACCCACACTTTTTGGGATTTTCTTCTCCCTGCTGCTTTCACATGCGTTCAAATCTTCTGAAGAAGGAATTTTCCTCCACACAAGATCAGGGGGCAAGTTGTTTAACCTTGCCCGTCTATGAGCGAAGTCCAAAGTACGGAAAGTCCTCATCAGAGAACTCCTCTTTGCTGACGATGCTGCTTTAACATCTCACACTGAAGAGTGCCTGCAGAGTCTCATCGACAGGTTTGCGGCTGCCTGCAATGAATTTGGCCTAACCATCAGCCTCAAGAAAACGAACATCATGGGGCAGGACGTCAGAAATGCTCCATCCATCAATATTGGCGACCACGCTCTGGAAGTGGTTCAAGAGTTCACCTACCTAGGCTCAACTATCACCAGTAACCTGTCTCTAGATGCAGAAATCAACAAGCGCATGGGTAAGGCTTCCACTGCTATGTCCAGACTGGCCAAGAAAGTGTGGGAAAATGGCGCACTGACACGGAACACAAAAGTCCGAGTGTATCAGGCCTGTGTCCTCAGTACCTTGCTCTATGGCAGCGAGGCCTGGACAACGCATGCCAGCCAAGAGCGACGTCTCAATTCATTCCATCTTCGCTGCCTTCGGAGAATACTTGGCATCAGGTGGCAGGACCGTATCTCCAACACAGAAGTCCTTGAAGCGGCCAACACCCCCAGCTTATACACACTACTGAGTCAGCGGCGCTTGAGATGGCTTGGCCATGTGAGCCGCATGGAAGATGGCAGGATCCCCAAAGAAACATTGTACAGCGAGCTCGCCACTGGTATCAGACCCACCGGCCGTCCATGTCTCCGCTATAAAGACGTCTGCAAACGCGACATGAAATCGTGTGACATTGATCACAAGTCGTGGGAGTCAGTTGCCAGCATTCGCCAGAGCTGGCGGGCAGCCATAAAGACAGGGCTAAATTGTGGCAAGTCGAAGAAACTTAGTAGTTGGCAGGAAAAAAGACAGAGGCGCAAGGGGAGAGCCAACTGTGCAACAGCCCCGACAAACAAATTTCTCTGCAGCACCTGTGGAAGAGCCTGTCACTCCAGAATTGGCCTTTATAGCCACTCCAGGCGCTGCTTCACAAACCACTGACCACCTCCAGGCGCGTATCCATTGTCTCTCGAGATAAGGAGGCCCAAAAGAAAGAATGCAAGGTAGGATAACTCTCCCTCCTAATAACATTCTCTTGCCTCCTTTTACCAGAGAGTAAGAAAAACAAAGTAAACAGCAATGAATCCCAGATCCATCAACATGGAAACCTAGAGGCACATGGAGCAGCTAGTCTCAGGATAGCCACAAGGTAAAGGCGAGATGGGCTGCATTGTAAGCACCACTGCTCAAAATGCTCTTTCTTGATGCAACCCAAGTTTAGACGATCAAAATTCTGTACTTGCACTGTTGAATGTTTTTGTACAGTTCAAATACAAGATTTCACCATTACGTTTTACCGAAATCCTAGTGACAACTCTGTCATATTCCAAACACAATGAACAATCTGAGATTTCCTTGGGGACAAAACAAGGACCTCAGGATTTAAATTAGACCACCTCAAACCCTGCTGTTTTAAACAAGCATCGAATGGTAGGTAAACGTCTTTTAATTTACAAATAATTTTACTGCCATTCTGCTGTAAATTTCCAAAACAAAAATTTACATCATTCGATGCAGCACTGCTTTCAGAATTGTGCCTGTTAATGATAATCCTAATTATCAGCTCATCCACCTTGCCCAGCATATACATTTTTTAATATCTGCCTCAGACAGCTGTGCTCTCCGTGTTTGAAGTGAAATGTCAGCCCTTGCTAATATGACATTGCTTACATCATTAGTGATTTCTGAGTGCTTTGAAGTTGCAGTTCAAAGCCCGATTAAAAATTCTGATTTATTCTCTCAAGCTCCAGGATTCTAACCACAGTTCCTCCAGGACTTGCTGAACGCATTCTGTTTTATACATTTCACAGAACAATGTCATGGTAAAATAAGATGAAAAACTGCAGTCTTCGTCAACGGTGACATTCTTCAAAATAACCTCTTGGAATGATATTATGGTTGGAACCCAACCAACAGGCAATCATGTACAACAGAAAAGATTTCCCTCTGCTACCTCCCACACAGCACTCACTGAAGTGTGCATCATTTCAAAGGTAGCACACACTTATTAAATGGAACAAAACAAAGGTTCACTTTCCTAATTAAAATATTAATTTTAAAAACTGACAATGGATAGGCAGATACCAAAAAAAATTTCTCTGTTGAATTATCATTTTTTAAAAATCTGACAAGCACCATTAATGTATTTCCCCAATGTGTCCAATCCTCTTTTGAAGGACTTCCTCATCCTGGGATGTTGCCCACAGTGCCAGCCACTCTGCAAGTATCTTACACAAGTGACTATATTCAGTGTACAAATCTAGACAATGATTGTCAGTAGGCTATTCATCCATAGGAACATCACAGCTGAGCTGGATTCATTGCACACCAGACAGGCACACTTGCCATTAAGAGTCACAGTGTAGTGATAATAGTGATTTGGAATAAAATTGTGAGCAATTTTCCATTATTTTGTTGCTCCCCTTCTATTGCCCTGCCTAATTCAGCACAGACCAGGGACTGAAACTGTTACATTCTTGATCCATTTAGTACAACACCACAGTACTAATGAGCCATTTTGGGCAACCTGGCTATCAGAAGCATTGACTCTTCAATGAAAGACTTGGAGATTTGGATTTCTCACCCCAACTTTGTTCTGTCTCCTTCATGTAACACAACCATAGGAGCAAAAAAACAAGCAAACAGATAATCTGTTGCTGGACCAATGGCTAGCATCACTTGGCCGCCAAGATGTATAAGAAAGTGATCAAACGAAACAACCATTAGTTTATCAACATCCTCTGTTTTCCCTTCATTATATAACAAAGTAGATAATTAAATCTATGTCCTTCCACTCCAATGATCTGGTCAATCCCAACAGTCCCTGGGCCTTATTCTTACTGGAGAAAGGAGTTCTTCCAACATTTACTTATCCTCTCCTGAAGGCACTAATTCACGCTGATGGACATTGTGATAGGATTCTCAGACATTTGTACAACATTTTATAATTTCACAATCTTCATGCATGAATCTATACAATTTATTTTGTCAAGCTTTGACTGTGGAACATAACACAGCTAACCCGGATTCTCACCCAGCATCCTCACATTCATTCATGGGATGTGGGCATCGCAAGCTAGGCCAGCATTTATTGCCCATCCCTAACTGCCCTTGAGAAGGTGGTGGTGAGCTTCCTTCTTGAACCGCTGCAGTCCAAGTAGGGTAGGTACACCCACAGTGCTGTAAGGAAGGGAGTTCCAGGATTTTGACCCAGCGACAGTGTAGGAACGATATAGTTCCAAGTCAGGATGGTGTGTGGCTTGGAGGGAAACTTGCAGGTGGTGATCTTCCCATGCATTTGCTGCCCTTGTCCTTCTAGATGGTAGAGGTCGTGGGTTTGGTAGGTGCTGTCTAAGGAGCCTTGGTGCGTTACTGCAGTGCATCTTCTAGGTGGTACACACTGCTGCCACTGCGCGTCGGTGGTGCAGGGACTGAAAGTTTGTAGATGGGGTGCCAATCAAGCGGGTTGCTTTGTCCTGGATGGTATCAACTTTCTTAAGTGTTGTTGGAGCTGCACCCATCCAGCCAAGTGGAGAGTATTACATCACACTCCTGACTTGTGCCTCGAAGATGGTGGACAGGCTTTGGGGAGTCAGGATTGTTGGCGTCGCTGGCTAGGTCAGCATTTATTGCCCATCCCTAAGCTGCCGTTGAGAAGGTGGTGGTGAGCTGTGACTGTGGAACATAACACAGCTAAGCCTGATCCTTACCCAGCATCCTCACTTCACAGCAAGGGATGTTGGATATTGGTCAGTGGATAGAACACTGGCTGATAGTTCCCACCCTAGATCAAACATGTTAATGACGATTTTTCACCCCAACTCTTGCACCAGCTGAGATTAGCTAACTCAGGACAGAATGAGACGAAAAGTGAACCTGAGATCTTGCAATCTGCATGGTTTAGTTACACTAACTTTACCAACTGAGTTAGTGGAGGAGCATGCAATTTTTCCTCATGTACCATTATGGCATCAATTACAAAGAAACTGTAGTTTATTCTGCTGTGCATTACAGAACAATAACATACCCTGTGAACAAACAAAGCAATTGGGGCAGCTCCCCTTCAAACTTTGACGCACACATGGTCCAAATGCCAAGTATCATACTGTGCGGTTTGGCAAAATTGAAATAATTTTATAGATATTTAATATCAAAATACATGTAGGAGAAGCTAAAGGTGTATGCTCTGTCAAAAGAATTAGAGAAAGCTATTGGCCGGAATTTTATGCACCCCCCCCCCACAATGTGCGGGAAGGTGGCGGGGGGGGGGGGGGGGGGGCGTAAAATGGAGTGGGAGGCTCGGGGGGCCCTTCCTGACCCACTCCCGCCTCCGCCGCCACTTTTACATATGGCAGCAGCAGCAAAAAACGGCCCACCCACCCCTGGCCAATCAAGGCCCTAAAGTAGCCACTTAAGGGCCTCCACCCACCGCCACAGGGATTTTACCCTTGGCAAGCAGGCAGCCCAGGCCCGAGAGAAGCCACCTGACAAAAACAGGTGGCTCTCTGACAGCCTGGGGGTGGGGGCCCTCATGATCAGGCACCCTGTGCCCGACAGGGGGCCGCTCCCGCTGCCCCAATCACCCCCAACACACCCCAGAATCGACCACCCTTGCCTCGCCAGGGCCCAACTAAACACCCTGGGCAAGGCACCAAAAACTTATCCGGGCTCTCTGACATCATCTTCCCGATGGCTAGGTTACAGTCCCAGCAGTGGCCACTGCTCCCGGGACTTCCTACCTCAAGCGGGCAGACGTCCCGCCTCAGACCAATTAAAGGCCGGGGAACGGCAAAATGCAGATCGGATCCCCAGGTAAGGCAGAGGCGGGTTTGCCACCAACTTTTCAGTTGGCGGACAGCTCCCATCCACCGAGGGAAAAATCCCGGCCATTAACTTTTTAAAAAACAATTATGTAGACATATTGTTCCATCAATGTCATAAATTTGACACTATACTTTAAAATATATATACCATACCATTGAAGCAGAATGTTATTTATGGCTATAAAGACAATCTGATGAGGAATTTAACAATGGACTGTATCCAGATTGTAAACTTACCTCTCAACAGAATCAATTGCTGCCCCAGTGGCCTTTGTGAATAAATGCATCACCTGGTGTGATGCTAAGTCATAGAGAGCAAAAAGGTCCCAGTTTCAATTCTTGGTTTGTGCTGTTTAACTGATCTCAATCAGGACAACAGAAAGCTCTCAGCAACCCGAGTTTATGGAGTGGAAAAATCATCCACTGTCCCTGATGCTGACTGCTATCCATGAAACTCTGCTGCTAAGTGCACGAGTGGACATCAGATGAAGACTGGGTCAAGGCATGGCTGCAATGCCGTACCACAGTCAAACAGCTTGGCAACACTCTCTGCCAGGGCTCAGATATGAAAACTGTCACTCGGGCAAGGTACCAGAAGGTTCCCAGTACTAGTGAAACCATACTGCAGCAGAAATCAACATCTTCAGAAGAACAGTTGAAAACAAAAAAAAAAAATTCTCAGTAGTTCCAGAAGCTTTCAAATCCTCATAGGTTCTTTCCTATCTTGTGATAACTCATACAACCCATTATTTATATAATTAAGTACAACAGTAGTCAGAATAAATAAATTACATTTTGTGACCTCCATAAACATCTGAAGGAACTAAGATGGTTTTAGGGCTTATATTATTACAAATTGTCAAAAGAAAAATACTATCCTTAGATAGTTGGTTAAATAAATTTGAAAGCAGCTGTGTTTGTAGCCTTTTGCATTCGGCAATTTATAAACTAAACAAGGAAGCACACAAAAGGAAGGGGAGATACTCCGTGGATCATTCAAGTCAGGAATACTAGCCCTGAGCTACAAGCTTCCCTCAATGCCTGCCCCATTCCAAACAGGTGGGAATGAAGTGTAAGAGAAGGTGCTTATCCTTATTGTGGTACAATTCGACCAGGAAAGCTAGTCAAAAAGCTATTGGTACATACAGGGCATCACAACCAAGGCTATCCCTATCTAACATCCACACACTTTTCAGCAGTGGTTACTGCAGAGCAGTTAGAAGCTAGAACCCTGCTGATTTTCCTCCCTAGCACTGAGCAACCCACTGTGTTAACCCCACCCACAAACACCCACCACCCCAACTTTGGTCAGTTGACTGCATACAGACCAGGAATCAAATCCGGAACTTCCTGGTCTCTGTTTAATACTACATCACACTACACTGACCACCTAATTAACTTGGATAGCTCAAGCTCGTCTTTCTTATTATACAAATCATTTTTTAAAAATCAACATTTACTGGAGTCTAACACATAAACATTAAAGTCAATGAAGAGAGGGACTGTAGGGGTTATTAAGCCGCCCACCCATCGAGACAAAACCATCCCACATCTTAAAATGAGAATAGAAAATGCCGGAAAAACTCAGCAGGTCTGGCAGCATCTGTGTAGAGAGAAACAGAGTGAACGTTTCAGGTCTGTGACCCTTCCTCAGAACAGAGCTGAAACATTAACTCTGCTTCTCTCTACACAGATGCTGTCAGACCTGCTGAGTTTTTCCAGCACTTTCTGTTCTCATTTCAGAAATCCAGCATCCGCAGTATTTTGCTCCCACATCTTAAAGTGATGCATAGACCGAGCCTTTTAACACCTCCTTGACTGCCAGGCCCATTTGCTTTCACCTTTTGTCAGCCCCACACAGACCCAAGATATCATCCATCCTCATGTCTGTCACTGATATCTGTGGGCAGGGAACAGAAGCAAAAACGATAAACTTTAACTTTGAGATTGTCTCTTGGAATGAACATAAAAAAGCCGTGAAGCATACTTTTAAAAACAAACATAATTAAACACACAATTAGTAGGTTTTAACACAAAAATATCAAGATTTTTTTTCCTGAGTTACAAAGTTAACGCCATAGTGACATATCAGAAGATGTAAGCTGAGGACATGTGAAAAGGATAAGAACTGAACTACTGAAACATTCTAAACACGTCTGAATACAAACATCATTTGAATCACATCACCCATGTGAAGCCTGTACTGCTTGGGATAATGGAATAGAGAAGTCACAAGTCAGAGGCATCCATGGATTACCAACAATCCTCAAATCCTTTAATCCTCAATCTGGGAGCATCATGTAAAACTAAAAAAATTTAAAGTGTAAAGTCTGTACTGAATACAGGTTATGGTCAAGGAGAAAGACTTAATGAAGACTTAGCACCTCAATACCAAGAGTGAACTCGATACAAGTTCTCAAGCAAATATCCTATCTTCTTCTTCTTTGGCCTCCTTGTCTCGAGAGACAATGGGTAAGCGCCTGGAGGGGGTCAGTGGTTTGTGGAGCAGCGCCTGGAGTGGCTATAAAGGCCAATTCTAGAGTGACAGACTCTTCCACAGGCGCTGCAGATAAAATTGGTTGTCGGGGTTGTTACATAGTTGGCTCTCTCCTTGCGCTTCTGTCTTTTTTCCTGCCAACTGCTAAGTCTCTTCGACTCGCCAAATATCCTATATAAACATGAATAACTAATAGCGAGAGAATTTCATGAATAAATGAAGAGGAAGGGAACAATGGCTGGAAATGGGATTGCGCATTGGAACAAGACAAAAGAGATGTGATACAGGGATGTGAATGATGCATGTACACCTTGTATTGAATGGGAAAAGATGCTGAATGCATCTGAAGGGAACACTGGGAAATAGGATGGTCAATCGTGGTTAGCAAACAGAATGGGAATTGTTTGGAATAGGTGCAGACTTATCCAAATTAATTTTATTAATCAATATGACAGCAGGCGCCACCATCCAGCCCTCCTAAACAATTACTAGCAAATCAGTTCATACATTAACTAAGCGAGGCAAACACATTCTCACTAGGGATCTTCATTATAAGGCTGCACAGTTTCTCAGTACACTGATGCACCCAAGTATAAAAATGAATAAACTGGGACATTATAGGAACAGGTTCACCTAACTGAAAGGTCTATTTATTTGGAGGAGGATGCCTCACTCAGGTGTATTTTTTGCAGAGGGTCGCAGGGTACTAGGACCATCCACTGGAGAAAAGGCACGTTCTTACCTGCATGTTGAAGACTCCAAGCTCGCTGGTAGCCAGGACTCGCATCTGATTCGCAAGAACTTGTGCCTCGTCCAGAATGGCAAAGTCTCCCGATTCGGACGGAGCAGCGGATCCGAATGAGGGGAGCAGGAGGAGCGGGACCAAGAGCGGGAGCAGCGCGGTGAGGAGAGCGGTGAGGAGAGCGCTCACTGGGCAGGACGGATAGGCACTCCGGGGCCGCTGAGATACTGCCATCGCCGGGACCCATGCGGAATGTCCAGCTCCCATTTCAACACATCCGCGGCTCCCTCTCGCCATGACGAAGAAAAAACAATCTGGATGTGCAAAAAAAAAACTTTCCTCAAACTCTGACGCAAACTCCCCCCTTTCAAATATTTTACTCGCACCCCCCAAAACAAATGCACGAATCTTTCCAAATGCAAATATTTCTCTTTCTTCCCCCCGCCTCCAAACAGAAACAAAATATACAAAAAGAACTTTATTCCAATGAGATTCCCTAAAGCAGCTTCCCCTCCAAATGCGAATCCCGAGACTCGCTGCTAACTCTACGGGAAAAAAAGGTTTGAATTCCAGCCACAAAAGATCAGTGCAAAACCCGGGCTGGATCTCCTGCTAAAATGCAAGCAATATAACCATGGCAACCCCACCTACGCAATGCAATCATCAACGCAAAAGATACTTTTAGGTCTATTTGATCATCTTCCCCACTCCCCACTGTTACCTTTATAAAAGCTCAAATCTAAATGCTACTCCCATTTCTGGGGAGGATCTCCTGCCAGTTCTCAAACACACTAACACAAGATACAATCTGTCTGATCTCATTTCTTAACTCTCTATGTACAACACATCTTACCTTATCTTTTATTTTATCAACGCCATCACCTTTAGTAATCCTCTGAACTTTCATTACTCCTAAACTCCAATTACCCCAGCCTCGATGTTCCTCATCCTCTCACTATTCTCATTGTATTGATGTCGAACCTGATCTCATTGTCACCCATTCTAATACATTCTCTCCCAGCACCTCCAAGTTGTGCAATTCCTTAAGTCTTCTTTTCTTCCTGAAAGCTACAGGTTTTTAAAGCCCGAGCTGGCAACACTTGACTCTATTTCATTTATTTCGTCCTCTTTATTACTTCTTCTATCCTTGTTGATGTCCTCCCGCACCTAAGTTTCTCAGTAGTAAAAACATTTTTGCCAATCCAAGACATTCAAAAATTAAATCCACTCCGCTTTTTAAGGAACGTTGTATTTACAAATCGGAGAAGGGATACATCGATCGGCAATTGAAATCTATTGCAAGTTTAAGAAATTGCTAAACGATTTAACAAAGTATGAAATAGAGGAATAAGTGAGTGGACCTTTTTAATATTGTGAAATGCAGATTTGAGAGAAGTCTTTAAATTGTTTAACTTATTTGTTTGGAAGAATAAGCCTAATACTCCCCCTCCTTTCCTATGGAGTTTACCTGCCTGGGCAGACTTGGAAACCTGCTGGTTTGCTTTTCTTTTCGAGTCTGTGGTTTCGTTTACAATGGAGTGTTTCTTATATCAAGCTTCTGCTGCGCACATCTTTGCGGCAGTTTTAGAACGTTGTTTGAAAGAATTAGATTTCTATTCCAAGAAAAAAATCTTTACACCCTTTTCTTTCCCAGTGCAAATCTATATTTTACAAGAATAATCCCTTAAAGGGCTTATTAAAGTAATTCTTAATACAGCATATTTTTAAAAAAATTGTCTGACCATGTTCATCAATTTTGTATGATCTGATTGCATGGCGGGTACCACATAACCTCGAAAACCTCTGATTGTTTACTGCTAACCATGTGCTTAATAAGGATCAATGAGATTCTTCAGTATGTCAGTTGCTTTCTTGATCAGTCCAGCCTTTATTTACAAGATAAACAATAATGAAGAATACAAAGAAGGCAATAACTACAAATGCATAGAAATACAGAGAAGTTACAACACAGAAAGAGCCCAAACAGTTCCTGTTAGTACAGGACAAGCCCATTCCTTACAGAAACGCAAGATGGACACAGATGAGAAAGGCTATTTGGCCCATCTTAGTTCATTCCATCCAAAAGACCCTACCGTTCCCCCTTCATGACATCTAACTGTTTCTTAAATGATTCCAAGCTTGTTGCTTCCATTATCCTACTTGAAAATCTATTTTGATCACTTTTTGTGTGAAAAACTTCCTGACATCAGTCCTAACTTATTGGTTTGAACCCATATCACCTTTTCCAAGTGTCACGCTTTAGTTTGCAGCAGTACTGCAGAGCTACTACCTTTTCTATACCACATACTATCATATATATATCTATAAAGTCACCTTTCAGCAGCCTCCTTTCATAGTTGAAAACCTCAAATTTCTCCAGTCTTTTCTCATAACACAGATATCTGACAGTAGGATCAGTTTTGTGACTCATCTTTTTCTTGCCTTGAATGTCTCCCTTATGTCTCAATGACCAAAACAGGACACAGGACTCAAGGTGTGATCTGACAAGAGCACTATACAATTTGAGCAGTATTTCCTCTGACTTGTACTTTAATGTTTTAACTGTAGGTTAGCATTCTATTTGTTTTCTTTATTGCTGCTTCACAATAATTGGAAGTTTGACACAAAATTTCAGTGCTATGAGTATTGTTTTGCCTCCAAAATGATGTCTGCGGCACACACACTCATTTCTGCTGCTAGCCAGGCCAGAAGCTAAGTGCGCACACAGGGAGCATCTGCCAGAAGTATTCAGAGTAGGCAGATCATGATGTCAGTTAGTGTGTAGCATTAATTTGATGCCAGCGCTGCCATTTAGGAGCTCAACCCTCCAGCTAATGCTGTGTATTAAACACACACAGCCAAAAATGTGTTCAACAGCAGGAAGGAACCACCCTCCACCCCGCCCCCAAAAAATGCTACTTAAAGAGATCATCAACTAGTTTCAGGTTATTTGCTGATTGATTTCGACTGGCTTTTGCTGCAATTGTAGAAATGTTTGGTGGTCTACAGAGTTATTTAAAATTGCTGAAATCTACAGGGAATGGTGTGGCACTTGCTGCTGGACTTTATCCTGATCTCAAAGATTCTGCACAAACCACTAGCTCCCAAACATGGGCGCAGTAGTGTGCACCCCCCTTGGCCTACAGGGAGAATGAACAGAGTCAACACAGAGCTGGACAGGCTGCTGGAAGAGGGAGGAGGGGGAGAAGGACTCTCAGCAGGAGGCCATATCTGCCTAAGGTGTTCAGGCAGCAATTCTTCTACCTGAACCTCATCGAGCAAATCTGTCAGATGTCTGCACTTGACTGAAATCTGCCATCTGCTGCAGCCAGAGAGGCGGATGAGAACGGCATTGTCAGTGGCGATGAAGATAACTGTGGCAATGAATGTTTACGTGTCGCTGCCTTCCAGGCTGGAGCAGGGGGAGGCAGTGGCATCGTGGTATTGTCACTGGACTAGTAGCCCAGAGACCCAGGGTTTTGCTCTGGGGACATGGGTTCAAATCCCACCACAGCAGAAGGTGGTATTTGAATTCAATTAATAAATATGGAATTAAAAAGCTACAAAACCATTGTCGATTGTTGTAAAAACCCATCTGGTTCACTAATGACCTTTAGGGAAAGAAATCTGCTATCCTTACCTGCTCTGGCCGACATGTGACTCCAGACACACAGCAATGTGGTTGACTCTTACATGCCCTCTGAAATGGCCTAGCAAGCCACTCAGTTGTATCTAACTGCTACGAAGTCAATAAAAAGGAATGAAACCAGACGGACCACCCAGCATCAACCGAGGCACCGGAAACAACAACGGCAAACCCAGCCCTGTCGACCCTGCAAAGTCCTCCTTGTTAACATTTGGGGGCTTGTGCCAAAGTTGGGAGAGCTGTCCCACAGACGAGTCAAGCAACAGCCTCACGGAATCATACTTGACAGATAATGTCCCAGACACTGCCATCACCATCCCTGGGTATGTCCTGTCCCACTGGCACAACACACCCATCAGAGGTGGCGGCACAGTGGTATACAGTAGGGAGGGAGTTGCCCTGGGAGTCCTCAACATCGACTCCGGACCCCATGACGTTTCATGGCATAAGGTTAAACATGGACAAGGAAACCTCCTGATGATTACCACCTACTGCCCTCCCTCAGCTGATGAGTCAGCACTCCTCCATGTTGAACAGCACATGGAGGAAGCACTGAGGGTGGAGGCAATGTACTCTGGATGGGGGACTTCAATGTCCATCACCAAGTGATGGTAGCTCGGTAGCACCATTACTGACCAAGCTGGCCGAGTTCTAAAGGACAAATCTGCGAGACTGGGTATGTGGCAGGTGGTGAGAGAACCAACAAGAGGGGAAAACATACTTGACCTCATCCTCACCAATCTGCCTGTCGCAGATGCATCTGTCCATGACAGTATTGGTAGTAGTGACTACTGCACAGTCATCTTGGAGATGAAGTCCCGCTTGCACATTGAGGATACACTCCTTCATGTTGTGTGGCACTACTACCGTGCTAAATAGGATAGATTTCGAACAGATCTAGCATGCAAAACTGGGCATCCATGAGGCGCTGTGGGCCATCAGCAGCAGCAGAATTGTACTCAACCACAATCTGTAACCTCGTGGCCCGGCATATCCCCCATTCTATCATTCCCATCAAGCCAGGAGACCAACCCTGGTTCAATGAAGAGTGCAGGAGAGCATGCCCGGAGCAGCACCAGGCATACATCAAAATGAGGTGTCAACCTGGTGAAGCTACAACACAGGACTATCTGCATGCCAAACTGCATAAGCAGCATGCTAAGCGATCCCATAACCAACGGATCAGATCTAAGCTCTGCAGTCCTGACACATCCAGCCGTGAATGGTGGTGGACAATTAAACAATTAACTGGAGGAGGTGGCTCCACAAATATCCCCATCCTCAATGATGGGGGAACCCAGCACATCAATGCGAAAGATAAGGCTGAAGCATTTGCAATAATCTTCAGCCAGAAATGCATAGTTGATGATCCATCAGAGCCTCCTCCTGAAGTCCCCAGCATCACGGATGCCAGACTTCAGCTGATCCGATTCACTCCGTGTGATATCAAGAAACGACTGAAGGCACTGGATACTGCAAAGGCTATGGGCCCTGACAATATTCCAGCAATAAATCTGAAGACCTGTGCTCCAGAACTTGCCGCGCCCCTAGCCAAGCTGTTTCAGTACAGCTACAACACTGGCATCTACCCGGCAATGTGGAAAATTGCCCAGGTATGTCCTGTACACAAAAAGCAGGACAGGTCCAACCCGGCCAATTACCGCCCCATCAGCCTACTCTCGATCATCAGTAAAGTGATGGAAGGTGTCATCAACAGTGCCATCAAGCAGCACTTACTTAGCAATAACCTGCTCAGTAACGCTCAGTTTGGGTTCCGCCAGGACAACTCAGCTCCTGACCTCATTACAGCCTCGGTTCAAACATGGACAAAAGAGCTGAACTCAAGAGGTGAGGTGAGAGTGACTGCCCTTGACATCAAGGCAGCATTTGACCGAGTATGGCATCAAGGAGCCCGAGCAAAACTGAGGTCAATGGGAATCAGGGGGAAAACCCTCCGCTGGCTGGAGTCATACCCAGCACAAAGGAAGATGGTTGTGATTGTTGGAGGTCAATCATCTGAGCTCCAGGACATCACTGCAGGAGTTCCTCAGGGTAGTGTCGTCGGCCCAAGCATCTTCAGCTGCTTCATCAATGACCTTCCTTCAATCATAAGGTCAGAAGTGGGGATGTTCGCTGATGATTGCACAATGTTCAGCACCATTCGTGACTCCTCAGATACTGAAGCAGTCCATGTAGAAATGCAGCAAGACTTGGACAATATCCAGGCTTGGGCTGATAAGTGGCAAGTAACATTCGTGCCACACAAGTGCCAGGCAATGATCATCTCCAATAAGAGAGAATCTAACCATCTCCCCTTGACATTCAATGGCATTACCATCACTGAATCCCCCACTATCAACATCCTAGGGGTTACCATTGACCAGAAACTGCACTGGAGTAGCCATATAAATACCGTGGCTACAAGAGCAGGTCAGAGGCCAGGAATCCTGCATCGAGTAACTCACCTCCTGACTCCCCAAAGCCTGTCCACCATCTACAAGGCACAAGTCAGGAGTGTGATGGAATACTCTCCACTTGCCTGGATGGGTGCAGCTCCAACAACACTCAAGAAGCTCAACACCATCCAGGACAAAGCAGCCCACTTGATTGGCATCCCATTTACAAACATTCACTCCCTCCACCACCGACGCACAGTGGCAGCAGTGTGTACCATCTACAAGATGCACTGCAGCAATGCACCAAGGCTCCTTAGACAGCACCTTCCAAACACGTGACCTCTACCAACTAGAAGGACAATGGCAGCAAATACATGGGAACACCACCACCTGCAAGATCCCCTCCAAGTCACACACCATCCTGACTTGGAACTATATCGCCGTTCCTTCACTGTCGCTGGGTCAAAATCCCAGAACTCCCTTCCTAACAGCACTGTGGATGTACCTACCCCACATGGACTGCAGCGGTTCAAGGAGGCAGCTCACCACCACCTTCTCAAGGGCAATTAGGGATGGGCGATAAATGCTGGCCTGGTCAGCGATGCCCACATCCCATGAATGAATAAAAAAAGACAACAATTGCAACAGTTTGTTGTCCATATTTGCAGAAAGGGGGGGGGGGGGTACAGTCTCTGAGGTTCTGTGCTCTAAGAGAGCTGAATCTATTTATTCTCTCTCACCAGAGAGAAGCAGGTAGAATGAGCACACAGCTTCGTGAGGATTGCAGGGTACCATTGACTGCACGTACATTGCTTTGTAGGTGATGCATGCAAGTTTGAAATGTACCGCAACCGAAAGCGATTTCACTCCCTTAACTTTCAGCTGGTATACAACCATATGCAGTGTATCTTGCAGCTCAATGCCCTGTATTCTGGTGGCAACCATGGTGCCATCAATATGTGGCAGTCCACTGTGCCATCTGCATTTGAGCAACCACAACAAACTAGACGGTGGCTATTGGGTGACAAGGGCTATTCTTTGATGACATGGCTCATGACTCCAGTGTGCAACCCATGCACACAGGGGAAGAATGTACACAATGAAAGTCATGCTGTCACACAAAATGTGATAGAGCAGACTATTGGGGTGCTTAGACAGTGCTTCCACTGCCTGCACTGCTCTGGAGGAACCCGACAGTATTCGGCAGTGTGTGTGTCAAGATTCGTGCTGATCTGCTGCATGCTGCACAACCTCACCATCATGAGTGCACAGCCTTTGCCACCAATTATACGTCGACCAGCCAATGAGAAGGAGGAGGTGGGGAGCAAGCAAGCAACACAGCCTCTTTCTGGCCATGTTCTCTGTAATCCATTCATCCAACTGTGATAACAGTTAACGCAACTCCAATTCCCCATTCACCAACAGTCCCCCACCTTACCTACCCTCTCACAGTATCCACTGGTCCACAGAGTCTGCAAAGCAACAGTGAGTGTGCAAAAATTTGGAAGATGGAGTATAATGTGGGAAAATGTGAGGTTATCCATTTTTGTAGGAAGAATAGAAAAGCAAAATATTATTTAAATGGAGAGAGACTGCAGAATTCTGCAGTACAGAGGGATCTGGGTGTCCTCATACATGAAACACAAAAAGTAAGCATGCAGGTACAGCAAATAATTAGGAAGGCAAATGGAGTGTTGGCCTTCATTGCAAGGGGGATGGAGTATAAAAGTGGAGCAGTCTTGTTACAACTATACAGGGTGTTGGTGAGATGACACCTAGAGTACTGCATAAAGTTTTGGTCTCTTTATATAAGGAAGGATATACTCGCATTGAAGTTCAGAGAAGGTACACTAGGTTGATTCCTGGGATGAAGGGGTTGCCTTATAAGGAGAGGTTGAGCAGGTTGGGCCTATACTCATTGGAGTTTAGAAGAATGAGAGGTTATCCTATTGAAACATATAAGATTTTGAGGGGGCTTGACAGAATAGATGCTGAGAGGATGTTTCCCCTCATGGGGGAAATCTAGAACTGAGGGAATAGTTTCAGAATAAGGAGTTGCCCATTTAAGACGGAGATGAGGAGGAATTTCTTCTCTCAGAGGATCGTAAATCTTTGGAATTCCCTACCCCTAGGAGCTGTGGAGGCTGGGTCATTGAATATATTATTAAACCAGGTGAGAAAGGGGTCTAGGGTTCCCTCTCAGCCTTCACCTGGTCTTACCATAACAGGGTTTAATTTTTAAAACACTGTTTTTATTCCCCCTTGGTGAATCCTTGTTGACCGCTTTCCAATTATAAGGCAAAGAAACCAGCACAAACAGGTTTTCTTAGGTTTAAAGAAGAAAGGTTGAAATTTATTAAACTTAAACTTAAACTCTAATTCGGTTCACGCCTACGGATACACGACATGCCCACACTAGCATGCATACGCGATACACACATGCAGATAGAGATAGAAAAGAGCAGAAGAAAATAAAGTGAAAAAGTTTGAGGCAATTTCTGAAGAGGATTTTTGTTACGGTTCTTCGAGCTCACTGTAGAGTCCTTGATTGTAGGTCGATCTTGCTTTTCATTGAGGCCCAGTATTCCTCTTAAACCTTGTTCACTGTAGGAGACTTTTCTCTCTTGGGGTTCATGTGGCTTCAGTGGATTTGGAGTTTCGTGAGAAAGAGAGGGAGAGCCAAACAGGAGAGGAGCCAGCCAGGAGAGGTCTTTTCAGTCCAGGAGCAAACAAACACTCTGAGTTCATACTGTTTGGAAAAAAACAGGTTGCCAAGCAGGCTAGTCACGTGACCAGCTGGCCTGACCATGTCTGTTTGTGGATTCTCTGGTCTTAGCCGACTGTGGAATGTCTCTTCTTACACACAATACCTGGTGCTCAAAGTCCACTGGGGGTTAAATTGGATAAGGGAAGTAACCCTTTTGTCTCCACAAGCACTGTCTGTTAATATGCAAGTGTCTTTCCAGCCAGTGGCCTGGAGATTTTTTTGAACAAGTCCTTTCTTCACTTCAGCAACAGTTTTCAAATCAATGTTCATGACAAAATTAATATGCCTCATTCTTGGCAGGTGGGGGTCTAGCATGACAATATTCAAGGCCGTGATAGACAGATTCTTGAACTATAGGAGAGTCATGGGGTATGGGGACCAGGCAGGAAGGTGGAGTTGAGGCCAAGATCAGATCAGCCATAATCTTTTTGAATAGTGAAGCAGATTCAAGGGGCTATATAGCCTATTCCTGCTCCTATTCTTGTGCTCTTATGCTCTTATGGTCAAGGGCGCTGGTGGAATGGCAGTGGTGGGAGGATGAATGCTGTCATCCCTAGAGAGGACTGGTATCCACAGCTATGATGGTAGCAGTCTGAGTTTGCTTGGTAGCAAGCTGAGCTTACACGACTTCTGTCTGAGTTTCCACTGCAGCATCCAGATGCTGGGCAGCTTCTGCTTGTGCTGTGATGGAAGCTGAAGTATCAGCCATCAGATAGTTGGGTCCACAAGCATCCTAATTGAATTGGCCACCGCTTCCACACTTGAAAGGATGGGCTGTAAGATCTGCGTAAAGCCCTGTGCCAAGTTGGTGCTGGACTCTTCCATGCTCCTTGACATTGACCACAGGCTTTCTGGCAAGCCTGCCAATGCACCAACTATTTCATAATGCATACCCGTCAGCCTTCTTCTTTATCCCATCAAAGTCCTCATCTAAGGCTGGGTTAGCAAGTTTGCGATGACACGAAGGTTGCTGGAGTTGTGGATAGTGTGGAAGGCTGTTGTAGGTTGCAACGGGACATTGACAGGGTGCAGAGCTGGGCTGAGAAGTGGCAGATGGAGTTCAACCTGGAAAAGTGTGAAGTGATTCATTTTGGAAGGTCGAATTTGAATGCAGAATACAGGCTTAAAGACAGGATTCTTGGTAGGGTGGAGGAACAGAGGGATCTTGGGGTCCATGTCCATAGATTGCTCAAAGTTGCCACCCAAGTTGATAGGGTTGTTAAGAAGGCGTATGGTGTGTTGTCTTTCATTAACAGGGGGATTGAGTTTAAGAGCCGCGAGGTTATGCTGCAGCTCTATAAGGCCCTGGATCGACCACACTTGGAATATTGTGTTCAATTCTGGTCGCCTCATTATAGGAAGGATGTGGAAGCTTTAGAGAGGGTGCAGAGGAGATTTACCAGGATGCTGCCTGGACTGGAGGGCATGTCTTACGAAGAAAGATTGAGGGAGCTAGGGCTTTTCTCATTGGAGCGAAGAAGGATAAGAGGTGACTTGATAGAGGGGTACAAGATGATGAGAGGCATAGATAGAGTGGTTAGCCAGAGACTTTTTCCCAGGGTGGAAAGGGCTATCACCAGGGGGCATAATTTTAAGGTGATTGAAGGAAGGTTTCGGGGAGATGTCAGAGGTAGGTTCTTTACACAGAGAGTGGTGGGTGCGTGGAATGCGCTGCCAGCGGTGGTAGTAGAAGCAGATACATTAGGGACATTTAAGCGTCTCTTGGATCGGTACATGGATGATAGTAGAATGAAGGGTAGGTAGTAAGTTTGATCTTAGAGTAGGTTAAAGGTTCGGCACAACATCGTGGGCCGAAGGGCCTGTACTGTGCTGTACTGTTCTATGTTCTATGTTCTATGTAAGTCTCCTACAGCAGAACTCATGTGCAATCTCACCCTCCAGCGAGCTGACACCTCTGGCTGCAGGCCATTCATGCCCGATGTCTCACCACATACCGATCCTGCCTCTAAGAAGTATGTGCAGTGTTAATATCTGAGCGGCTGGCTCCAAGTGTGAGTGAGTGACAGTGTTTCTTCTTCATCATTCTCTTCCTGCCATTCCACCTCTTGCTCTCCCTTGAATACATTGGTTGCAGTTCTTGGGTATATGAAAGGCGTTTGGCACAAGGGTAAGATTGTGCAGAGGGGAGGGTAGGAAAGCAAGAGGTGCATGCTTGCATCTTCTGCAGCTTCTAAATGAGAAGAGATTGTGGGGAAAGAGGGATGTGGGATGTGAGAAGGAGGATTAGGTGTGAGGATACTGTCAACTTCGATGGTTTCAGCCATGCCGCTGGCCACGGCCTCAGTTGGGTTACTTGGTGAAGGCAAGCACTGTCTCCTTCATATGGGTAAAGACATGCAGCCATACCTGCCCCTGCCAGTTTGATTCTGCAGTTTCCAATTTCTTCTGCAAGAGACAGGGAAGTGTGTCAGTGAATGTGGTTTGGGTGATGTGACTGCCACAGTTGCTTTGAACCAACAGTGCCCCAGAAACTATGTGTGTTCTGCATAGGAATTCACTGACACAATGAAAGATGTGGATTGGCCACTGGGTACCTTGCCAATTTCTAATATCTGGATAGCTGGTGTGTACTTCCAGGAGAAAATTAACTGGATCCGAGGAGCTGACTCTTGATATTTTTGGCCTACAGTCTGTGGAGGAAGGAGGGTAAAGTGAGTTTGGATGTTCTCCCTTGAACACATTGGCTGCTGGTTCTCCAATGCCTTAAATTAAAAATTCTCATCCTTGTGTTTAATTTCTTCTCTGGCTTTACCCATCCTTATCTCTAACATCCTCCAGCCCTACAACCATCTCTCAATACTTCTGCATTTTTCTGAATCGAGATTTTATGTATGCTCCCTCACCTAGCTGTGCCTTCAACCCATGTTCTGGAAATCCTTCTCAAACTCTCTTCCTCTTTATCCTCTTCATCCTTTAAGACCATCCTTAAAATGGGCAACTAGGTATATGGGCAATAAATGTTGGTCTTACTAGTGACATCCACATTCCAAGAAAGAAATTTTTAAAACCACCTCTTTGACCAAGGTTATCTGTTAACAGCTTCTTTTGTTCAGCATACAGTTTTTCTTCCTGCCTCTGTGAAGGACCTATTTTCTACATTAAAATAACTATATAAATGCAAGTTGTTGTTGCTACAACCTTACTCATATTTATTTTTTTTAAAAAGGTATGGAGAATGCAGCAGACTATGATCATTTTGGAACATTTTGCTGGGCTATAGAGAAGTATTGTGCCTGAATGCAAACAGTTGATTTACCGTCCCAGTGGTATGCTGTGCAGTAATACTGGCTGAGGAAAATGTTTCATTGTATTTACATTCCACAGCTGTGTGGGGTTTTTCACTGTGGTATTCAGCCATGGCTGCAGATGATAGCCCTGTTCTCCTGGCAACTATCTGTCTATTTGAGCCTTCAAATATTGTACGCATTGCACATTGAAAGCATCAGGGAAGCTTTTTGAATAACAGGCACTTAATCTTTCTATGGCAAGGCATCAGCTGAACATTAATTGAAAAACTTTATTGTGTACAAAGCCAATCGGGTTGATGTGAGGAACCTTGATGCCTACATAGGTGCCAGCTACTAGAATAAAAGCAAAATACTGCGGCTGCTGGAAATCTGAAATAAAACAAAAGTGCTAAAAATACACAGCAGGTCTGGTTGTACCTGTGGTGAGAGAAACAGTTAATGTTTCTGATCTGGTTCTTGAATCTTCCCTAGCTGAGGCTCATCGAGCCGATCCAGTACTGAGAGAATTAGCACAGGCTGCCCAGTCTGAAATTGAAGCAGAGGGAGTCCCTGATTGCTACTATTTAAAGAATGAGGTACTGATGAGGAAGTGGAGTTCTCCTCAAAGTCCTGAGAGCAAGGAGTGGACAGTGGTTCACCAGTTAGTGGTGCCGCAGAGGTACCGGGGAGAAATATTAAGAATGGCCCATGAGATTGCAGTGGCTGTACATGTCGGTATACGAAAAACCAAAGCCCACATAAGACAGCAGTTTGACTAGCCAAAACTCCAGAAAAATGTGGTAGAGTACTGCAGGAGTTGCCACGTGTGCCATGTTGAGGGGAAACCCCAACCTACAGTGAAATCTGAACCCCTAAGTCCTGTACCAGTGTTTAGAGGACCCTCCAGCAGTGGGCTGGTGAATTGTAAGGGACCACTGTTGAGAACATAAGGGGACAGGCAGGCACAGGGCTGGCAAGAAGTTAGAGAGGAAAGGGGAAACAGGGAGAAAGAGGACAAGTTAAATGACATCCGAGAGGATTCCCAAATGGAAAACCCTACTGTCCGGTCAGCCAACCCCGAAATGTTGGGGAAATTAGGCCCCACATCCTCCAATGTAAATGCAGACACTAGAAGCACCCCACCAGAGTTGCTAACAGCATTTACAGAAACCTGCAGGGGCAAAGGGAGTTCTCAAGAGGACAGAGAAACTGTGAGGGTGATGCCTCACCTAGTCAAAATGCCACAGGGAAGTGCAGTAGAATCTGGACGAATACCTGCAAGCAGGAGTGTCCCAGAGGACAATGGGAAGATTAGCAAAGAATCCCTTCCCATAGTCAGGAGAAAAGGGAACCAACCATACCTGAAAGTGAAAAGCCCTTGCATGACTCACCAGAGCACTGAAAGAGAGATCAGGGTGGATCCACCCACTGCCGACTGTCATGAGTAGAACTCCAAACCAGGACTAATTAAATTTAACCCTCCCCCTGCAGACCTCAACAGAAACAAAGGCACCCTAGGCAGTCATGGAAATGTACAAACTACAAACCTCCCCAAAAATCACATGTTTATTGCAATGCTCATTCCCAACGTATTGCAGGCTGACAGTGAAGAAACTTTAAACCCCTTGGGCAACACATAACTATCTCAGACCAACCTCAAGAAAAGGGGAAGTTTAAAGCAGCACTGCTACAAAGGAAAGACAGCCTGTAACAATTTTTAAGAATTCTGAATGAATGAGAGTGAATGTGAGGAATGCATGTGTGTTTTCCTGTACTTTCTCTTCTTTCTACTTTTACAATGAAATGCTCCCCTAATGTCGCATTTCATTAAGCTGGATGTGGAGGTGTGACAGAAACCACACCTGTCAAAATGAGACATATTAATTTCATCATATGGAACATTATTATTTGAGCGTTTATTGGACTTTAAAAAACTTGTTTTAAAAAGACCACAGAACAGTGGCTGAAAACATGGCTGTACATTTGCATTTTAAAAGACAGTGGCATGGAGAGACAATGGGAGTACCCCCACATTCTATTAGCCAGATGGGTTTTGTCGATAGTGATGATCAAGAGACATTGAGATTCATTGAATGTGTAAGAGCCAGCATTCCACCCCCCATCCCCCAATTAAGAGTGTCTGGTAAGCTGTGACTAGTCCACAAACCTCGCAGGCGAGGTTTTCTGAAGCAAAAGGCTGGTCGCATGACTAACCCGCTGGCCAACCTAGAGTTAGTTGAATCGTGCTCACCGAACAGTTTTTGGAAGAGACTACAATTGAACTTCAAGAAGTGAGCACTCCCTCTCCCTGTCTCTATCTCTCACGCAAAGTTCCAGGGACCCACAGAAGTAACTTAAGCCTCAAGACAGAAGACCAGTGAAACAAGTTTGAAAGTGTGCACTGGGCTCCAATGAGAACTGCAACACTTAACTTCAATCAAATACTTTACATCCAAATGAGAACCAGTAACTGAATTCCATCTATTACTTAAAACCTTTCCCCCTGAATTCTTTCTCTTCCTCTGTCTCTATTTGTGTGTGTGTTTATCACGTATGCATGCTAGTGTGGTCGTGTCGTGTATTCTTAGTAGTTTTAACTGAGTTAGAGTTTTAAAGTTAATAAACTTATACCTTTCTTGTTTAAATCTGAGGAAACTTTTCTGGTTGATTTCTTTGCAATTACAATTAGACAGCAGTGAGCAAGGACTCACTGAGGGGAAGCTAAAAACACAGTGTTTAAAAATTAAACCCTGTTTCGGCCAAACCAGGAAACGGCTGAGAGGGGTGCCCTAGACCCCTGCCTCACCTGGTTGTAACACTGCCATGGACAGATGCATCTGCGGTGGGTAGATTGGTGAGGATGAGGTCAAGCAGGTTTTTCCCTCTTGTTGGTTCCCTCACCATCTGACGCAGGTCCAGTCTGGCAGCTATTTAGCACTTTGCCAGCTTGTTCAGTAGTGGTGATACTGAGTCTCTCTTGGTGATGGGCATTGAAATCCCCCAGAGTACAATCTGTGCCCTTGTTGCCCTAGTTCTTCTTCCGAGGGATATTCAACATGGAGGAGTACTGATTCATCAGCTGAGGGAAGGCAGTAGGTAGTAATTAGCAGGAAATTTCCTTGCCCACGGTTGATCTGATGCCATGAGACTTCATGAGGCCTGGAGTCAATGTTGAGGACTTCAAGGGCAATTCCTTCCTAACTGTATACCACTGTGCCGCCACCTATGGTGGGTCTGTCCTGTCAGTGGGATAGGTATACCCAGGGATGATGGTGGATGAGTCAGGGACATTGGCTGTAAGGTATGATTCGGTAAGTATGATTATGTCAGGCTTGACTAGTCTGTGGGACAGCTGTCGCAATTTTGGCATAAGTCCTCAGATGTTAGTTAGGAAGATTTTGCATGTTTGACTGAGCAGGGTTGTCATTTCCAGTGCCTAGGTCAATGCTAGATGGTCTGTCTGGTTTTATTCTTTTTTGACTTTTCTCTAGCGGTTAGGTACAACTGAATGGCTTGCTAGGCCATTTCAGAGAGCAGTTAAAGTCAACCACATTGCTGTGGGACTGGAGTCATATGTAGGCCAGACCAGGTAAGGACAGCAGATTTCCTTCTCTAAAGGACATTAGTGAACCAGATGGGTTTTTATGAGATTCCGCTAGTTTCGTGATCACCATTACTACAATTAGCTTTTAATTCCAGCTTTATTAATTAATTGAATTTAAATTTCACCAGCTGCCGTGGTGGGATTTGAACTTGTGTCCCCTGAGCATTGGCCAGGACCTCTGGATTACTACTTACTATCCTGAGTCGGACATATATCACTGTTTCTTTATCATTGCTGAGTCAAATTCCTGGAACTCCCTACCTCACAGCATTGTGGGAGCAAGTTCACCACACAGATTGCAGTGCTTCAAGAGAAGGCCTGGCATCACTTTCTCAAGAGCAACACGATATGGGCATTAAGTGCCTGCCTTACCAGTGACACCTATGTCCCAGCTTTGAAAACAACAGATAATTGGTACATTAAATGGTTTGCTGGTCATGTGCAAGGACAAATCAGACTGAAGCAAAAATACTTTTACAGTCTTCAAGAAAATAATTCTCAACAGAACAAGGATAAGTATTGAGCTCAGTTACCAATGATAACAACAACTAGTATTTATATTGTGCCTTTAATGTAGTAAAATGCCCCAAGGCGCTTCACAGGAGTGTTATCAAACAAAGTTTGACCTGAGCCACATAAGGAGATATTAAGGCAGATGACCAAAAGCTTGGTCAAAGAGGTAGGATTTAACGGACATCTTAAAGGAGAGAAGAGGGGCGGTGTATAGAATTAAAGGTAACAAAAGCTGAAATCAGAGTAGGTAAAAGGTCATTGGAGAAAAAGATAGTGGATAACTGTGGTAGCAACAATTTTATTTTACCTATACTGGGAGTCAGAAAGCCATTAAGACTGCACAGAGCAGTTGGTGAGGGTCTGGAACTCACTGACTGCAAGGGTGGTAGAGGAATAAATCCTGATCACATTTAAAAATACTTGGATATGCACTTGAGGTGCCATAACTACATGGCTATGGACCAAGAGCTGGAAGGGGAGATTAGGGTGGATAGATCTTTTTCGGCCAGCATGAACACAATGGGCTGAATAGCCTCCTTCTGTCATGTATATTTATGTTTCTATGTTTCTGTTAGAGCTATTGAAGGATTCATAGGGCTTCTTCAGGATATGTCAGAAGTTTTAAATGGCTTCTTTGCATCAGTCTTCACTCCAATACCATAATGCAATGTACAGTTGACACTAAAGTTGTAAATGTCAAAGTGGTTGCAGTAAAAGTCCTGAAATGAAACAAGGGGTCTCAAAACAGATCAGTGGCTGGTCCTGGTGACATGGACTTAAGGGTACTCAAAGAAATGGGAGCTCTGCTCAGAAAGCCCCTTGCTTACATATTTACCAGCTGATTAGAGTCAAAGATTGTTCTCATGGACTGGAAGGAGGCTTATATTGTGCCAATATTCAAAAAGGATAAGTCAGAACTGGGAAATTATGGAATAAAAACAGAAAATGCTAGAAACACTCAGCAGGTCAGGCAGCATCTGTGTAGAGAGAAACAGAGTTAACGTTTTAGGTCAATGACCTTTCACCAGATCGATGAAAGGTCTTCAACCTGAAACAATAACTATGGGCAGGATTTTCTAGCCCCATCGAGGTTGGGAACGGAGGTGGACAGGGCCTGGAAATACCGGAACCGCCTGCAGGCATGCCAGTTCTCCAACCCACTTCCAGACTTCATCCATTTTGGCCAAGTCAGGTTCAGGGCCCGGCAGGGCTGACCGCCCCCACAAGGTAAGCAGCCAATTAGGCTCATTAAGAGCCTAGTTAAAGATAGGTGAAGGAGGCTGACTCAGATTTTCCAGTGGGCCTCCTGTTTGCCGATGTGATGGGGGCAGCTTATCTGCCTGGAGACGGGCACCCAGCGGCAGGTCAGGATTCCAGCATTCCAGGCAGGCCTATAGGCCTTCCGTGCTTGCCTGGGTGGGGGTGTAGCCAAAGGCCAGCCTATAGAGTGATATCCACACCTCCCTCCTCCCGCCCACAACAATGGTGGTAGCCAGGCTGCTTTCTCTGTTTATTAATTACATTTTTAAAACTTTTGGTGGGAGGGCACCTCCATGTTGAAGAGCCCTCTCAGGTACTTACACTTCACTGCCACCAATGTTCCTCTGATGTTGGATGGCCTCTGATTGGCCCTCCAGCTTTGAGAGCCTGCCTGCTGCCTTTAACTGGACAGGGAAAATGTCTCCACGCCACTTAAGGGGACACCCTGATCAAAATTCCAACGAGAGACTGTTTCCCCCTGGGGGTGGGTTCAGGACGAAAACAGTGCCAGCTCCTGTTTCCCACTCCCAAAATGAAAATTCAGTCCTCTCTTTCTCTCCTCACCGATGCTGCCTGACCTGCTCAGTATTTCCAGCATTTTCTATTTTTATTTCAGATTTCCAGCAACTGCAGTATTTTGCTTTTGTATTATTGGGAAATTATGAGCCGATTACCTTAACTTCAGTTATTGGCAAGTTGCTTGATGGAATTATCAGAGATACTCTATGTGACCACCTGTACAAAGAAGGGATTATTAGAGACCCTGAACATGGCTCCTGGAAAAGAAGGTTATATTTTACCAACCCGGATGAATTTGTGAAAGTTACTAAGTTGGTGAATGAAATTAGCCCAGTCAATTTTAAAAATCTTTTTACCAGACCCCAAACAATAGATTCCTTTACAAGACAGAATCCTGTGGGATTGTAGGGGGGACCCTGGGTTGGATAAGGAATTAGTTACATGCTTATAGGCAGAGGTTGTTATTAATGGTAGTGATTCAGCAAGGAGAACAATTACAAATGGAATCCTGCTGGGACTGATGTTAGCACCATTGCTGTTCACAACCTTTATTAATGATCTGAGTGATGGTGTTATGGAACGGCCTGTCCAATACAAAGCTATGTGTGAGTGTTGAAACCATGGATGAGAAAAAAACGGCTGCAATCAGATCTAGATTCAATGAGGGAATGGGCCCACATTTGGCAGATATCATTTAATATAGATAAAAGTATTGCTTTGCATGTAGACATATGTCTACCATGCAAGGTTCCAAACTAACATCTGTGGAGTGGAAAAGAGACCTCAGTGTTAATGGACATGAATCTCTGAAAGTTGAAGACCACTATCACAAGACTATAGCAAAAGAAATAGTAATAGGTGTTCCGAAGAAGGGTCACTGACCCGAAACGTTAACTCTGCTTCTCTTTCCACAGATGCTGCCAGACCTGCTGAGTGAATCCAGCATTTCTTGTTTTTGTGTTAGTAATAGGAAGGATTGCTCGGACAATCTTATGTAAAAGAAAAAGCACCATATTATCTTTGTTTAAGAGCTTGGTTAGGCATCATTTCAAATACTGTCCAGTTCTGGCCCCCTCACATGGTGAATGATATGGAGGTCTTGAAAGATTTGGAAAAGGTTTAGAAGAGGCCCATTATTGATATTAGCTTAAAAGTCCCTGGTTACTAGAAAAGCCTTAGAAGCTGTTTCTTTTTACTCGAGAAAAGTGTAGGCTGCAGGGAGATATATTTGTGGTTTTTGAAATAACAAGCAGATTAGACATTTGTCCAAGTAGATAAACTATTTGAATTAGATAGGTTAGGTAGAACCAGGGGACATGGACATAAGTCACATAAGCATAGAACTAAGTAAGGAGTTTGCAAGTTCTCCCTGTGACCGCGTGGGTTATCGCCGGGTGCTCCGGTTTCCTCCCGCAGCCAAAGACTTGCAGGTTGATAGGTAAATTGGCTGTTGTAAATTGCCCCCAGTGTAGGTAGGTGGTAGGGAATATGGGATTACTGTAGGGTTAGTATAAATGGGTGGTTGTTGGTCGGCACAGACTCGGTGGGCCAAAGGGCCTGTTTCAGTGCTGTATCTCTAAATAAAAAAAATAAAAATAAAAATAAAATAACAGGAGGGTTTTCTTTTTGCAGAGGCTCATGGAATTTTGGAAATAGTTGTAGACAGATTTCCTGAAGGGAGCTGGTTGAGTTCCCAGCTGTGGCTGATAACTCAGCAAGTGCATGAGGTATTAGGCGATGGGTCTTGTGGTCATTGTGGTCTCTTGGGATTTGTTTTGATGATCTTTGGAGGCTAGAGGGGAATATTTCTCCTCTGAATTGGTCATGGAATTTTTAAAACCTTTTGTTTGTTTGCTCCTCCCAGGAGATGATGTGGCTTTTGGTGTATAGGAGGCATTGGAGCTCTATTCGTTTGTTGCAATGCGACTGTGTTGGACAGGCTCAATAGACCAGCTAGTCTTTTCCTTTCTGGCTATTTCCTATGGTAGTATGTTCTGAGTGCATCCAACACCTTCCCCTCTCCCACATCTTCCAGTTCCATACAATCCTGCCTAGGATGCCCTTCACATTCGCACATAGAATTATTTGCAAGACTTGGTGAAAGGACATTTATCTGAAATGTTATTTCTGTTTCTCTCTCCATACATGCTGCCTGACCTGCTTTGCAGTATTTTCAGTTTTTATAACCGAACATCATTACTTCTTCAAAACTTAATATAGATTAAATAACCACTTTTTAACAACAATATAGAGACCATGCTACAGGGCTGCATCTCTACTGCAGTGCTGTAGCAGACTGGGATTGCCTTCATCCTAATATAATGAACAGGGAACTGAAGGGACAGACTGGAAAGTTCAATGTGGTGCATTCAGCAATGACACAAGCAGACTCTGTCATATTGCTAGTACTGAGCACTGGACCCAAATAATGCCCCATGATCAGCGGGAGGACAGACTTAATTCCCGCAAATGCTGCAAGATAGCACCCTAAAGATCTTGGAAGCTGATGACCATTGATCTCTTCAAAGAGTCTTCTAAGGCTAGAAGGCCAATAATCAATGCTTCCAAGTTGAAAGTGGTATTAGAGAGGAAGATGCTGATGTACCTGGAACTGCCATTCACTCCAGGTAGTGCTGCATACTTAAAAATCTGGATGGTGCTGCAAAAAGTGACATTGGATTTTGTTGTGATACTAACCTTCTGCTACATGTCCTCCAAAATGATCCTCAATGCCTGCACATTGTTGTGTTGCTTGTCCAGCTTTCTTCTTTTCAGAGGAGGACTCCTGCGATCAGAATCTGAAGGCTCTTCAGCCATGGGCTTACATCTGCTCAGCTTCCAATCAGCACTCTCAGAGTCCACTTCCACTCATTGATTCCTCTGATTTCCTTCTGCTTTTTGCTTCACTGAGTGATAATTCCTCATTGCAACTATCTATTTCCCCTGAAAGAGAAGGAATGAATGACAACCTTGATGAGAATATCATGGCACAGCCTTGGTCAAAGGGTCTATTTTCTTCCTTTTCTTCTGTGGTTTATTGCTGCTTTTAAGAGGAAAGTAGGATGAAAGACAAATTAAAAATTTAACAGAGAAACTGACGTGCTGCTATTGAGCAAGTTGCACTTGAAAGAGCATGAACAGCTTGCTTGCAAGAGCATCTGGGGCTCCACACCAAGAGATGGAGAAACAGCAGATTGTCCAGTCAAAGATATAGCTGCCATTGATCTTGCTACTTCCTCTGGAAGAGCCTCATTGCTTTAGTTGAGGAATGGAAAAGTTGGCATCCGTGGGACACCTTGAGGGAAGGTGTACTTGCAGGTTGCATTTTGCACCAGGGATCACTGGTGCACAGTATCATCCTTTGGAGCAGTCCCTGAGCACAGTGGGACAGTTACTCATATTAAAAAAGTACATTCAAGGGAAATTTGAAGAATTTAGCTTATATTGGAGGCACTAGCCATAATTTTCCAATCTTGCTTAGACACAGGGATGGTGCAAGGGACTGGAGAATTGCAAATGTAACACCCTTGTTCAAAACGGTGTGTATAGATAAGCCCAGCAATTACAGGCCGGTCAGTTTAATGTCGGTGGTGGGGAAGGTCCTAGTAACGTTAATTTGGAACAAAATTAATACCACTTGGACAAATGTGGGTTAAGTAAGGAAAGCCAGCATGGATTTGTTAAGGGCAAATCATGTTTAACTAACTTGCTGGAGCTTTTTGATGAGGTAACAGGGGGTTGATGAGGGGAATGCGGTTGATGTAGTATACGTGGATTTCCAAAAGGCACTTTGATAAAGTGCCACAAAACAGACTTGTGAGCAATGTTAAAGCTCATGGAATAAAAGGAACAGCAGCAACACGGATACAAAATTAGCTGAATTACAGGAAACAGAGAGTAGTGGTTATTGGAATAAGCACAGAATACTGGGAGAGATAGATCACACTAGAATAGGGAATAGTAAGTTATTAGGTGGCGTCAAAGTAAGGGAGAAAGTAATAAAGTCTAAATCAAGATTAATGTGCGTGCATGTGAAGCACGGAATGTGGTTAATAAGATTGGTGAGTTACAGGCGCAGATTGACATGAGGAAATATGATGTTGTGGCTATAGCAGAGACTTATCTCAAAGGAGGGCAGATACAAGATGTTCAGGAAAGATAGAAAAGGAAGAAAAGGGGACAGAGTGGTGGCACTGATTAAGGAGACAATTGAAGTGCCGGAGAGAGAGAATATCCCTGATGGGTCAAGGATGGAATCCATTTGGCTAGAGCTAAGGAACAAAAAGTGCAGTTACATTGTTCGGTCCAGTCTATAGGCCACCAACTAATGGAAAGGATGAAGAGGAACAAATTTGCAAGGAAATTACAAAGAGATGCAAGAATTATAGAGTAGTTATAATGGGGGAATTTAATTATCCAAATATAGCCTGGGATAGTAGTAGTGTAAAGGGCAGAGAGAGGCAAGAGTTTCCAGAGTGTGTTCAGGAAAATTTTCGACAGCGGTACGTTTCCAGTCCAATGAGAGGGAAGGCACTGTTGGACCTGCTTCTTGGGAATGAGGTGGGCCAGATGAATCAAATATCAGTAGGAGAACATTTAGCGGACAGTAATCATTGTATCATAATGTTTAAGTTGGTTATGGGGAAGAACAAAGAAAAATCTAGAGTAAGAATCATTAACTGGGGGAAAGCCAAATCCAATGGGTAAGAATGCATCTGGACCAAATAAATTGGAATAAAAGGTTGTCAGGAAAAACAGTAGCTGAACAATGGGCTACCTTCAGTGAAGAAATAGTTTGGGCACAGTGAAAGTATAGTTGCTTGAAGGGGAAAGGTAAGGAAAATAAATCCAGTGCTCCCTGGATGACAAAAGAGATGGAAATTAAGATGAAAAAGTGTACTTATGACAGCTGTCAGGTAGATTTTTTAATATATATTCTTTCATGGGATGTGGGCATCTCCAGCAAGGCCAGCATTTGTTATTCATCACAATTGCCCTTGATCACTGAGTGATTTCAGAGGGAAGTTAAGAGTCAACCACATTGCTGTAGGTCCAGAGTCACATGTCAGCCAGACCAGGTCAGGACAGCAGATTTTCTTCCCTAAAGGACATATGTGAGCCAGATGGGTTTTTATGACAATCAATGATAGCTTCATGGCACAACTACTGAGACTAGCTTTCAATTCCAGATTTTTATTCATTAATCAAATTTATTTATTAATTTAATTTCAATTCCACCAGCTACCATGGTGGGATTTGAACCCATGTCCCCAAGGCTTTAGCCTGGGCCTCTGGATTAGTAGATCAATGACAGTACCACTGTGCCACCAACTCCCCTAATATAATGGAGAACCAGGCTGAATATAGAAGGTTCAGAAGGGAACAAAGAACAGTACAGCACAGGAACAGGCCATTCGGCCCTCCAAGCCTGCGCCGATCTTGATGCCCCTAAACTAACACCTTCTACACTTCCGGGGCCCATATCACTCTATTCCCTTCCTATTCATGTATTTGTCAAGATGTCTCTTAAAAGTTGCTATCGTATCTGCTTCTACCACCTCCCCTGGCAGCAAGTTCCAGGCACTCACCACCCTCTGTGTAAAAAACTTGCCTCGCACATCCCCTCTAAACTTTGCCCCTCGCACCTTAAAGCTATGTCCCCTAGTAACTGACTCTTCCACCCTGGGAAAAAGCTTCTGACTATCCACTCTGTTCATGCCGCTCATAACTTCGTAAACCTCTATCATGTCGCCCCTCCACCTCTGTCATTCCAGTGAAAACAATCCGAGTTTTTCCAACCTCTCCTCATAACTAATGCCCTCCAGACCAGGCAACATCCTGGTAAACCTCCTCTGTACCCTCTCCAAAGCCTCCATGTCCTTCTGGTAGTGTGGCGACCAGAATTGCACGCAATATTCTAAGTGTGGCCTAACTAAGGTTCTGTACAGCTGCAACATGACTTGCCAATTTTTATACTCTATGCCCCGACCGATGAAGGCAAGCATGCCGTATGCCTTCTTGACTACCTTGCCACCTGCGTTGCTGCTTTCAGTGACCTGTGGACCTGTATGCCCAGATCTCTCTGCCTGTCAATACTCCTAAGGGTTCTGCCATTTACTGTATACCTCCCACCTGCTTTAGACCTTCCAAAATGCATTACCTCACATTTGTCCGGATTAAATTCCATCTGCCATTTCTCCGCCCACGTCTCCAACCGATCTATATCCTGCTGTATCCTCTGACAATCCTCATCACTATCTGCAACTCCACCAACCTTGTGTCGTCTGCAAACTTACTAGTCAGACCAGCTATATTTTCCTCCAAATCATTTATATATACTACAAACAGCAAAGGTCCCAGCACTGATCCCTGCGGAACACCACTAGTGACATCCTTCCATTCAGTAAAGCACCCATCCACTGATACCCTCTGTCTTCTATGACCGAGCCAGTTCTGTATCCATCTTGCCAGCTCACCTCTGATCCCGTGTTACTTCACCTTTTGTACCAGTTTGCCATGCGGGACCTTGTCAAAGGCTTTACTAAAGTCCATATAGATAACATCCACTGCCCTTCCTTCATCAATCATCTTCGTCACTTCCTCAAAAAACTCAATCAAATTAGTAAGACACGACCTCCCCTTCACAAAACCATGCTGTCTCTCGCTAATAAGTTCGTTTGTTTCCAAATGGGAGTAAATCCTGTCCCAAATAATCCTCTCTAATAGTTTCCCTACCACTGACGTAAGGCTCACCGGCCTATAATTTCCTGGATTATCCTTGCCACCTTTCTTAAACAAAGGCACACCATTGGCGATTCTCCAGTCCTCTGGGACCTCACCAGTCGCCAATGAGGATGCAAAGATTTCTGTCAAGGCCCCAGCAATTTCTTCCCTTGCCTCCCTCAGTATTCTAGGGTACATCTCATCAGGCCCTGGGGACTTATCTACCTTAATGCTTTGCAAGACACCCAACACCTCCTCCTTTTTGATAATGAGATGACTGAGACTATCTACACTCCCTTCCCTAGGCTCATCATCCACCAAGTCCTTCTCTTTGGTGAATACTGATGCAAAGTACTCATTTAGCACCTCGCCCATTTCCTCTGGCTCCACACATAGATTCCCATCTCTGTCCTTGAGTGGGCCAACCCTTTCCCTGGTTACCCTCTTGCTCTTTATATATGTTTAAAAAGCCTTGGGATTTTCCTTAATCCTGTTTGCCAATGACTTTTCATGACCCCTTTTAGCCCTCCTGACTCCTTGCTTAAGTTCCTTCCTACTGTCTTTATATTCCTCAAGTGCTTCATCTGTTTCTAGCCTTCCAGCCATTACAAATACTTCCTTTTTCTTTTTGACTAGGCTCATAATATCCCGTGTTATCCAAGCTTCCCGAAACTTGCCAAACTTGTCTTTCTTCCTCACAGGAACATGCCGGTCCTGGATTCTAATCAGCTGACGTTTAAAAGACTCCCAAATGTCAGATGTTGATTTACCCTCAAACAGCCGCCCCCAATCTAAGTTCTTCAGTTCCTGCCTAATATTGTTATAATTAGCCTTCCCCCAATTTAGCACCTTCACCCGAGGACTACTCTTATCCTTATCCACAAGTACCTTAAAACTTATGGAATTATGGTCACTGCTCCCGAAATGCTACCCCACTGAAACTTCGACCACCTGGCCGGGCTCATTCCCCAATACCAGGTCCAGAATGGCCTCATCCCTAGTTGGACTATCTACATACTGTTTCAAGAATCCCTCCTGGATGCTCCTCACAAATTCTGCCCCATCCAAGCCCCTTGCACTAAGTGAGTCCCAGTCAATATAGGGGAAGTTAAAATCACCCACCACCACAACCCTGTTACTTTTACATCTTTCCAAAATCTGTCTACATATCTGCTCCTTTACCTCCTGCTGGCTGTTGGGAGGCCTGTAGTAAACCCCCAACATTGTGACTGCACCCTTCCTATTCCTGAGCTCCACCCATATTGCCTCGCTGCATGACCCCTCTGAGGTGTCCTCCCGCAATACAGCTGTGATATTCTCCTTAACCAGTAATGCAACTCCCCCACCCCTTTTACATCCCCCTCTATCCCGCCTGAAGCTTCTAAAGCCTGGAACATTTAGCTGCCAATCCTGCCCTTCCCTCAACCAAGTCTCTGTAATAGCAACAACATCATATTTCCAAGTACTAATCCAAGCTCTAAGTTCATCTGCCTTACCTGTTATACTTCTCGCATTGAAACAAATGCACTTCAGACCACCAGTCCCGCTGTGCTCAGCAACATCTCCCTGCCTGCTCTTCCTCTTAGTCCTACTGGCCTTATTTACTATGTCCTCCTCATTTATTTCACTGGTTCTCCTACTGCTCTGGTTCCCACCCCCCTGCCACACTAGTTTAAACCCTCCCGAGTGACGCTAGCAAACCTTGCAGCCAGGATATTAGTGCCCCTCCAGTTTAGATGCAACCCGTCCTTCTTGTACAGGTCCCATCTGTCCCTGAAGAGATCCTAATGGTCCAGATATCTGAAACCCTCCCTTCTACACCAGCTGCTCAGCCACGTGTTTAGCTGCACTATCTTCCTATTTCTAGCCTCACTGGCACGTGGCACAGGGAGTAATCCAGAGATTACAACCCAAGAGGTCCTGTTTTTTAACTTACTACCTAACTCCCTAAACTCCCCCGCAGGACCTCATCGCTCTTCCTGCCTATGTCATTGGTACCGATGTGTACCACAACCTCTGGCTGTTCACCCTCCCCCTTCAGAATGCCTCCTGTCCGTTCAGAGACATCCTTGACCCTGGAACCAGGGAGGCAACATACCATCCTGGAGTCTCTTTCACGTCCACAGAAGCGCCTATCTGTGCCTCTGACTATACAGTCCCCTATAACTATTGCTCTTCTGCGCTTTGCCCCTCCCTGCTGAACAACAGTGCCAGCCGTGGTGCCACTGCTCTGGCTGCTGCTGTTTTCCCCTGATAGGCCACCCCCCCCAACAGTATCCAAAATGGTATACTTGTTCGAGAGGGGGATAGCCACAGGGGATTCCTGCACTGACTGCCTGCCCCTTCTAGCGGTCACCCATCTATCTGCCTGCACCTTGGGTGTAACCACTTCTTTAAAACTCCTGTCTATGATGCTTTCCGCCACCTGCATGCTCCTAAGTGCATCCAGTTGGCGCTCCAACCGATCCATGCGGTCTGTGAGGAGCTGCAACTGGGTACACTTCCTGCAGATGTAGTCGTCCACAACGCTGGAGGCGTCACAGACCTCCCACATCTCACAGGTGAAGCACTTCACCCCTCTAACTAAGTGAAAAGGCAAAAAGAGAAACAAAGAGAGAGTATGAAAAGAGACTGGTAGCTAAGGTAAAAGGGAATACCAAAGTCTTCTATCGGCATATAAATAGTTAAAGGGTGGTAAAAAGTGGAGTAGGGCTGATTAGGGACCAAAAGGGGGATTTATGCATGGAGGCAGGGGGAATAACTGAGGTATTAAATGAATAATTTGCATCTGTCTTTACCAAGGAAGAAGATGCTGACCTGGCCACAGTGAAAGAGGAGGTAGTTAATACACTAGAAGGATTTAAAATTGATAAGGAGGAGGTATTAGATAGGCTGTCTATACTTGAAGTTGATAAGGCCCAAGGACT
The DNA here is from genome assembly GCF_036365525.1 of Heterodontus francisci. Lineage (NCBI taxonomy): Eukaryota > Metazoa > Chordata > Chondrichthyes > Heterodontiformes > Heterodontidae > Heterodontus > Heterodontus francisci. Next base: position 71,322,058 of record NC_090378.1, read on the forward strand.
GGATGAGATGCATCCAAGGATACTGAGGAAAATGAGAGTGGAAATTGCAGAGGCACTGTCCATAATTTTCCATTCTTCTTTAGAAAGGATCAAGAATGAGAGGGCACAGATTTAAAGTAATTGGCAAAAGAAGCAATGGTGACATGAGGAAAATCTTCACACATCGAGTGATTCGGATGTGGAATGCAATGTCTGAGAGTGTATTGGAGGCAGGTTCAATCAAGGCATTCAAAAGGAAATTAGACTGTTACCTGAAAAGAAAGAATGTACAGGTTATAGAGTGAAGGTGAGGGAATGGCATTAGGTGAATTGATCTGGGTCTGAACCATAAATGTGGGTGCTGGGGTACTGATGTGTTGATGTGCATCAACAAAATGCCTCAGGCTTTGTTACACCTGCATGTGTTGTTCTCTGATGAACTTGTCTTCCTCATTTAGATCACTAGAATGCTATAGAAACTCCCCCCAAAAATTCTCAAACTCAAAATTGTATTTGGTGCAACTTCAGTTCTATCAGCAAGCAACAATACTGAAAGAAGCCTTGCAAAAAATAATTGTTAAATATGCAAAAATGACACCCTCCATTGTAACAGAAACTAATACAGGGAGCAAAAGTAAAGAAACATCAGTGCTTCTTCAAAATTCAATATAGATTTAATAGCTACCTTTCCACAACAATCTACCTTTAAGAATCTAATTTCAGCAGACTTGGCCAGTGTACTTTTCATGTCCCCACTTTATATGGTTGAAATGACCATCAGAGAAAGAGGTCACCAGAACACCAGAAATTTGGTGTGGGATGTGATTGCCATAGTACACATATTACACTTGAGCTAGCACCAATGCAGCCTTCTTTTACCAACAAATTTCTTCACACTTGCATGCCCAATTTCATGCCCCTTCCTTGTCGAGGCTTCACGCAGTCAATGGAGTCTTGAAAAATCAGAACTATTTTGTCTAACTCATTTTGTAGTTCCTGAGCTGCTTCTTCATATTTAACTAACCTTCCTAGTTTGGTATTGGCTGCAAATTTGTCAATTTTTAATTAAGCTCCAGGATGAAAATCATTAACACAAATGATAAATAATGGTGCTCCCAGCATCAATTCCTGGGGTATCCCCGCCCTGCAGTTTCCCCAACTCTGGTACAATTCCTGTCAGAGCTGCTGATAGTTGTTCTCTGTTCTTCAGCTAATTTCTTACCCTTTCCAAGTTCTACCATGAATCTCCACCACTTCAGACTTCAGTTAACTTCAGTGTGAAACTTTGTTAAATGCTTTTCGGAAGTCTAAGTATAAAATGTTGTAGAACTTTCCATAGTCCACTTGGGATGTCACTTTGTCATAAAAATCAAGAAGATTGATCAGGAAGGATCTTTCTCTCCTGAATCCACATTAAATACTATTTACTAGGTTACCACCTTACAACTAATTCTGCAGTTTATTCCATGTAACAAATACTAGTATTTCATCTGGTATGGATGAAACATTAATGGATCTATAGTTGCCTGGATCTGTTTGGCATTCTTTCTAAAAATGTCATAATGTTGGCCTGTTCCCAATCTCCTGGAAAGCCCCCATTGTTCACTGACTCCCTCATAAAACTGTCATTGCCTCATAACCTCATGCGCTATCTCTCTTGGTACTTAGGATTTATTTGTTTTAAGTCCTTTCAGCCTGTCTAGGACTTCCTGCTTAGTCATTAATTGTAGTTTATTAGGCCCTGAAATTTCTCAGCTGCTCCGGTGGACACCTGCCATAACTCTACTGGAAGTCTTGTGGAATGGCTACAGACACCACTCAAACCCAGTAATGTTGGTCCCTGGACCGTCATTGAGTTTTCAGTGGCCTTGCTCAGGAGCCTTCACCAGATCTAAATAAGGTCACTGATGTGGTGGGGAGGGGGCTTAGGGTAAGAACTCCATGAACTGGGAGTTCCTGCTTTTTTAACCTCAAAGGGGCCCAGTGTAACTTTGAAGCCCAGTACACCCAGTGAGATGAGATTTACTGGACTACCAACAGACACAAGTGTCCCGCGCTGGAAGGGTCCAAGCCAAGAAAGGCAAAGCGAGTTAACTTTTTAAATTACTGACATTATGAGCACCTTTGCAAAGGAGGACTTAATAGGCTGCAAAATTCTGTTTCTGGGGGGAATGGAGCACCAGGCACTGCCCCCCTCTCCACCTCAATTTTGGTGAGAAGTGTAAGATTATTTTCAGTGTTTTTGGTTTGTATGAAATGGTGGACACCCAAGATGCAACCGAGTAGTAAGGGCACCCGTCAGCCCTATGTTAATTATACACCCTTCCCCACCCTGTATACTCCACTGGGGCCAATGCTGATGGGGATTCTGGGCCTGAAGAAGACCCCAATATGGAAGAATAGAATGGTAATAACCCCAGAATGTTGCTCATTTGTTTCCCAGGAACATTAAAAATATTTTCACTCAATTCTCATTGACCCTTTCTGAACCTTGGATGTGCCCTGTTGGAGAAAAAGAGCTGTTACTCTGACTTTCACCTCCACGAGGGCAAGTGCCTCTGTTGCATGTTCCACCTGAGTACTGAAATGACCCTTTCCCTGTAATGTTGAATAATGTCAATGGCATGAAAGAAAAAAGCATGCAGTAGTCCCTCCCTGTCGTATGTCCACCTTCTTAAATAGGTCCACAGAATTTCTAGCCTCTAAGATCATTAATTTTTGTAACTGTTGTCAGGGTTTTGGGAAGGGAATGGAATTGGAGATGAGGGTATGAAGCTTGTGATGAAAAGACTAAACTCTTGTCTTTGGCTGGTAAGATTAACTGGAGGAAATTGCAACACACTGGATATTGGACAAGTGTTTAGACAACATAAGAAGTGGAGGAGTGTGTGTTTTTTATAGTACAAATAGAATATTGTATGGAATTTGATAGTTCCTGATCTTTTGGAATCATGGAAGGAAAACAACTGGCCAAGAATAATTAATGTACATGGTAAGATTAGATAAGTCATTTGGAATTTTGCTCATTATGAGTTGGATAAAATCTGTGATAGGGAAAATTGTACATTGTCTGTGGAAGATTGGCCTTTTCTCATTCCAGGTACACAACAGCAGGAGGAGATGATTGCTCATCTTTTTGTATTTGCTTTTCCTCTCCATTTAGAAATGCTGAACCAATAGCATAGAGAAGAATGGAGACTAATCAAAGGGAGAGCAACACCAGGCTTAAGGCATCAGCCTTAAACTTTGTGACACATCAACACAAATTGGCTATTTTATTCAGAGAAGCCAAAACTGGAAATGGAAACTGTTACTAGTACAGTTGGAGGTGTTTTTCTGAAGCTCGAATGGGCTAATTGTTCGGATAGAACACATAAAGTGTTCTTCCACATTAAACACATTTTATCTTGTGCTGACATTTGGTGCATAAAGAGGAAAGTTATTGCTCTTCTCAAGTGATATCTCTTATTTCGACAAGAACAAAAAAATAATAAAATCTCGACATAATTATATGGTATCGTACACTAAATTCACATTATTAGTTTTTGTGTTGATCAACTGGTCATTAACCTTATTGGTCATTCATGGGTGCAAAATTTAATACATTACAACACGCTCTTACTGTACTTCAAATAATTTGTGTGTGAAGGTTTTGAAACATTATTACAAGATGTGATAAGGTGCCGTATGAATGAAAGCCTTTCCTTTTTATATATTGAATAGAGAATATCTGGCTTTCATGAGGAGGGACTCACATATTTCTTGCTTGTTATTTATTCACTGTTCTACATCCATATTCAGCACATGTAATACAGCACCATCTCCCATTTAACTGACTGCCTGGCTTATTTCTTGAAGTGCATCTATATCCAGACACAAGAAGTTGATATAATTACAGAATTCACAAAATCTGTCAGAAAGTGAAGCGAAAGGGGTCATTAGCTCAATGTTGTAGTGCCGTGCTGCAGGCTATAACAGACTGTATCTCGCTCCGGCCTGATGAAGGGTTTACTTTATTCTTACACCATCCACAGCTACTCCCAATGAAGTATTTGGAAGTCAAACTCCGTGAATTGATGCACCTAATTTTCAGCACTGCTGCCCTGGAATTGGAGGGGTGTCTTGCGCCAAACACTTCATCAGTATTTGGTTAACCACCCCTACACTTCAATTCTGCTCCCCTCCTCTCATGAAGGTAGTGACTTGTTAGGCTACAGTTCTACAGACATATGCCACTTTCCAGCATGAAGGACATTAGGTAAGGCCCAGCATAGGGCAGGAGTAAAGTAAAACACTCTGTAGTCTAACTCATCAATTGCTCAATTTCAAGGATATTACAGATTATTATAGAAATCTATCTATACTACCTCAGCAAAGTTCATTAACCCCAACGCCATTCCTATTACACCAGCACGGGCGGCACAGTGGTTAGCACCGCAGCCTCACAGCTCCAGTGACCCGGGTTCAATTCTGGGTACTGCCTGTGTGGAGTTTGCAAGTTCTCCCCGTGTCTGCATGGGTTTTTGCTGGGTCCTCTGGTTTCCTCCCACCACCAAAGACTTGCAGGTCGATAGGTAAATTGATCATTATAAATTGCCCCTAGTATGTGGTGGTAGGGGAATATAGGGACAGGTGGGGATGTGGTAGGAATATGGGATTAGTGTAGGATTAGTATAAATGGGTGGTTGATGGTCGGCACAGACTCAGTGGGCTGAAGGGCCTGTTTCAGTGCTGTATCTCTAAATAAAATAAAAAAAGTATGACTATCAGGTTTTGGAATTTCAGACTGCGGTGTGTTATGTTAAAATGCTGCAATTGAGCTAAATTTATCACTCAAGGAATTAAATTCACAGGACAGCAGGGCTTTCAGGTCGAGACTAGATTACAAATGGGATGGCAGGACCAGTGTCCTGAAAAATGGTTTGACATTTCAGTGAACATTCACACACATTATTCTTTACAAATTTATTCATTTCAACTCAGCAGAGGCCACGGTCAAGTTAGGCTGGTGAAATCTACTCTGGGTGGAGGCAGAGTTGTCAGTTCAATAAAAATCTGACATTGAAGTCTGGCTTTTAGAAGAGAGTAGCAAAAGATGAGGGACAGTGAGACAATGAAGTGCTGGAAAGAGGATAAAACACAGGACAGCGGAGATGGAAATTAGCTTTATTTAAGGCATAAGAAGTCACTGAGGTTGACTAGCATAGATATGTTATGTTTATATTATTACACAAAGCAAATTATATTGTTGGACATGAGTAAAACTGGTCATAATTGTTTTGCTGTATCTTCAGCATACTGTGGAATAAAGTAGTTTAATGATTAGTATCAAACCTCTCATCTCTTAATGGTAACTGTCAAAGGTATAGAAAAAAATACAAATGAAAGACACGAGTACAGATCAAAAGTAAATCCTATCATTCCATGCCTTATTTATGCTGTTGTACAAGTAGATCTAGGGCAGTGAGTCCATTTCCATAGAAGTAAGGCAATATAGCATGGCATGAGGAACATTCCAGTGTGGCAGTCCAAGAGATTTCTACAGCATCAAGACGTCAGATGGAGGTCCTAAGGGCAAATGTTGCTTCTGGAGTGGCAGCAAGGACTGCTTCCACAGATTCCCTCAAGAGCACCTAACTCATGGATATTAGGACTTAATTGAGACTATTTGGTCTGTTGTTAGATGGATCATTAGCCAAGCATTAGTGGGCTACAAAGGACGGTCAGATGTTACTGCTTCTTATAACAATGTGGCTGTATCAGGGCCAGCGCAGGATGGAGTTTCTGGTCTAGAGCCATATGTGCAAGTGACATGAAATGGAAGCAGATCCTGCAAAGATGTCAGCATTGCTGAGACAAATGACACCACTATTCTTCAGCGCTCCATCGGTACAAGATCCTGACACTGAGGTAGCACCGCATAGGACTACATGCAAAAAGTTTTAGACACAAGGAGTAATCACAGTGACAAATGTTGAAGTGGTAGAGTATATTTTCAGAACTTAATAGGAGCAGGAATAGGCCATATGGTTCTTTGAACCTTCTCCGTCATTCAATAAGATCATGGCTGATCTTCTACATCAACTCCACTTTCCCGCCCTATCACTTCATTCTCCCAGTGTTCAAAATCTAATGATCTCATTCTTGTATATACTCAACGACTGGCATCTATAACTTTCTAGGGGCAGAGAATTCTAAAGATTCACAACCCTCTGAATGAAGAAATTTCTCCTCACCTCAGTCCTAATTCGCTAGCCCGCTGAGACTATGACCCCTAGTTCTAGACTCCCCAGCCAGGGGAAATAGTCTCTCAGCATCTACCCTGTCAAGCCTTCTAAGAATTTTATATATTTGAATGAGATCACCTCTCATTCTTCTAAACTCCAGGGAATAACAAGGGCAATTTGGAAGTGAACATATAAATCTTTGGTAATTCAGTGTGCATATCATTTAAATGGAGGCCCTCTGTTACCTTATTGTGGTAGCACTCCTGCCTGAGTCAAAAGATCATCAACGCCATTGCAGAGGCGTGAGCACATAATCTAGGCCAACACATTCATTGAATATTGAGGGAACACTGCACTGTCAAAGGTGCTTTCTTTCAGATGAGATGTTAAACTGAGCAGCCATTTGCACTCATAGATGGATGTAGAAGATCCCATAGCACTATTCAAAGACATGCAAAGTTTTCCCTGTGTCCTGCCTAACAATTATCCCTCAACTAACATCACTAAACAAAACATATCTGATTGTTGTTTGTAGGACCTTGTATGCAAACTGGCTACCTTTTTTTTATTAATTCATGGGATGTAGGTGACGCTGGCCAGGCCAGCATTTATTGCCCATCCCAAATTGCTCTTGAGAAGGTGGTGATGAGCTGCCTTCTTGAACCGCTGCAGTCCATGTGGGGTAAATACACCCACAGTGCTGTTAGGAAGGGAGTTTCAGGATTTTGACCCGGCGATAGTGAAGGAACGGCGATATAGTTCCAGGTCAGGATGGTGTGTGACTTGGAGGGGAACTTGCAGGTGGTGGTGTTCCTATGCATTTGCTGCCCTTGTCCTTCTAGTTGGTAGAGGTCGCAGGTTTGGAAGGTGCTGTCTAAGGAGCCTTGGTGCGTTGCTGCAGTGCATCTTGTAGATGGTACACACTGCTGCCACTGTGTGTCAGTGGTGGAGGGAGTGAATGTTTGTAGATGGGGTGCCAATCAAACGGGCTGCTTTGACCTGGATGGTGTCGAGCTTCTTGAGTGTTGTTGGAGCTGCACCCATCCAGGCAAGTGGAGAGTATTCCATCACACTCCTGACTTGTGCTTGTAGATGGTGGATAGGCTTTTGGGAGTCAGGAGATGAGTTACTCGCTGCAGGATTCCTAGACTCTGACCTGCTCTTGTAGCCACGGTATTTATATGACTACTCCAGTTCAGTTTCTGGTCAATGGTAGCCCCTAGGATGTTGATAGTGGGGAATCAGTGATGGTAATGCCATTGAATGTCGAGGGGAGACGGTTAGATTCTCTCATGTTGGAGATAGTCATTGCCTGGCATTTGTGTGGCGCGAATGTTACTTGCCACTTATCAGCCCAAGCCTGGATATTGTCCAAGTCTTCCTGCATTTCTACATGGACTGCTTCAGTATCTGAGGAGTCACGAATGGTGCTGAACATTGTGCAATCATCAGCGAACATCCCCACTTCTGATCTTATGATTGAAGGAACATCATTGATGAAGCAGCAGAAGATGCTTGGGCCTACGACACTACCCTGAGGAACTCCTGCATTGATGTCCTGGAGCTCAGATGATTGACCTCCAACAATCACAACCATCTTCCTTTGTGCTAGGTATGACTCCAGCCAGCAGAGGGTTTTCCCCCTGATTCCCATTGACCTCAGTTTTGCTAGGGCTCCTTGATGCCATACTCGGTCAAATGCTGCCTTGATGTCAACGACAGTCACTCTCACTTCACTTCTTGAGTTCAGCCTTTTTGTCCATGTTTGAACTAAGGCTGTAATGGGGTCAGGAGCTGAGTTGCCCTGGCGGAACCCAAACTGAGCGTCACTGAGCAGGTTATTGCTAAGTAAGTGCCGCTTGATGGCACTGTTGATGATACCTTCCATCACTTTACTGATGATTGAGAGTAGGCTGATGGGGCGGTAATTGGCCGGGTTGGACTTGTCCTGCTATTTGTGTACAGGACATACCTGGGAAATTTTCCATATTGCAGGATAGATGCCAGTGTTGTCGCTGTACTGGAACAGCTTGGCTAGGGGCGCGGCAAGTTCTGGAGCACAGGTCTTTGGTACTATTGCCGGAATATTGTCAGGGCCCATAGCCTTTGCAGTATCCAGTGCCTTCAGTCGTTTCTTGATATCACGCATGGAGTGAATCGAATCAGCTGAAGTCTGGCATCTGTGATGCTGGGAACTTCAGGAGGAGGCCGAGATGGATCATCAACTTGGCACTTCTGGCTGAAGATTGTTGCAAATGCTTCTGCCTTATCTTTCGCACTGATGTGCTGGGCTCCCCCATCATTGAGGATGCGGATATTTGTGGAGCCACCTCCTCCAGTTAGTTGTTTAATTGTCCACCACCATTCACGGCTGGATGTGGCAGGACTGTAGAGCTCAGATCTGATCCGTTGGTTATGGGATTGCTTAGCTCTGTCTATTGCATGCTGCTTATGCAGTTTGGCACGCAGATAGTCCTGTGTTGTAGCTTCACCATGTTGACACCTCATTTTGAGGTATGCCTGGTGCTGCTCCGGGCATGCTCTCCTGCACTCTTCATTGAACCAGGGTTGCTCTCCTGGCTTGATGGTAATGGTAGAGTGGGGGATATGCCGGGCCATGAGGTTACAGATTGTGATTGAGTACAATTCTGCTGCTGCTGATGGCCCACAGCGCCTCATGGATGTCCAGTTTTGCATCGCTAGATCTGTTCAAAATCTATCCCATTTAGCATGGTGGTAGTGCCACACAACACGAAGGAGGGTATCCTCAATGTGAAGGTGGGACTTTGTCTCCACAAGGACTGCGCGGTGGTCACTCCTACCAACTCTGAGATGGACAGATGCATCTGCGGCAGGCAGATTGGTGAGGACGAGGTCAAGTATGTCTTGTTGGTTCCCTCACCACCTGCCGCATACCCAGATTTGTCTAGCAGATATGTCAAACAAGAACAAAGAACAAAGATAATTACAGCACAGGAACAGGCCCTTCGGCCCTCCAAGCCTGCGCCGATCCAGATCCTCTCTCTAAACATGTCGCCTATTTTCTAAGCTTCTGTATCTCTTTTCTTCCTGCCCATTCATGTATCTGTCTAGATACATCTTAAAAGACTCCATCGTGCCCGCATCTACCACCTCCGCTGGCAATGCGTTCCAGGTGCCCACCACCCTCTGCGTAAAGAACTTTCCACGCATATCCCCCCTAAACTTTTCCCCTTTCACTTTGAACTCGTGTCCTCTAGTAATTGAAACCCCCACTCTGGGAAAAAGCTTCTTGCTATCCACCCTGTCTATACCTCTCATGATTTTGTACACCTCAATCAGGTCCCCCCTCAACCTCCGTCTTTCTAATGAAAATAATCCTAATCTACTCAACCTCTCTTCATAGCTAGCGCCCTCCATACCAGGCAACATCCTGGTGAACCTCCTCTGCACCCTTTCCAAAGCATCCACATCCTTTTGATAATGTGGCGACCAGAACTGTACGCAGTATTCCAAATGTGGCCGAACCAAAGTCCTTTAGGACTCGGCCAGTTCGGTCAGTAGTGGTGCTACCGAGCCACTCTTGGTGATGGACATTGAAGTCTCCCACCCAGAGTACATTCTGTACTGCCATCCTCAGTGCTTCCTCCAAGTGCTGTTCAACATGTGGTAGGTGGTAATCAGCAGGAGGTTTCCTTGTCCATGTTTGACCTGATGCCATGAGACTTCATGGGGTCCAGAGTCGATGTTGAGGACTCCCAGGACAACTCCGTCCCTACTGTATACCACTGTGCCGCCACTTCTACTGGGTCTGTCCTGCCGATGGGATAGGACACACCCCGGAATGGTGATGGCAGAGTCCGGGACATTGTTTGTCAGGTACGATTCCGTGAGTATGACTATGTCAGGCTGTTGCTTGACTAGTGTGGGACAGCTCTCCCAATTTTGGCACAAGCCCCCAGATGTTAGTAAGGAGGACTTTGCAGGGTCGACAGGGCTGGGTTTGCTGTTGTCGTTTCCGGTGCCTAGGTCGATGCCGGGTGGTCCGTCCGGTTTCATTCCTTTTTATTGACTTTGTAGCAGTTAGATACAACTGAGTGGCTTGCTAAGCCATTTCAGAGGGCATGTAAGAGTCAACCACATTGCTGTGGGTCTGGAGTCACATGTAGGCCAGACCAGATAAGGACAGCAGATTTCCTTCCCTAAAGGTCATTAGTGAACCAGATGGGTTTTTACAACAATCGACAATGGTTTTACAGCTATCATTAGACTAGCTTTTAATTCCAGATTTATTAATTGAATTCAAATTCCACCTTCTGCGGTGGTGGGATTTGAACCTGTTCCTACATAACAAGTAATTGCATGTTAAAAGTACTTCAATGGCTGTGAAGTGCTTTGGGTTGGCCTGAGGTCAGGAAAGGCACTCTCAGCAATCTAAGTTCTTTCTTTTGATATCGTGATTAATGTTTGCAAGTTTGAGAATATTAGAGATATCAGATTTGGATATTGGTAATCTGAAAGGATGATCAATGGCTTTTTGTTTTATGCAGATGAAGTGTATCCTTTCTACTTGAAAAGGTTGGTGATGATTTCCTGCCTGATGGAGCATGCTCCCAGCATCAGGTTGTCCTGTGTTACCTCCTCTGGCACTTAGGCATCTTTATCATGATCAGGTAGAGAAATCTTGGAGTGAAATCAGTATCTGCCATCTTCACCTGTGTGCATCAGTGCAGACTTAGGGCAGGCAGGCAGGCAGATCAGGGTTATGGCTGGCTCATAGAAACACAGTAAAAAAAGATCATTCAATCCCTTGAGCCTGTTCTGTCATTCAAATCAATCATGGCCCAATTCATTCATGCACATGTGTTCCATATACCTTCATACCCTTATCCAACAAAAATCCATCAATCTTAGTTTTTTAACATTTTCAATTGACTCAGCTTCAATAGCCTTTTTGGGGCAAGAGATCCAAATTTTCATGTGTGAAAAATTCTTCCTGAATACACTCCTAAATTCTCTGGATCTCATTTTCAGATTATGCCCTTTGTTATGGTTTCCCACTCGAGGAAATAGTTTATTTGTACCTATCCTATCGAATCCCTTTATTACTTTTTAAAAATTCTTTCATAGGATGTAAGTGTCATTGGCAAGGCCAGCATTTTCCCATCCCTTATCGCCCTTGAGAAGGTGGCGGTGAGCTGCCTTCATGAACTGCTGTAGTCCATCTGGTGTAGGAACATCCACACTGCTGTTGGGAAGGGAGTTCCAGGTTTTTGACACATCGACGGTGAAGGAACTGTAGGTGATATGTTCCCAAGTCAGGATAGTGTGCAGCTTGGAAGGGAACTTGCAGATGGTGTTCCCACATCTCTGCTGCGCTTGTCATTCTAGTTCGTAGAGTTCACGGGTTTGGGAGGTTCTGTTGAAGGAGGCTTGGCGAGTTGCTGCAGTGCATCTTGTGTGTTGGTGCTGAAGGGAGTGAATGTTGAAGGTGAGTGGGGTGCCGATCAAGCAGACTGCTTTGGCCTGGATGGTGTCAAGTTCTTGGAGTTACACTCATCCAGGGAAGTGGACAGTATTCCATCATGCTCCCAACTTGTGCCTTGTAGATGTCGGACAGGATTTGGGGAGTCAGGAGGTGAGTTCCTTGCCACAGAATTCCCAGCCTCTGACCTGCTCTTGTAGCCACAGTATTTATATGGTTAGTCCAGTTAAGTTTCTGGTCAATGGTAACCCCCAGGATGTTGATAGCCAGAATTCAGCAATGGTAATGCCATTGAATGTCCAGGGGAGATAGTTAGATTCGCTCTTGTTGGAGATGGTCATTGTCTGACACTTGTGTAGCGCGAATGTTACTTGCCACTTATCAACCGAAGCCTGAATGGGGTCCAGGTCTTGCTGCACATGGACACGAGTATCCAGTATCTGAGGAGTCGCGAATGCTACTGAACATCGTACAATCATCAGCGAACATCTTACCTAATGATGGAGGGACGGTCATTGATGAAGCAGCTGAAGATGGTTAGGCAGAGGACACTATCCTGTGCAACTCCTGCAGCAATGTCCTGGGGCTTAGATGTTTGGCCTCCAACAACCATAACCATCTTCCTTTATGCTCAGTATGACTCCAACCAATGGAGAGTTTTCCCCCTGATTCCCATTAACTTCAATTTGGCTAGGGCTCCTTGATGCCACACCCGGTCAAATGCTGCCTTGATGTCAAGGGCAGTCATTCTCACCTCACCTCTTGAATTCAGCTCTTTTGTCCATGTTTGGACCAAGGCTTTAATGAGGTCTGGAGCAAGTGACACAGGTGGAACCCAAACTGAGCATTGATGAGCAGGTTATTGCTGTGTAACTGGCGCTTGATAGCACTGTTGACGACACCTTCCATCATTTTAAACACCTTAGTGAGATTACCCTTCAACCATCTAAACTCAAGGAAATATAAACCAAGTTTAGACAAACTGACCATACGATTTAACCTTTTAAGCCCTGATATCATTCTGGTGAATCTGTGATGTAAACCTTACAAGTGAACATATCTCCCCTGAGGTTTGGTGCAAAAAACTGAATGCAGTGGAGGAAAACTTCGGTAGATATTTTTTGAACTGATGTTTCAGTGGAAGGCCTCTCTATCTCATTTTCCTTGCTAGACCACCTTCTCGCCATCCAAAAATGTTGGCTTCATTAAGGAAAATCCAGGCTGAAAGGCACATATGAGTAAATTTTCACATTTGCCTTTATGATAAAAGGATTGGACAGGAAGACAGAAACAGATTGTTTCCAGTAGTTGAGAGGTCGAAAACAAGGTGCCAAGATACAAGATTAAATGTATGAGATTTAGGACAGAATTCAGGAGAAACTTCTTTACAGAGAGCTTTGAAGCTGGGAATTCATTTCCAGAGTCAGTGGTTGAAGCAGAAACAAAGATTAGATCGGGTCCGTGAATGAAGGAAAAAGGCTTGAAGGGATTTGGGAACCGGGAGTGGGGTGGGGGGTGGTGGCTAATGTGATTAGAACTATTTACATGGAGATTAAATGCTAGCACAGGCTTGTTTGGACAAATGGCCTGTTTCTGTGTGGAAACTTCTATTTCTAAGCCCAGTCCCATCTTCACCCAATATCCACTTTCCAGAAGGAGTCACTAGATACCAACCAACAGTGTGACACTGGGAGATTTCCACTCCCTTGTTAAGGGCGGCATTTTGTCACAGCAATGGTGACAGGCTGGGAGGCGGGTGGGGCAGCAAAATACCAGTGATTAGCATAGGAATGGAAGCCCGACGACTTTACGTCAGTAGGGGATATTCCCGGAGGCAACCAGGCTGGCGGATGGAGGCAGCTCAGTGGTCGCTTGAGTTGTCATGAGGCAGCTGTTGCATATTTTACTTCTTGGGAAGGCAATTGAACATGTTTAAACATGCAATTAATGGTGATTTTACGAGGTATTCACAATTTTGTGAGGGTCACAAAAGAACAACTGAGCTTCAGAGTCTGGCCATCTGTAAGGAGGCGGAAGCTCAGTGGAACGTCGGTCTTGGCTGCAGTTGGCAGCCATTGTGAGAAGTAGCGTGGCATTGTAGAGAGAGAGAAAGAGAAAACTGCAGCAGTGGCAATCTGGAGGCTAGCCAAGCTTTGTGAGCACAGCAGAAGCATTCAGAGTGAATGTCCTCTCTGACTTGCCACTTGTGTGTACAGGGTAAGGCGGGTGAAAGGTCTTGAGAAGTGAGTGCATCAATTTGCAATGGGTCTCATTCACTCCGGCTTTGAGACCTCCAATGAGGAGGGGTATCAGAGAGGGAGAGAGCTGCAGCCACTGGCAATGGTGAAGGGGGATCATGAGGCTGAAAGGGGCACGGAAGAGGAGGGTGCAGAGGGCATGCAACCAGCCTCTTGTGCGCAGAAGACTCTACCCACCAGACTGTTTACCGTCAGAGACTCTGCTAAATGTTGGTGCATCATGTCTCCAAAGGAGGTGGTACCTCTCCAGGGAGGTGGTCACCGAGCTGTGTGCCAAGATTGAGAAGGATCTGAGCCCAATGAGAAGTGGTGGGCACCCATTGCTTGTGGCGGTGAAGGTCACTGCAGCACTGAATTTTTACACCTCAGGAGCATTCCAGGGATCCACTGGAGACATCTCTGGGATTTCCCAGTCTGTGACTCATGGCTCCATCAAGATAGTCACAAATGTTCAAGAGGGCCAGCCAATGTGTGTGCTTTTGCATCGATCCTGAAAATCAGGCTGAGGGGGCTGAGGGATTCTGGGACATCGTTGGGTTTCCCCAAGTGTAGGGTGTAGCCATCAAGGCTACCACAGACCAGCAGCAGCTTTCATCAACAGGAAGGGCTTCGAGTCACTCAATGTACAACTGGTTTGCGACCATCATAAATGCGTCCTTCAGGTCTGTGCAAGGTTCCCGGGAAGCTGCCACGGCAACTAGATACTAAATCAGTTCCAGATGCCCGAGCTCCTCAGAGCACCCCCCAACCCCACTCCTCCCCCGGCACGCCTTCAAGGATGGATACTGGGTGACAAGAGCTACCCACTGAAGACATGGCTCCTTATGCCTGTGGAGAACCCCAGCACAGATGCAGAGGAGACATACAACAACTGCCATGTGACAACTCAAATGACCACTGAGTAGGTCATAGGACTATTGAAGCTACAATTCAGATGCCTTGATAGATCTGGTGCAGCCCTTCAATACACCCCAGCATGGGTCTTGTGTATCACGGTGGTATGCTGTGCTCTGCACAACCTGGCGCTACAGAGGGGAGAAGCTTTGAACAACGAGGACATCCTAGAGCATGATGCCTCCTCCAAAGATGAATACATGGAGGGGCCTGCTGACCAGGTCGATCATGGCGATGAATCCAAGGGACTGCAGGCAAGGCACAATGAAATAAGTGCAAGGGAGGACTCACTAATACAGACACTTTTCTCATGAGTCTTCCTAAGATGCCCATGTAAACAAATAAATCTTGTACCTTGTATAGCCCTATTGCCCTTCTTTGAATGCCCTAACTATCTCACAGGACTCATCATGACATCAAGCCACAGCATGGATAATGGGATTGACCTGTTGTGGTCAGGTCCTTCCCATCACACTCTTTGCAAGAGGAATCAAACTATTCAGGGTCCAATAGTGCATAAATGAGTAAAGGATTCTTTTTGTGGTGCAGCATATCAGATTTCGTTAATCATAATTAAGCAAGGTGACATTGACTTACACACTATCACGCAGTGAAACTCAAGTGCAGCTAGGTGGGCTTTCTCACATAATTGCGGGTGCTCCTACATAGTGCTCCCTTGTTCTGTCAGTAGAGGTGGAGGTAGGCTGCTGACTTTTCTGTTCTGTGGCTTTCAATGGCTTTTACAGTCGTCCTCTGGCTGCCTGAGGCCTAGAGGGCCCTGTCATATGTGGGGCCTCCTGCAGCCGTGCAGGAGCCTCCTCTATCTTCGCGGCTTCATGAGGCATTGGTGTCACTGTCAGAGGGAACGGGGACCAGCCTCCATGCCAGCAGCACTGTGAGAGGAGCCTCCCCCCCCATCCCCTGGTGCTTCAGGCAGCCACTCCTTCACTCTTCATTTGTCTCTCCATGCTCACCTGAGGAGTTTGAGCACCTGGTGATGACTCCAGGTGTCTCATTTCCCTCTCGCCCACCCCTTGCTCCATATAGGTCATGGAGGAGGAGATGGCACGCAAGTCCACGTCCATCTCTGGCATCCACGGTGTGGTTTACTGGATATGGCTCTCCATGAGGGTTGCCACTTGCTCAATGGAAGAAGCCATGCGCGCACACGCTGGAGACATGACTGCACTCATGGCCTGGATGGACTCCTCCATTGTTTGTGCATCGTTGTACAAGGTCTCTGGAAGCTTTGCTAGATGTTCACGCGCCTCCTGCTGCAGCTGCAGCATCTGCCGCCTTGTTGTTGATTCAATGTCATCAGCCTGAAGCTGAGCATCGTCATGCCCTCCCACAATCCTCCGACTGAGAGGCCACAACTGTCACTGCTTCCATCAGCTGCTCGGGTTTGTCTGTGTTGTGCTCACCAGATTGTACCCCTGTTGCTAAACACACGTTACTGCACACCGACGTGAGTATCTGTGCTGGTGGAGGGTGCAGGGGAATGATATGACGCTACATCCTCTGAGGTCTCCTCCTCCTCAGAGGTGGAAGGCTGTCCCGCAGGCTTGGCAGCTGCCTCTTCTTCGACATGACCTGTGAAAGAGGGAGGAGTGATGAGAGAGCACTGCGTGTTCCAACACATCCTGCTCATCATCTGGAGTTCCATGTGACCAGTGGTGGCCATATAAATGCTATGCTTATTGCTTGCCAGAGGGTCTTTGCTCCCATCCATTATGGCACTCACTGTCTGGTGACTCCTCACCCGTTTCACCATCAGCGATAGACTGTCCCGCCTCCAGGCATTCTAGGTTCAAGGCCTCCTCTTCCATTGGTGTCAGGACTGCCACATATGGCACTTTTCCTCTCTCACGTGCATTGTGAACGCTCTTCTCCTGCAAGCATATAAATTAACATTGTCACTCACCTATCATAAACACGCACCGTGTCTATGTTGGTGGCAACCTAACTGTTCATCATGGCGCCACAGGGGTCAACTCTGGCTGACCAGTGTCCTCCACAGAGAGGCTACCATGCAATCTGGCATCCAATGCGGCTAAAGGCCGGCTTGGGTCTGCAAATGAAACCTGACCCGAGCCCGACGGAACCACATCCGACCCGAGCCCTTTCATATTTTCCCATACCTGACCTGAACAGACCCGGCCATCAGTTAACCTAGCTTCCGTTTTTCACTTTGTTGCTTATCTGCACAAGCTTAAAAAAAACTGTAACTAAACAACCTTTCAAGTCCAAAAAGTACATGAACATTGGAGCCACGTACCGGAGGTGGTGACAGAGTGTGTCCGACCTGCCCGAGCCCGAATGCCGGATCCAGAAGAGCAACCCGACCCAAACCTGGCACATGTCATCGGGTCCCGTCGGGTTCGGGTCAGGTAGTTATGCTCTAGCCTGGGCATTGCTGCCGACTGGGTGAGCACTCCATTCTCCAATTTCACATTCATCTTTTGTGACAGTTAAGGCTGTGAGCTTAATGTTATGCACTACATTCAGCTTGACAGGCCACATCAGGTCAATTGGTCCTCTTTCTACATTGCAGCCACGTATGTGAGGCGGGGGCACCCCAC
Organism: Heterodontus francisci; assembly: GCF_036365525.1. Taxonomy (NCBI): domain Eukaryota; kingdom Metazoa; phylum Chordata; class Chondrichthyes; order Heterodontiformes; family Heterodontidae; genus Heterodontus; species Heterodontus francisci. Next base: position 71,339,462 of record NC_090378.1, read on the forward strand.
AGCTGCTCACCTCCTCCGCTATGCCCTCTTCGTCTGGCTAGCCAGCCTCCTTCTCCCATCCCAAGGAAAAAGGGCTTCCCTCTGTGCCCTTGCCGTCTGGAGGTGCACCTTCAGGCAGGCATCTGAAAACCTGGGCACTACCCTTGTTCTGGCTGCTGCCATCTCCTTCTCTATGCCCTCCAGTGCTCCTGCCTTGCAATTGATTGCTGGCTGCCTTTTAAATGTGACACCTGCCTGACATGACCCAGCGCTTCCACCCGCCCACGCCACCTAACTGGCCGGCTCCCACACCTGCTGTTTGTTAATTGGACGGCCCTGACAATATTGGTGTCTCAGTCTGCCCTGCCCGCGCAGCCATGCCACCCATTTTATGTCCTGATGTCGGGACATGGTCATTGCCGGCAAAATCTTGCCCTAAGTGTTGTAGCCATATAGCCGCCGTGGTTACCAAGCTACCAAGATCTGGTAGCTTTGCAGATGCCAGAAATTGAATGTGAAACCTTCTGGACTTCATGACTGAGTTACATACTGACTGTACAAGTTGTGGCCCCAGAGAATTATGAACTGGAATACTTTCACTGGAGAAAATGAAGATTGAGATGATGTATGAGCCTGGTCTCTCTCATGCCATCATTTTTCTTGGTGTTGTATGACCTGGAGTTGCTTTGAGCAACTTCGGATGAGAACGTGCCAATAGTAGTGAAAACAAAAGAAAGCAGAAAATATATTTAGCAATATTTAGCATCCTCACTTTAAAAATATGCAAACATATTAATGACATTTATTTCACAACCTGGAAATAAAGATATATTCCAGGATAGTGACTTTTGAGTATTATTCTAGGAACTCAGTTAGGCATTGAAGCGGACTTCATATCTTCCAAATTAATTTAATGACAGGTTGGGGGCCATGAAGGAGTTGCTTGTTGGGATCTTTTCCCTTAATCATCTTCCAGCTCATCTAAATTGAGTCCAGTTGTCCAGTTAACTAAACTGTCTACTTCCTTGTCCCATGGTTCCTCCTCTTGTATACTGGTGTTGGGTCGCTTTGTCTTGATGTTGCTTGGCAGATTCAGGCTTGCTGAAGTTGAAGCTTCTACAGTGAAACAAAATAAAACAATGTATTAATGTATGTATGAAATATAACCATCCAGAGTTGAATAATCTGACACTCCAAAGCTTTACACTTGATTATCTTCGAGAGTCTGAATAAATTTTGGTGTTCCTGTTTTAGTTTTTCCTTCTAATTCTTTTCCCTCCTCTCTTGAAAGCTTGAGTTCTCATTGGGCAACAGCAATACATGAGCAAGGCGTCCTTATTTTCATATGTGAACTGAAACAGCGTAGCCAACCTTGGAGAGCATCAGAATCAAACCTGATCCTGTCTCACTTGATGCTCACGCACATGTACTTTCCAGTAGGAATACTAGGTTTAACTGAAGTGTCCTTACTGCTGCTCTGGCTGATAGCAACTAATTCAACATAAACTGGGAATTGAATCAGATACAGATTCTGGTCTGTTCAGCACTACACGGATAAATTGCCTACTAGCCCTCCATGCTGTTAGCTTTACTAATTTCCCTTATGAGATTAAAGAAGCACTATCATTACAAAAATGTGCTTGGCAAAAGCAGCAAATTATATGGTGTCAAAACACATGGAGCAATACATGACATCTTCCGAAAAGGGGCAGCTTTTTAAAAAAAAAATTCAAAACACTTGATCATAAAGGCAATGGCTATTTATATATTCCATCCCATTTATCTCCTCCTTTTCTGAAGATTTGACTACTAATAGGGCACTGCCCATGGGTGCTGGTTGCTCTCACCTAAGTGGCCAGTTTTCTTGAACATAGACAGTGAACTGTCAGCAGGCTAATTGACTGTGTAGGGTATCACAAAATGGAAGCAGACCTCATCTCCACTCAACATCCATACTTAGAACATAAGAACGAAAGAAATATTAGCAGGAGTAGGCTATACAGCCCTTTGAGCCCGCTCCGCCATTCAACGAGATCATGGCTGATCTTCTACTTCAACACCATTTTCCTGCACTATCCCTGTATCCCTTATGTTTTTAATATGTAGAAATCTGTCGATCTCAATCATGAACATACTCAACGACTGAGCTTCCATAGCCCTCTGATGCAGAGAATTCCAAAGATTCACCACCCTCTGAGTGAAGAAATTCTTCCTCATCTCAGTCCTAAATGACCTGCCCCTTATTCTGTGACTCTGTTCCTGGTTCTAGACTCCCCAGCCAGAGGGAACATCCTTCATGCATCTACCTGTAAGAATTTTGTATGTTTGCACGAGATCACCTCTTCTAAACTCCATAGAATAAAGGCCAAGTCTATTTAATCTTTCCTCATAGGACAATCCCTCCATCCCAGGAATTAGTCTGGTGAACCTTCGTTGTGTCTGTCTTCATGGAGGAATATACTAAAATAATGGAGAATCAATGGACTACAGTAAACGTATATCCTTCCTTAGGTAAGGAGGTCAAAACTGCACACAATACTCCAGGTGCAGCCTCACCAAGGCTCTATATAATTGCAGTAAGACATCTTTACTCCTATACTCAAACCCTCTTGTAATAAAAGCCAATATACCATTTGCCTTCTTAATTGCTTGCTGTACCTGCATGTCAGTGATTCATGAACAAGGACACCCTAGTCCCTTTGAGGTTCAACACTTCCCAGCCTCTTACTATTTAAGAAATATTCTGTATTACTGTTTTTCCTACCAAAGTGAATAACCTCACATTTCTCCACATTGTATTCCAGCTGCAAAATTTTTGTCCACTTTCTTAGCCTCTCCAAATCTCCTTGAAGTGTCTTTTGCATCCTCCTCACAACGCACACTACCACCTAGTTTTGTGTCATCTGCAAACTTGGAAATATTACATTTAATCCCCCTATCCAAATCATTGATATAGATGGTGAAAAGCTGGGCCCAAGCACTGATCCTGCAGTACTCCATGAGTCACAGGTCTACAGTTCCCCATTTTCTCTCTACCTCCTTTCTTAAATTGCCATCTTCCAATCTGCAGGATGCATTCCAGAGTTTGTAGAATTTTGAGATGATCACCAATGCATCTACTATCTATAGCCACCTCTTTCAACACTCTGGGATGTAGATCATCAGGTCCAGGGGATTTATCTACTTTAAGCCCCATTAATTTCTCTGGTACATTTTTTTTAACTAATATTAATATCTTGCAGTTCCTCATTTACACGAGTCCCTAGATTCTCCATTATTTTAGTATATTCCTCCGTGAAGACAGACGCAAAACATTTGTTTAGTTTCTCCACCATTTCTTTATTCCCCCATTATAAATTCTCCTGACTATGCTTGTAATGGACCCACATTTGTTTTTGCTCATCTTTTCCTTTTTACATCCCTATAGAAGCTTTGACAGTCCGTTTTTATGTTTCTTGTTAGTTTACACTCGTATTCTATTTTTCTTTTCTTAATTTTTTTTCTTGGTCCTCCTTTGCAGAATTCTAAAATGCTCCCAATCCTCAGGTTTACCATTTTTTGGCAACTTTATATGTCTTTTCCTTTGATCTAATATAATCCTTGATTTCTTTCTTTAGCCAAGGTTGGAACACTTTCTTGCTGGGTTTTAGTGCATTAAAGGAATGTTTTTTGTTGTAAACTATGTATGAGTTCTTTAAATATAAGCCATTGCCTGTCTACTGTCATACCTTTTAACGTAGTTTCCCAATCCACCATAGCCAATTTGCCCCTCATACCTTCATAGTTTCCTTTGCTTAGATTTAAGACCTTAGTTTCTGATTGAACTACATCACTTTCAAATTTAATGTAAAATTCTATTATATTATCGTCACTCTTTCCTAAAGGCTCCTTTACAACAAGGATATTAATTAGCCCTTTTTCATTGCACAATACTAGATCTAAAATAGCCTGTTCCCTAGTTGGTTCCTCAATGTACTGCTCTAGAAAACCACCTTGCATCCATTCCAAGAATTCGACCTCCACACCATTAGTACTAATTAGGTTTACCCAGTTTATATGTAGATTGAAATCCCACATGGTTACTGTATTACCCTTGTTACACATCTCTAATTTCCCAATTTATACTGTGATTTACATCACCACTGCTGTTTGGTGGCTATAAACAACTCCCACCAATGTTTTCTGCCCCTTGCTGTTTCTTAGTTCCACCCAAACTGATTCTACGCCTTGATCTTTAGAACTAAGGTCATCTCTCACTACAGTACTAATGCCCTCTTTAATTAACAGAGCTACCCACCATCTTTTACCAGCTTCCTGTCCATCCTGAATGTCACGTACTCTTGGATATTCAGGTCACAGCTTTGGTTTATTTGTGGCCACGTCTCTGTAATGGCTATCAGGTCATACATATGAATTTCTACTGGAGCTGACAATTCATCTGTTTTATTGCGAATGCTGCAGGCATTCAGATACAGAGCCCTTAATTCAGTTTTTTTTTACTGTTTTTGTAAACTCTGGTCCTATCTGCTGGCACACTCAAGTTTGCAATCACTGTCCCTTCACGCCAAACTCTGATTATCATTACCTTTATTGCTACCTTGATTTATTGCCTTTAATTTACTCAATCTTCCCCTACATGATCCCTATCCCCCTCTATTTAGTTTAAAGCCCCCTCTACTTTCCTAGTTATACGACTCACTCGAACACTGGTCCTTGCATGGTTCGGGTGAAGTCCGTTCCAATGGTCCAGTCCCCACTTTCCTCAGTACTGGTGCCAGTGCTCCACGAACTGGAACCCACTTCTCCCACACCAGTCTTTGAACCATTTATTCATCTCTCTAGTCTTATTGACACTATGCCAATTTGCACGTGGCTCAGGTAATAATCCAGAGATTATTACCTTCGAGGTTCTGCTTTTTAATTTAATTCCCAGCTCCTCGTGCTTCCTAAGCAGAACCTCTTTCCTTGTCGTATCTATGTCGTTGGTACCTACATGGACCTCGGCCACTGGATCCTCCCCACCTCACCCCCACCCCGCAAGGAATTTCAGATCAGTATTATTGATCTGGAAGACGAACTGCAAACACTGTGCAACATAAGGGAGGGGGAGAAATACCTGGGCACTTTGTTCTGGAGGTCGGTCACACCTCTTAGAACAGGGTCATCTGTTTTAGTCTGCAGAGAGGAACAGGTGGATGTGACTGTCAGTGAGGCAGGTAAAGAGACCGAGCAGACAGCAGTGGAGGAGCCTCAGGCTTTGCAATTGTCAAACAGGTTTGAGGTACTCTCAATATGTGTGGAGGAAAGCGAGGTCTGCAAGGTGGATGAGCAGACTGGCCATGGCACTGTGGTACAGGAAGCCATTCAAGTGGGGGGTGCAAAAAGGAATGTAGTGTAGTAGGGATAGTATAGTGAGGGGGTTTGACACTTCTGTGCAGCCAAGAGTGAGAGTCCAGAAGGCTGTGTTGCCTGCCCGGTGCCAGGGTTCGGGACATCTGCTCAGGGCTGGACAGGAACTTGGAGTGGGAAACATAGAAAAGTAGCAGCAGGTGTAGGCCATTGGGCCCTTCAAGCCTGCTCTGCCATTCAATATGATCATGGCTGATCATCCAAACTCAGTAACCTGTTCCCGCTTTCTCCTTGTATCCCTTGATCCCATTAGCCCCAAGGACTATATCTAACTCTTTCTTGAATATATTTATTTATTTGGCCTCAACAGCTTTTGTGGTAGAGAATTCCACAGGTTCACCACTCTCTGGGTGAAGAAATCTTTCCTCATCTTAGTCCTAAATGGCTTACCCCTTATCCTTAGACTGTGACCCCTGGTCCTGGACGCCCCCGCCATTGGGCGGCACAGTGGCGCAGTGGTTAGCACCGCAGCCTCACAGCTCCAGCGACCCGGGTTCAATTCTGGGTACAGCCTGTGTGGAGTTTGCAAGTTCTCCCTGTGTCTGCGTGGGTTTCCTCCGGGTGCTCCGGTTTCCTCCCACATGCCAAAGACTTGCAAGTTGATAGGTAAATTGGCCATTATAAATTGCCCCTAGTATAGGTAGGTGGTAGGGAAATATAGGGATAGGTGGGGATGTGGTAGAAATATGGAATTAGTGTAGGATTAGTATAATTGGGTGGTTGATGGTCGGCTCAGACTCGGTGGGCCGAAGGGCCTGTTTCAGTGCTGCATCTCTAACTAATCTAACATCCTTCCTGCATCTAGTCTATCAAGTCCTGTTAGAATTTTGCAGGTTTCTATGAGATCCCCTCTCATTCTTCTAAACTCTAGTGAATACAAGCCTAATCGACCCAATCTCTCTTCATACGTCAATCCTGCCATCCCAGGAATCAGTCTGGTGAACCTTCGCTGCAATCCCTCCATAGCAAGAACATCCTTTCTCAGATAAGGAGACCAAAACTGCACACAATAACTCCAGATGTGGTCTCACCAAGGCCTTGTATAAATGCAGCAAGATATCTTTGCTCTTGTACTCGAATCCTCTCGCTATGAAGGCCAACATACCATTTGCCTTCTTAACTGCCTGCTGCGCCTGCATGCTTACTTTCAGCGACTGGTGCACAAGGACACCCAGGTCTCGCTGCGCCTCCCCCTTTCCCAATCTATTGCTGTTCAGATAATAATCTGCCATTCTGTTTTTGCCACCAAAGTGGATAACATCACATTTATCCACATTATACTACATCTGCAATGTATTTTCCCATTCACTCAACCTGTCCAAATCACACTGGAGCTTCTCTGCATCCTCCTCACAGCTCACACTCCCACCCAGCTTTGTGTTGTTTGCAAACTTGGATATATTACATTTAATTCCCTCATCTATATCATTCATAAATATTGTGAATAGCTGGGGTCCTAGCACTGATCCCTGCCCGCCACTCGGAAAAAGACCCGTTTATTCCTACTCTTGGTTTCCTGTCTGCCAGCCAGTTCTCTATCCATGTCAGTACTAACTACCAATCCTATGTGCTTTAATTTTGCACACTAATCTCTTATGTGGGACCTCATCGAAAGCCTTCTTAAAGTCCAAATACACCACATCCACTGGTTCTCCCTTATCTATTCTACTAGTTACATCCTCAAAAAATTCCAGTAGATTTGTCAAGCATGATTTCCCTTTTGTAAATCCATGTTGACTTTGTCCGATCCTGTCATTGTTTTCCAAGTGCTCTGCTATTACATCTTTCGTAATGGACTCTAGCATTTTCCCCACTACTGATGTCAGGATAACCAGTCATAATTCCCTGTTTTCTCTCTACCTCCTTTTTTAAACAGTGGGGTTACATTAGCTACCCTCCAATTCGTTGGAACTGTTCCAGAGTCGATAGAATTTTGAAAAATGACCAGCGATGCATCTACTATTTCTAGGGCCATTTCCTTAAGTACTCTGGGGAAGGGGAGGATCCAGTTGTCATGGTCCATGTAGGTACCAATGACATAGATAGGACTAGGAAAGGGATTGAGGAGTTAGGCAACAAATTGGAGAGCAGAACCTCAAGGGTAATAATCTCTGGATTATTACCTGAGCCACGTGCCAATTGGCAGAGGGCACAAGAGATTACTGAAATGAATATGTGGCTCAAAGACTGGTGTTGGAGAAGTGGGTTTCGGTTCATGGGGCACTGGCACCAGTACTGGGGAAAGTGGGGGCTGTACCATTGGGAGGGTCTGCACCTGAAGCATGCTGGGACCAGTTTTCTAGCAAACCGTATAACTAGGGAAGTAGAAAGGGATTTAAACTAAACAAGGGGGGAGAGGGATCAAGTTTGGGTAGATGTAGCAAATCAAGGGGTACAGTCAAGGCAGGAGAGCAGAATAGTAATATGGGAAATGAAGGTCAGAGAATGGCAGGAAGGGACAGAGAGAAAAAACCTAAGAAAACACCAACAGTCAAGACTAGATGTTACAAAGATAACAAAAAGTCAAAACTAAAGGCTCTGTATTTGAATGCATGTAGCATTCATAACAAAGCAGATAACAAAGAACTGATAGTGCACATTGAAGTAAATAAATACGATTGGACAAAATACTGAAGGACTGCCAGGTCCTGTGGAAAGATTCTACAGCATGAATCAGTGTCTTCAAAAGAGATGGGGTGGACCTTGTGGAATGGGTAGGAAATTCATACCATCACTGATAGACAATATTTTCTGACAAACTCACCTAAGGATCTATCCATAATGTAGTTCTGCTTCATGTGCTCGATTCGGGCCAGTTTCTGATCCATTGTCACTCGAGTCTTCCTTCCTTTCCCAAATGTTCCGTACATCACATCACTGAACCTGTACATAACATGACACAAAAGCATTCAGTCTGATATCTCGCAGTTAGCATATAACTCAAATTGTTCACTGTGATTATAAATTACTGGTATCTAAGTTCAAATATATCCTCAGAGGAAACATTCTCTACTTTGTCAGTGAAAAGCCAGCCACAGGGACAACTGCACAGTGCCGTATTAAGGCACCTGGCTGGAAGAGATAGACTTGGGTAACATATCTGGCAGGTCTGTCCCAGTTGTCTTGATTGGTACCTTGCAATAATACCATTCAGTATTTACTCAAGCTTGTCTTAGAACTATTTGGCCTGCACTTATGTGTTTAGAAGCAACACTGTAATATAGATGACACTATATACATACTGCTGGGAGACAGAAAACACCACCTCCAAAAAGGCCATGTTCTCTGCTTCTGGGACGAATATTGTTTTGGTCTAGTTGCCATGTGATTTTCACATTGTTGTCTTGTACAAACTATCCTCTTGACACTGGAGGAAATTTGCAGGCATAATGGTAAAACCACAAATGTAACCTTAGAAAAACTGTGCATATGCAAATCTTGAACTTGTGGAATTTTTTAATGTTGCTGCTAGACTCTGAATTCTCCTCATCCCTTCCTGCAGGGTAAAACAGTGCAAATTTAAAACACAAGTGGTTCAGCAACATAAATGAGGCATCACAGGTGGTTGTGCCTGAAGAGAGATGGGAGCAGAAAGCAAGAAAAACACACACACACACACACAACCAAGAGGTAGAGTAATAGAGGACAGAGTGTGGAGAGGATCGAGAAACTGAAAGGCGCACACAGCTAGACACAGTCAGAAAAAGGGCAAAGAAACATACTACAGATGCAAATTGCTACAGATGCAAATGAAGAGAAGGAACTGTGAAAGATAGATACACAGGAGGGAAGGCAAGGGAGAGAGAGGATAGAGAGTAAGTTAGACAGAGTAAGAAAATACAGAACTATAGCAAAGAGCTGCTCTGCGGTTCTAGCTGCTTATACACATTCTTTGCCGTCCCTCAAAGCAACTTCAGTATTGGTAGCAGATATAGCAATATTAAAATCTGGGAACTTTTGAATAGCAGACGACAAAACATCTTCTTAAAACAGTTACCACAGTAACTGAGGAAACAGAAGAAATCCATATGCCAATGCAATATATATAAAAAATTTTCAGTACTCTTTTTTATTTATTTGTAATATTAACATTTGAATTTGAAAATCCTGTTTCTTCTAAGTAAGTTTCTAGTGCATAATGTCTGCTGATAATAGTGTAACCATTTCTTGTGGACTGATAACAGAACATCAGCTGCACGAAAATACTAATTTCTTTTCCATTTTATTGCCTCAGAGGGTAAATGGCCCTACAATTCTGGGGATTGAGGAGAGTGGAAAGAGGGAGGATTGCCTGCCAGTGGGGGCAGAAGGCACACCAAGTTCTGGGCAATTCTTCTGCCCGCCCTCTATGTCAAGGAGGCATGTTGAGGGAGTACACAACAATTACATCCATTGTACTCAATAGAAATCTTGCCAGAGGGTGTTGCTTACCGTTTTAAATATTAGGATAATTTGATAATTTAAATGATGTCCCTTCTCACTGCTTTTATTTTCTTCCTGGCTGTTAGATGGGTGATTCTGAAGTGCATGGGTCACTCAACCCAATTATGTTGAGGATCCTGTCTCTGAGATTTGGGACATGATCTGTACCTATGTAGATCCATCCTCATGGGTGGCTGAGTGTTCTGCTCCACCACAGTACTACCATCTGAGTGGGACTTCTGGAATTTCAGGTCTCTGTATTGTGTTACTAAGTTGTACAGGCCAGGAAGCTCCAGGCTTGACTAATGATTTGTGTTACACAGGGAAAAAACAGCCATGGTTCTTGTTCCTGATTATTAGCCAGCAATTCCTGCTGGAAATACATATGGTTGAAACTGAAGATAGCATCGGGCTTGGCGATGTTGCTTCCCATGGCTGAGTGGCCAACTACACTTATCGCCACATATAAAACTTGATAATATTTTCTAAAAAATAAACAAGTAAAATATTTCTTCCTCCTTAATTACTTGCTTTCCACTTTACATTTAACACGTACCATTACCTATCGAGGAGGTGAGGAGAACCAACGTTCCTGACTCCTGTCCATAATGATTGTATTATAAAAATATTGAATGTTTTATTTAATATGTATATATCGCCCGAGTTATTATCTGAATTTTCTGTTCACTGGGCTAATGAACTGACCATTAGGGAATCCTGGAAGAAGACCCAAAATAACACATTTTTTGATTCTCTTTACCTCCAATTACCCTAGTGAAAATCCAGAGTATGGGGAAGCAGAAGTGACTCAACAGTTTGCTGTGCTGTGCAAGTAAGCCTGGCCCTTTAGGCTCTTTCTTAGCCTTGCAAGCTTCACCCTACATAGGTTCTACAGCAAGTAAGACACAAGGAATATATGCTTTCATTCATTTTCAGCTACTTCTTCTAATGGATTTGTTTAGACTTTCTAATTGGTTACTATGTTCAGTCTCTCCTCAGACACAGATTGGAGGCTATATCATTATTTCGCAGTCCCACTTGTTTTATATAGAGATGCATTTATTTTTAGTTCTAGAGAAGGCTTATTTAAAATCCAATAGTATGACATTATGTAGTATTACAGTATTATTGTAAACTCATCATCCCTTTCCATATACTAATTTTCTAAGTGGGTGTTGGCTGTAAACCAGAGCTTTCCAATTAAATTCATTCACAGCCAGTCATTGACTTAATATCCTCTTCATAAAGAAATTTACCACTGTTTCCTTATTTAAAAGGTCCTTACAATATCTACAAAAGGAGATATTTGAAATTTGCCCTTAAGTACTATTTTGGTTTGAGTTTCTTTCAAGTCTGATACAGAAGTACAAGTTGCTGGTCTGAAACCTCATCAATTCAATGTGTGGTTGAAGATCTTATTATTTACCAGATCTGAAGCTTTTTATTTTCATCTATTGCACAATAATTGCGTTATAAAATATACTGAATGTTTTATATAATATATATAACATATATCGACCGAGTTGCTATCTAATGCTATCCGACTGTATTATTTAATGTATTGACTATGATTTAATACATACTAGCAATTATCCAACCAGTCAATCTTCCATGGTTTTACTCAAAATATGTGCTTCTTTCTCCATCTAGGATTTCTCTGATTGCTTCCCACTCTAATTCTTTCCGATTTCCATAACAATTTGCATTTCTATGGCACCTTTAGCATAGTAAAATGTCCCAAAGCACTTCACAAGAGTGTAATTAGACAGAAATTGACACTGAGCCAAAAATGGAGTCATTAGATCAGGTCATCAAAAATTTGGTCCAAGTGGCAGATTTTAAGAAGTGCCTTAAAGGAAGAGAGAAGGGGGAGAGATTTACAGAGGCAACTGCAGAGGTTAAGGCCTAGCCAGCTGAAGACCTAGCTGCCAATGGTGGTGTAAATGCAATGGCAGATGTGTAAGAGGTCAGAGTTAGAGGAACACAGAGCTCTCAAGGGTTTATAGGGCTGGAGGAGATTACAGAGATAGGGAGAGGTGACGGCATGAAGGGATTTGAACACAAGGATGAAAATTTTAAAATCATGGCATTAATGGACTGGGAGTCAATGCAGGTCAGCAAGGTCAATTATTTTGTCCTCTTTTCATTTTTGCTCTATTTTCCACAACTAATTTTTCTCACGCTGGGGAGCCTCCTTCCAACTCAGCTCTCAAGGATCATGCAGTTTTATTTTGCTCCTCTATGGGAAAGGAAGTGCCCTTGCTTGTTTCTATATGATAAACTGTCTGAACTGCCATCTCATCTATTCAACATAGGCACATAGGAGCGGGAATAGGCCATTCAGTCAAGCCTGCTCCACCATTCAATTAGATCATGGCTGATCATCTACCTCAATGCCACTTTCCTGCGCTATCCCCATATCTCTTGATGTTATTAGTTTCAGCCAAGGGTACTGATCCCTATGGGTTTTTTTTACTTCCTTACTGTATCTTCCATTTGCCAGTTTATATCATAATGATTACAACCATTAATTAGGTTGAATGTATTCCTGGAGGTTTGATCTGTGGTATTTGATACTGTGATGAAATATTAGATCATGTGCAGGCTCATAATTCAGTACAGAACCAAGCTGAAAGCACAAGGCACAGAAGATAACTGAAAAAGGAAATAAGGGGGACAAAAGAATGTATGAGAATAGATTAGTGAGTGACATAAAAAATAATCTTTTATAAACGTATAAATAATAATAGGGTAGTCAAAGGGGGGTGCGACTGATTAAGGACCAAAAGGGAGATCTTCTTGTGGAGGCAGAAGGTGTGGCTGAGGTACTAGATGAGAACTTTTCATCTGTCTTCACTAATGAAGATGATGTTACAAATGTCACAGTAAAGGCAAATGGAAGTAAAGAAACTGGATGAGATCAAAATAGATAAAGAGGAAGCATTTAGAAAGTTGGCAGTGCTCAAAGTAGAAGTGTTGGTTTGTCTGCATGGGATGCATCCTAGGTTGCTGAGGGAAGTGAGGGTGGAAATTGGGAAGGCTCTGGAAACAATCTTCCATTCCTCCCTAGATATGGGAGTGGTGCCAGAGAACTGGAGGTTTGCAAATGTTACACCCCTGTTCAAAAAAGGGGAGAAGGATAAGCCTGGCAACCACAGTTGAGTCAGCTTAATGTTGGTGGTGGGGAAACTTTTAGAAACAATAATCTGGGACAAAGTTAATTGGCACTTGGAAAAATATGGGTTAATAAACGAAAGCTGGTACAGATTTGTTAAATGTAAATTGTGTTTGACTAATTTGATTGAGTTCGTTCATGAAGTACCTGAGAAAGTTGGTGAGGGAAGTGTGGTTGATGTGTATATGAACTTTGAAAAATGTTTGATAAAGTACCACATTTAAAGGGATTTAAAAGGGCAGAGGATGTGTGGATGTGTAACTGGCTAAGGGACTGAAAGCGGAGAACAGTGGTGAGCAGTTGCCTTTCACAAGAATACAAGAAATAGTAGTAGGAGTAGACCATATGGCCCGTCGAGCTTGCTCTACCATTAAAAACGATTATGGCTGATCTTAGGCTTCAACTCTACTTTCCCGCCTGCTCGCCATATCCCTTTATTCCCCGAGAGACCAAAAATCTGTCTATCCCAGCCTTAAATGTATTCAACGATGGAGCATCCACAACCCTCTGGGGTAGAGAATTCCAAAGATTCATAACCCTTTGAGTGAAGTAATTTCTCCTCATCTCAGTCCTAAATGATCGGCCTCTTATCCTGAGACTGTGCTGCTGTGTTTTAGATTCCCCGACCAACAGAAACAACCTCTCAGTGTCTGCCCTATCCAGTCCCTTCAGAATCTTGTATGTTTCAATGAGATTGCCTCTCATTTTTCTAAACTCCAGACTGGAGGAAAGTGTGTAGTGGTGTACTCCAAGGATCAGTGTTGGATCACTGCTCTTTTTGATATAAATGAATGGCCTGGACTTGGGAATACAGGGCATAATTTCAAATTTAGCAAATGACAAAAAACTTGGAAATGTAATAAACAGAAAGGAGGACACAGACAGACTGGTGAAATGGGCAAACACATGACAGATAAAATGTAATGCAGAGAAGTGTAAAGTGAAATCTGGGCCCTGCACTCAAGAGATAAATGACTACTACTATCCATGGAGGCTAGCAGCAGCCCCTTTAACCTGTTCCCTAATATTGCTCCTCCCATGAAGGGGAGCACTACAGCAAAGTCTTCGAAGTAGAAATTGAAGAAACACTGCTTACATCGTTACTAAGGGAAAGCATGGGTGCACTAAATAGGCAGGAAGACTACCGTATATATTTTGCAATGAAACACTGCTTTGGTCTCTGAATGTCAGCTGGGAGAGTGGGGGAATCGTCAAAAAAGGCAGCCTCATTGCCAGATGGCTGTAACAAGGATTGTACTATTGGTAAAGTAGCTACTCCATAGCAAATAAGAGCGCAAAGAAAGCTGGACTGTGGGAGCATGGTGATATTAGTGGAAATAGTTGTTGATTACAGTGGTTTAGGGCATTTGTCCCACATACATGTTGATGAGTTCCATTGTTGCTTCTATTTTTTTCCTCACTGTCTTCCTGTCGCTCTCCTGCCCCATGATCTTGCACTTTTATTTTGATTCCTCAATCTATTGCTTAATTATGCAGCGATAAAAAGCGGAAGCACTGCTTCAACATGCCTATCGTAGTCTCCACTGTGCCTTTGAATGGTAGTACCAGTCTTAATATAATACTAATGGAAGTCTTGTGCCTAATTAGCAATTGCTTGATGGCAGTTTTCTTGGTCCATGGCCCTCAGTAAAGGACACCAACTAGGTTGAACAAAGAGATGAGATAAATCAGAAAGTATTGACTGCGGAAGGCTAAGTTTGGGTTTTAAGAGCCTGGGGAATGCAAGAAGAAAAGACTGAAGGAGTAAGGAGCTTTTAAAGTCCTGGAATTAACACACCGAATTTTAATTTCAAAACTGTGAAGTTCCCGGTAGGAGGAAGTAAACTTAAATTGGTGTAATTACTGCTTGGGACAAAGAAGTCCGGAAAACGTATAGAGGCACCACCCATAATAGAAGTGATAGAGAGACAGAGATGAGAAAGGTTGTGATAGAGACAGAAATTACAAGCCAGAAGGGATAAAGGAATCATCTATCAGACAAGAAGCTTCTTTTTTTACCCTGTCCAGTAATGTGAATGAAGAAAGAAAATGTTTGTCATGAAAGAAGAAATTGAGCTTCTTGGAGGCAGCTTTAGCAATAAAGTTCTTTTGATTATAAGAGATAGTGAGTCCAAGAAGGTCAACTCAGATTGAAGCCATCAAAGGTAAGAGATGGTAGTTTTTGATTGGACTTAGGAGAGACATGATGAAATAAGAGGTTCTGCTAGACCCTTGCCACAATTCCAGAGGATTCTACCAGAAGACAAAGGGAATTGATTGTACTGGGACTCCATCGATTCCAGGATTTTTTAATCAGCCCTTTGAGCAATGGATGGTGAGTGGAGGAGATGATTGGTATGGAAAGGGAACAGATTAGGTGCTATATAAATGCAACTCTTTCCTTTTTTTCTTTAAGTGTTATCTTCAGCTGTAAATACTGATCTAAATGAGGCAGGAAAATGAAAAGTGGTTTGAAGAATTTTTAAAAATGGTTTGACTGGTTGGTTTGTTGTGGTTTATGTACTATGTAGAAGACTTCATATAAATACTAGCATATGAGGGCACATAATGTGGTCTTGGTGCAGTACCACAGGAATCGAAGCTCCTGAAGCTCTGCGTGCCCCTGTACCCAACGAACTGAACTCACACAATAACATGAGATTAGATTACTTAAATATTTTTGGCATTCTCCTGCATGATGCGCTGAGTGTGCCATGTGAATCAGGGACAGAATGACCATTAGCAGCGACCAGTGAAGGGCTGTTAGATGCCCTACCAGTAATGCTGTTTTCTTTTCCCTAAAGACAATGGAGAACTCTGGGTTTGGTTGTTGGAGGTTAAAAAAAAACACCGGAGCAGGAAGGAAAGACGGCCCTATCTGAAGAGGAGAACTACGCAGCAGCACTTTTTGTTCCCTTTTGAGTTGGGCCTTCTTTGAAGCATCTATTCCAAGTAGATGCTGAGCAACTGGAATGCTGTTCAGTAATTTCAACCAGATTATAAGAAACTTGCATATGATTCGAGTTTTTAATGTGACTTCAGACAGTTGTTGCACAGGCGTCTAGTGTTTTTGGCACTTCCTGCTTTCACTACCCCACACTCATTCAGGCCAGCATTCTCAATGGCATGGGGCCCCTGCGACTGAAATACAACAGTGCTTCAGCAGCATCATTAATCCCATAATACCCCTGACTTTATAATAGTGACAGTCTAAATAACCTCCTACAAGTGTGTACCTGTACAGTCAGGTGTTTAGTCATTGAACTCAGATGAATACGCACGCTTTATTCTGTGCTTCAATTTCTTTCTGCAACTCCTCTTTTCCCAGTTCATTACATAGCACTTGAAGATTAGGATAGGGCACTAGCACTGAAACAAAGGTGTAAATAAAATCACTGATTTGTTTCTTCAGTACAGGTTTTACTGTAATATTTTAACATATAATAGAATATCTCCAATATCTTTGCTCACTGGATGTCATATGATCACAAGATAATTACAGATGAGGAAGACCATTCAGCCCATCATAATTCATCACTCCAGAAAAACCATAAACCATTACAGCATCTAATTGTTTTTTAAATGATTCCAGAATTTTCCCCTCCACTATACTATGTGAAGTAAAATAGGTAATGGCTGAAGAGAGTGAGGCAATTATAGGCCCCTTCAAAGCACTGACTGAGATTTTGCTCAGCACTGACTGAGGTTGGAACCTTGAACCCTGATCAGTATGGGTCAGTTCCACATCATGCTGTGTACTGAACTCTACATTCTACCTTGTGGGGACTACAGCGAGGAGCCAGAGTTGTAGGTATCACAAATTGGAGATTCAGAGCTATAATGCCAAAGCCATTTCTCTTGAAGAATAGCTTCCCCAATGGGTACACAAGAGCTTAAAATTTACTGTATGTGCCTATGTTTTTATGTTATTGCGGAGACTTGGTAAGACCTTTCAATATTCAATAAATTAAAATTGTATAACATAACTTCTTTGCCTGCCTTCCCGCTCCAGTACAAAATTCTGTTGTAAAAACAGAAAATGCTGGAAATACTCAGCAGGCCAGGCAGCATCTGTGGAGAGAGAAAAAGATTTAACATTTCAGATTGATGACCTTTCATCAGAACTGGGAAAAGTTAGAAAGGTACTGGTTTTAAGTAAGTGAAAGTGGGGTGAGTGGAAAAATGAACAAAGAGTAAGGTCAGTGATAAGGTGGAAGACAGGAAAGATTGAATGACAAAAGAGCTGGTAGTGCAAGGCCAAAGGGAGTGGTAATGGGAAAAGTGAAGAAAGTAAAGATGCATGTGGAGCAGGTGCAAATGGCAGAATAATGGACAGCTGCAGTTTGAAAGCAAAAAAAAAGAGAAAAGCAAGAGAGTAAAACCAAAACCAGCCAAAAAAAGATACAAAATGGGGGCAGAGGTTACAGTTTGAAATTGATGTACTCAATATAAATGTTGCTGTAAAATGTTTAATTGAAAGATGAGGTGTTGTTCCTTGAGCTTCACTGGAACACTGCAGGAGGCAGAGGACGGAGACGTCAGCACAAGGGCAAGGTAGAGAGACTTAAAATGACTGGTGACTGGATGCTCAGGGTCACGCTTGCGGACTGAACAGAGGTGTTCCACAAAACAGTCACCAATCTATGTTTGGTCTCTCCACTGTAGAGTAGACCATATTGTGAGCAGTGAATACAGTATACTATATTGAATGAAGTACACGTAAATCGCTGTTTCACTTAGAAGGAGTGTTTGGGGCCTTGGACTGTGGGGAGGGAGGAGGTAAGTGAGAGGTGATATTGCTTACCAGCAAAATTTTGAAATGGGATTATTTTACACATACAAATCTTTTTTGTGTCTTGTCCTATAAAAGAAAATCTAGACCAACCAAAAATCCAAAAAAAATCATATCAGTTGGGATCTATTCTGACAGTGATTTATTCACAGTATATTAATTCCTTGCAATAGGTCACAGGAGCTCATTGGTATATGGATTATCAACAATTTAAACGGAACAGGCACAAATGAAAACAAACTGATAGGCCTGGCAGCAACAACAAAGTTTTGCAAAAGCAAAATACTGCGGATGCTGAAAATCTGAAATAAAAACTGAAAATGCTGGAATTAAGCCCGAGAAAGGGGTGCAACACATAACAATTTAGCAGTGAGATGGTCTATGTCCAATCTGCATTGGGAATGATCCCACTGTTAAATGCATGGGGCCTGTTTTTAGGCTTCCTGGCAAAATGCCTAAACCAGGTGTTCCGCACTTGATGAGTATGTAATTATGTAATGGCTGTTGAAAATTTCAAAATGAAGCAGCCAGGAGCAGGACAGGTGTTGGCAGGATTCTTCAATGAAAGATAAGCTCCAACTTTTTAAAAAACCATTCCTGCAGATCCAAGAGGATCAGGCATGCTCCTCTGACTCCACAGGCTTCACAATAACCCTTTCCCTTCATAGCTAATTCTAACCTCCCCTTCCAGAACTTAACTGGAACTTAGTTTTACACTGTGTACCCACATCAATTAGAAACTTGATTTGGACCTGTCCCGAACTCATTATGAACCCTTATAAGCAGCAGGCAAAGTCTTGGCTGAATTCAAGTGCAGGCCCTTGATGTATAAATGAAGCATAATTAATCCACTACACCACTCAGTCCCATGATACTTTTTTTTTTAAGGTGAGTAGAAGGAGGCACCTTAATGGGTGTATTACCGTACTTTGATCTTTGCAGCTTGGAGTTGCTTTCGATGTGGCAATTTCACTCCAGGCCTTGTGATAATCATCAAAAGCGATCCTTTTAATTCTGCAGTGAGGCATAATTATTCATGTTAATTTTAAGAGCTTACCCATTCCTCTACATGTACACACATTGTTAAAATGGTGCATTTAGCATGCAAAGGGTAATAGATGAGGATGAAAATCTAGCTTGGTACTGCTTTTATCATCGATCAAAAAGTGAGCAATGGTCATGGAAATCCCTCTGTAAAAAAGAGGTCCAAAGGAATTAATCAAAAAATGGGAACCTGATGGGTTTACAGAAGTTACTGGATAACACAAATCTCCTGTTTCCTTTGATTTTCTCATTTTTCCTCTTCCCTCCTGAAGACACTGATTCATGTTAGAGATATGTTCTATAATCACCAGTAGCACTCCAGGAACCCAGCCAAGTAGCCATTCTTCAAGTGTGACCCTTGACAATGAACAGCAGACTTTCATTTGGGTTGGGGGTGGGTGGGTGGTGGGAGGGAGTGGTTGAGTCCACAGGCACAGTTAAAGAGGAGGAGTTCCAGGAGACCTTTGAAGGCAGGGAGAGAAGCAGTGCTTTTGGGAGAGAATTTTAGAGGATAGAGACATAATGACTGAATGATCAGCCTCCAATGAAGAAACAGAGGGAGTGAGGAACAAATAATCATACAGACTCAGAGGAGTGTAAAGAAGTATGGCTGGAGAGGGTGGTGTGAAACAATGAAGAGATCTGAAGGCGAGAACCAAGGTCTTCAAATTGACTTGCTGGGGCACAGGAGCTTGGCAGAGGCGATGAGTATACAGAACTTTGCAGAAAGAAACATGGGCTGGATTTTAAGGAGCCCTCGATGTCGGGATCTGTGGTGGAGGTTGCGGTTGGAGAAGGCCTGAAGATGGCCCTGGATGAGGCCCATCACGGACCTCAACTCCGGCAGGACCCGACCCTAACCTCCCAGCAGCGACAAGGCACCGTGGCGGACTCCACGCCGCTGGGCGACGGGACCACAATTTGAATGGTCAAATCAATTAAAATAACTAATTTAAATGTACTCATGTCTCCTCTCGATGGCCTGCCGCAATCTTCGGCTCAGCGGCCGGTACTCCCACGCCTTCAGATCCCCGTCGGGGAAACAAGGCTCAACACTGGTGGGGAGGGGGGACGAGGTAAGTTTATCAGTGTGGGAGGGGGAGGAATGGGGTCAAATTAATGTCATGGGTAGGGGATGTTGGGAAGGCTTTTATTTTATTTTTTTATTTTATTTAGAGATACAGCACTGAAACAGGGCCTTCAGCCCACAGAGTCTGTGCCGACCATCAACCACCCATTTATAGTAATCCTACACTAATCCCATATTCCTACCACATCCCCACCTATATTCCCCTATCACCTACCTATACTCGGGGCAATTTATAATGGCCAATTTACCTATCAACCTGCAAGCCTTTGGCTGTGGGTTGAAAACCGGAGGACCCAGCGAAAACCCACGCGGTCACAGGGAGAACTTGCAAACTCCGCACAGGCAGTACCCAGAATTGAACCCGGGTCGCTGGAGCTGTGAGGCTGCGGTGCTAACCACTGTGCCGGCTTGTAGTTTAAAGTTTGTGGGGGAAGGTCAGATTGTAAAGGTAAGTTAAAAGCAAAATACTGCGGATGCTGGAAATCTGAAATAAAAACAAGAAATGCTGGAACCACTCAGCAGGTCTGGCAGCATCTGTGGAAAGAGAAGCAGAGTTAACGTTTCGGGTCAGTGACCCTTCTTCGGAACTGACAAATATTAAAAATGTCACAGGTTATAAGCAAGTGAGGTGGGGGTGGGGCAAGAAATAACAAAGGAGAAGGTGTAGATTGGACAAGGCCACATAGCTGACCAAAAGGTCATGGAGCAAAGGCAAACAATATGTTAATGGTGTGTAGAAAGCCAAAGCATTAGTACAGAAAAGGTGTTAACGGACTGAATATTGAACAGCAGCAAGTGCAAACATGAAAAAAACAGTGGGTAAGCAAACTGAACAAACTAAGATGAAATGAAATAAATGCAAAAAAAAGGTTGTAAAAAATGAAAAAAGAAAAAAACAACTAAAAATGAAAGTAAAATGGGGGGCTGTCATGCTCTGAAATTATTGAACTCCATGTTTAGTCCAGCAGGCTGTAGTGTGCCTAATTGGTAGATGAGATGCTCGAGGAACAGCATCTCATCTACCAATTAGGCACACTACAGCCTGCCGGACTGAACATTGAGTTCAATAATTTCAGAGCATAACAGCCCCCCATTTTACTTTCATTTTTAGTTATTTTTTTCCTTTTTTACAACCTTTTTTTTTGCATTTATTTCATTTCATCTTAGTTTGTTCAGTTTGCTTACCCACTGTTTTTTTCATGTTTGCACTTGCTGCTGTTCAATATTCAGTCCGTTAACACCTTTTCTGTACTAATGCTTTGTCTTTCAACACACCATTAACATATTGTTTGCCTTTGCTCCATGACCTTTTGGTCAGCTATGTGGCCTTGTCCAATCTACACCTTCTCCTTTGTTATCTCTTGCCCCATCCCCACCTCACTTGCTTATAACCTGTGACATTTTTAATATTTGTCCGTTCCGAAGAAGGGTCACTGACCCGAAACGTTAACACTGCTTCTCTTTCCACAGATGCTGCCAGACCTGCTGAGTGGTTCCAGCATTTCTTGTTTTTATTGTAAAGGTAAGTGTTTTGGCGGGGAGGGAAGGGCAAATAATTAATTTAATTCTTATTGGGGGTGGGAGAGGGGCAAAAGAAATGTATTTATTGAATTTAATTCAATCTATCTTTAAATATTTAAATAAACCGATAGGGCTAACAGCCCTTTAAAAATGGCGTTAGCGCCTGCACACAGGCAGCCGATGCCATTGCCGGGGACAGACAGCCCAGCCCCTCCAAGTGATCAGGGGGAGAGGGGGGGCGGCCTGCCCCGGCTATTTAAATGAGCCACCCGCTTGAGGTTGTGCCAGTTCTTTGGCAGCAAGCTTATAAAATCCAGCCCATGGTCCCAGAAGAAAAGACAGCTGGAATACAAGTGGGGTCGGCTTGGAAAAAGAGCAATTTCACCCTATCCCTTCTGAGATCACCAAAATCATAACAAACATGGTTTGAACTTGTTGGTGTGTATGCCTCTGTTCCACACTACACTATTTATCCATGGAGTTACCAGAGGAGCTTCTACTGAGATGTTTTTTTAACCAAAAACAGAAAATGCAAGCATGGGTGAAATTAATTGCTTTCAGTTGCTTCTTTACAGCCATGGATTAGCTAAGTTATGTCGCAATAAGACGTTGGGAAATTGATTCTGCACACAATTGGGTTCTCAATTTTAGATGGTAGTCTGGTAAAGTTTCAGCAAGAGGAAGGAAACAGAAATAAGAAGGGTCAGTTTAGACAGCTCTCTTGTACCCTTTAGTGGCCTGTTTTAGAGTTGTATTTAGAGAGGCATTAGATTAGGCTGGATGGTTCATTGTCTTCTTGGTTGGGGAAAGGCACAAGTGCAGGAAGTCATAGATTTGCCAGTGGGAGGTTAAAAGAAATGGATCCACCATCATCTCAAAAAATAGATTTTCCTGATGGCTTAATAGTTAAATGCGCCACTTGGTGTGGTACTAAACCATACAGACAAGGAAAGTCCCAGGTCACCTGGGAATTGAATAATTGGCTGGAATTTTACCTGCTGAAATGAGACGTTCTCTGAGGCGGCCAAACCGAAAAATAGCGGGCGATGACGTTGGGTAGTGTCCCAGACATCGTGACGCCCAATCGCCAGGTTGGATGGCGGGCAAGATGGAGACACCACTCACCGTCCAATTTACATAAATTAAGGGCCAATTGAAGTACATGAAAAGCCAACTGACAGCCATTTTACGTCGGCTGTTAAATTTTATGTTTGGCAAACGGGTCAAAGTGGAGGGGTTGTGTACCCGGCAGCTTTAAAAGAGTGGCAACCCGTGTGTCTGTGAAGCAGTTGGAGGTACTGGATTTTTCATTTCTTTCTGTTTGATTTCTGAGTTAATTGCAAGATAGGGGCTGATATTGCTGGCTCTCCAGAGTTCACCTGAGTGAGGTAAACTCCTGGTAGGGCCACAGCATCAGTGATTTATTCTGTGCAGGGGAGGGGGTTGCAAGTGCCTGTCCTTGCAGCAGGCAGCAAATATCTGTCCTCATTACATCTTTGGGACACTGCAACCATGACATTGTCCACTCTGAAGACGGCTCCTCTAGTGAGGAAGAGATCACCACAAGGAGGGATAGGAGGCCAAGTGGCCAGGGAAATCAATGACCTGGTGGCCAAATGCAGCCTGGTAATGGGAGAGGGGCAGAAAGCCACAGAGTGCACCTGTGAGGAGACAAATCTATCCAGTAGGCAGGGTCTACAAGCCGCGGTTGAGCTTTCCACAGATGTTGGAGCGCCAGTGCCGTAGAAGACAGCGCCTGTCCAGACAGAATGCCACATCTCTGTGTGAGATGATGGCAGTGGAAGTCAGCTCCAATTGCGTGGGTGGCCATCCAATGTCGGTCGCACTAAAGATCATAGTCACTCTGAACTTCTACACATCAGGCTCCTTCCAGGTTTCCACAGGAGGCATGTGCAGAATCTCACAATCATCAGCACATCACTGCATAAAGGTGGTAACTGATGCCATATTCAGGCATGCCAACCGGTTCATCGAGTTCCAGACAGACTCCGCCAGTCAGGCCGAGAGAGCCAGAGGCTTCAGCGCCATCGCCGGGTTCCCCATGGTCCACGGCATAATTGACTGTACACATGTGGCCCTTAGAGCACCTGCAGGTCTGTCATGGGGCCTTCATTAATCGAAAGGGATTCACTCAATGAATGTGCAACTAATCTGCGACTACCGCAAGAGTATATTGCAGGTGTGTGCTCCTTATCCTGGAAGCAGTCACGACGCATTCATTCTCCGGAACTCCCAGGTGCCAGCACTATTCAGCCCGCCTGAGTGCCTGCAAGGATAGATACTTGGCGACGGGGTTACCCACTGAAGAGATGGCCGATGACACCTGTGAGGAACCCACGGAATGAAGCAGAGGAATGTTACAATGCGAGCCATGCGACCATCAGAGTCATCATTGAGCAGACCATAGGTCTTCTGAAGATGAGATTTAGGTGCCTGGATCACTCAGGTGGTGCCCTTCAGTACTCGCCAGCAAGGGTATCTCACATTGCTGTCATCTGCTGTGCTTTACATAACCTGGCACTGCAGAGAGGGGAGGCCCTGGATGATGAGGACATTGTTCAGCACGAGGCATCCTTAAACAAGAAGGATGAAAGGGTTGAGGAGGAGGAGCAGGAGGAGAGGGCACAGACACAAGAACGTCGGGGGGAAGGAGTTGGGGGTTTGCAGGAGTTGAGTACAAGGGAGGCTCGGGAAGCTCTGATACTCTGACTTTTCTCCTGATCAGAGGCTCATGACCCATCTAGTATGCCAGCGACGGACATGTCAATCTGAATTTAGGCATTCACATCATCTGGAAGTGCAAAAGCACTCACCTGCAGGCATTAATCTCAGCTGCAACAGTCCACCTTTCCCTCAAACACAACATGGCCCAATGTGGCACCTCCCCCAAATCTTCATCTCATTCAGAACAAAAAGATCGCATAATACATCACTACTTGAGACAGATGAAAAAAACCAAGTGAGAAATTTAATAAGTTTTGTGTACAGTTGAACAACAAATAAATAACTCAAAATCGCACCAGTGACTCTAAGTGCAGTTAATGTGATTTCTTAAAATGTTTGCGAGTGCTCACGTGTGTTGACGACCCCTCGCCGCCAGCCAAGGCAGAGGCAGGTGGCTGTTCAGGATGCCCCGTGGCTTGGGATGACCTTGGCAGGCGGCCTCTGACTGCCCGAGGCCATGAGGGCCCTGGCATGCATGAGGTAAAGCTGAGCAGTCTCAGGACCACCCTCCGACAGCCTGGGGTTCTGAGGTGCTGATGTCACTGGCAGAGGGGACAAAGAGCCACTGTACACATCAGCAGCGCCCTGAGAATGTCACAGGAGTCTCGTCGACAGTTCACTGAGGCATTGCTGCTTAGAGTTCACTGTCTCTGAAAGGGTTTGCAGGGCCTGCTGGAGTGGTCCCTCCACTGCAGCTGCCAATCTGCCAATGGAGGAAGTCAGTCACTCAGATGTCAGGGACTGTGCGGTACTCAAGGCCTGGATGGAAGCCTCCATAGTCCGAGCCAGAGCATACATTGTCTCTGGTAATTCCGCCAGATCTCTACGCACCTCACGCTACACCTACAGCATTTCCTGCGAATGGATGTCCTCAGAGGTTCATCATCAGCATGGGGCTCTGCACTGGCTTGGCCTCCCACAATCCTCTGAGTGTCAGAGGCTTCGGCCGATACTGCCTCTGGTAGCGGGTCCGGCACTTTTGTGGTGATGGCACCAAGTTGTGGCCACAAATCCGAGAGCGCTAACAGCCCACCGATGTGACTGCTTCTGAGCTGGTGCTTGGTGCGGGAAAGGATGTGACGCTGCACCCTCTGAAATCCCTTCCTCCTCCTCAGAGGTGGATGGATGTGCCCTGGAGACGTTGCCTGGCCGCTGCTATTTCACCTGTTTCCGTCCTCCCCAGCAAGCAACAATGCCTCCTCCGCCACACTCGTGAGAATTGCAATATTGGCAACACCGCCACCGGTCCTTGCCTTCTGGGCCCTCTTCTGTGGAAACACATGGCAATCAGTTCAGTTACTTGACTTGAAGGAGCGCCCGCTCATCCTTTGTGCTGCATGCTGCCTCTGGGACCATTGCCATTGAAGTGTACGGTTGGCACACTTCTGGATCTGCATCTCAGATGTGCCCATGACAGGGCTGTAGCCATTCACTCCAGATGGATGGCTTCGACATTGCTGCATCAACAGCTGGTAACCCTCTTGTATAAGTACAAAGCAACAATGGCTGAGACATGCCCCTTACCCTGGCACAGCGGAGGTCATTGACCCACTTGCAGCACTGGAGCCATGTCCTCCTCACAACCCTGTGGCTGCTGATCTCCTCCGCAACCTTCTATCATGCCTTCTTGGTGACCTGGGGAGACCTCTTCCTTCTGTCTGCTGGGAAGGGGATCTCCCGCCTTGCCTCAGCCGCCTGGAGGAGTACATGCATGTAGTCTTCGGTGAACTTTGGGGCCATGTGGTTGGCTCTCTCTGATATTGCCGCAAGCGGGTTCTGGTCCTCCAGGGTCTGATAGATTTCTGCAAATTGACTGGGTCACCCCTTTAATTGAAATGACAACTTCTTTCCCCCTCAGCCAGGTATCTGCCTAGTGTTAAGCTCTTGCTCCTCCCACTGTCCTCAGTGATGGAAGCAGCCCTTTCAGAGCCATTGAAGGTGTTGAGAGCCCTTTTAAATGGCTTTCAGCACCTTCTTGCCGAGCGCGCCTTTTTCAACCAGTAATCCGCCGCCGAGACACTAATTGGACTGTTCGCGCTCGATCGGGGCGGCAGTTTAGCGCGGAGCGGGAGTGACTTCGGCACCCACGACCGCCTCCCGGACCGCGGACCCACAGGGACAAGTAAAACTCCGGCTATTGAAACTGCACTAAATTTTTTGTGCTTAAAGGGTTAACACACACACACACACATTCCAAACAGCATTTTCCAAAGATTATTCTATTTCCTACAGATCATAACTAACCCCAAGCAACAATTTATATGGAAGAGCAGAATGCAAAAAGAGCCTGAAAGGCCTGCTAACCCTCAGCATTGGCTGAAATTTGAGATATTTAAGGAAAAGCCATTGAGCATTAGTTATAACAAACACATGGAGATGCTCTTCAGGGGCTTTTAAAAATGAGATCATATGTTAAGATAACAGTATACAGATCACATAGGTGTGTAGTTCTGAAAAGACTATTGAGGAACTGATACTGAAATCAAACAAAGTTTAAATAAATACCAGACTCTATTTTAACTAAACAAAGTTTCGTCAATCTCCCTGACAGTCAAATGAGGAAAGTTTCAGGATATTGCATTCATTCCTTTCTAAAGTGAAGTAGATGAATATTAGATTAAGAATGGGCTGTATTTTGCTGTAGAAATAATGGTGAGGTTAAAAACGCTCATTGTTATTGAAGTGTAAATTGGACAGCAACTTCTGGTGTCCACATATGTGCAGTTAAACACAATAATCAGGAAGTTGATGCCTAAGTTGCCCCATGCTTTCAAACACTTGCTGAGAGACTCGACATTGAAATACATGCAAGGACGTGAAGCTACAGTACTTACATGTTAGATACCCACTAAAGGTGACAGAAAAAGTTGGGCATTGTCCATTCCAAATTTTTAACAGCATGATATGCCTTAACTACTGCCAAACAACCTCTCCGGCACTAAAAAATTACTTTTGTAAGTGTGAAGTCTCCTTCCTTCAGATTTTAATTAATGTTGGAGATTTGAAAAAAATAACTTTTTATACTTTTTCTTTCTGTCCCTTTAATCTGTCTCTCAATCACATATTTCTTTCCCTCTCTTTATTTCACTTTCTGTACCTGATTTGACATGGAATTAAATATTCTAACTTATACTTCCTGGTGCAGACTCTGCACTCCTCATTAACGATCCTTCAAACTGATTGTTTAAGGAAATCCACAATTGCTTGCCATGTTCACACGGGTCCCAGATCCCCTATAGAGGGTGCTGCGCTGAAATCGCTTTGTAATCACAGAAAGTTCCAGTACAAAATCTCATAGAAACTCTGTGGACAATGCAAGTGTAATGAATGGCTGCTGCCATTCCTTCGCCACCTACTGCAAAATCTAGCTGATTGTAGTTGATTGGGCAGATGGGGTGCTACTGTTGACCCTGTACTAGGAAGGAGTAAACCCTACTCCTATAATAATTGCTATCCAGAAATCTGTGCTAAATAGGGCAGATATTTGAACATCAGTTGACAATAAGATCTAAGTTGACTGTAATGTCTTTCACAGTCAAATAGCATGACGACATTCATTGAGTAGACTCAACACATGAAGAATAACTACCTGGGTGAGGCAAGAGAATGGATCATGAGTCAGTGCCTTCAGGAGATGACAGCAAAGGTGAGAAAATTAGACAAAACAACAGGATTGAAGGCTATAAGGTGAGGATGTGACAGAGATGATCAAATGCCAAATGAACTCTTCGGCTCCAGTCTTGCAACAATCAAAATGTCTTGTGCTAGATTGATATCATGTTTTTGTCCTATTACTTTTAAGGCTCAGAAATTTCACATAAATTTATTTTCTTAGAAGTTTAACCTATGGTTACGCATCTGTTTCAGGGGATGGAATACATCAAGGCAATTCATGAAGTTCAAATTAGCCATGATTTGTTGGAAGGAATAGTCTTGATGTGCCGAATGACCACCAACACCAATTAATTGTTTGCTTATCCATGGCATGTTGTCAAGTTGGTCCAGTTATTTACATGTGGCTTATTGATGATTTTCAAGATTTTGGCACTTGAGGGAACCAGCTGCTTCCATTGTCACAGCTCTGTAACTGGCTTTCTGATGGCCTTGAACAAAACCAGTTCCCCTTGATCACCACCAGGTAGGTGTGGCAGAGCTTGCACACAGTTGGTGACATAGCAGCAGATGTAGGCAATCCACCTCGGTGTCTACTGATCTCCTTGGCAGATCTTCTTTCATCTTGTTCCAATTCAACCATGAAATCATGTACTTAGGGCACTTCAAAATCCACTTGCACCATTAATATGAACTTGACTTCCAAACACCACAGGACTCTGTAGCTTCCACTGTTGTTCCCATCAAAGTTTATATTGTAAGAGCTCCTATTTATTTCCCTTTTTTAGCTCTTCCTCTTTTGCTGACACCATGTAAGTACTTCAATTACAGCCAGCTTTTCACTGAATTAGCATTGTTCAGCTATTATAGTTTCCATATAAGCATTACTTATTGTATGCTAAACAAATTCAAGAACATTTAAAATGTATTTTTTTTTTAATGTGGAAGACAAAAAAAATGATAAAAATCATACTGCAAAATTGGAGATTTAAAACATGGATCAAAAGTTCCTGCCCTTTAAAATTTCATTGTTCATTGAAATTCCTTAAGGCTCACTCCAGGTTGCAGAATGAGAGTACTTTAAGATGGCTTAGATCTCTCCCAGTGCAAAAGCTGAAGAGATCCAGCAATATGGATCTCAGTCTAATTTCCATCCCTGACTGCTCAGTGGCAATTGTGAATGGAAAGATTGCTTTCTTAATTTTATCAAAATATTTGATATTGAGCAAATGGTCAATTCTATAAAAGCTTTGTTATTATAACATACTTGCAAATGGATAACAGTATTACTAGGCTCCCATACCCATTACATATTATGGATCCAATTGTTTCTTAAATGATTCCAGAGTTTCTACTTCCGTTGCTCTATCTGCAAGTTTATTCCAATACCTCGGGTCCCACGGTGAAACACACTCTGTCCTTTGATGCAGAGCTCGATACACGCATAGGGAAAGCAGCTACCACCTTTGGCTGACTCCCGAAATGCGCCTGGAATAATACCAAGCTGACCCTTAGGGTCAAACTGATATAAGGCCTGTGTTCTCAGCACCTTGCTGTATGGCTGTGAAACATGGGTGACTTACAGTTACCAGGAAAAGAAGCTGAGCAACTTCCATCTTCGCAGTCTGTGGTACATTATGGGTATATCCTGGCAGGATAAAATCATGAACCGCAAAGGCAGAGCTCCCAAGTGTGTCAGCACTAATCAAACAGAGGTGGCTTTGGTGGATTGGGCATGTCTGCAGGATGGAAGGCAGTTGTATACACAAGGATCTTCTGTATGGTGAGGTAGCCAGGGCCAGATGACCAGTGGGGAGCTCATAGCTCCGCTTCAAGGATGCCTGCAAGTGTGACATGAAGGCCCTAAATATCGACTATCGCATCTGGGAGTCACTAGCCGATGAAAGGAGGAAATGTGGGCTGGCGTGCACCACCACCACGATCAGCGCCTACAGCAGCTTGGCAACAGGTGCCAACGCCGAAAGTAACAACACAAACCATCACTTGGCTCTTCTGGCAGAAACTGCCTCTCAAGAATTGGCCTTCACAGCCATCAGGACAGGTGCACCAAGAGAAACACCCCACATGAATGGATTGTTTGCGGTGTGTCCATCATCTCACATAGATGGAAGGATGCCAACACATTCCAACTGTTGATCACCCTTTGTGTAAAAAACATTCCTAATATCAATCCTAAAATTACTTATTTTAGTCATTTGAACCTGTAACTCTTGGTTCTACTCCCTTAATTTAAAGACAAATTCAGAGTTATGTTTCCTGTATCCTGAACAATCATATATACCTATAAGATTGCCTCTTATATGTCTCCTTTCTAAGCTGAAAAGGACAACTTTCTCCAGTTTTTCCTCATAACCCAAACACCCAACACTGGGAATTAGCCTCATGATCCTTCCCTGCACTGCCTGAATGTCCCCATTGCACCTCAACAACCAGAAATGGATGCAGTGCTCAAGCTGTGGCCTAATTAGAAGACTATATAGTTTGATCATGGCTTCCTCTGTCTTGTATTCTATTGTTTTGGCTATGTATTACAGTATTTTGCTGATTGCTGAAGGTAGGACAAGTTTGGCATCATGTCCACCAAGTCTCCTAGGTCTGTTTCAACTTCATCCCTGGCTATTTCAATACTGTTCATCAAGGATGCATGTTGTCTTCCTATGTGCAGCATCTTTTACATGTCTACATTAAGTTTCATCTGCCAGTGCTATGCCCACTTACATATCTTGTCCAGTACATTCGGTGATTTCACTGTACCTGCTAGTATCAACTGTAAATTTGACCACTGTGCATCGAGTTTCTGAATATAGTTCATTTATGGAAATTAGAAAAAATAGTGAACCCAACACTGAACCCTGGGATACCTCACTATTTCCCCCAACTCTGGCATAACTCCTCTAACTAGTACTGAATTTTTCCTATACTTCCGCCAATGTCTTACCCATTCCCAGCGTTTACCATGAATCCCACAGATCTCCATTGAATTGATAGTCTTTTGTATGGAACTTTATCAAAAGTCCTTTGGAAGTAAGGATGCATTAAATCATAGAGATTATCACATTTCACTTGGATTGTCACTTCCACAAAGAAAACAAGGAGATTGGACATGAAGGATCTTCCCTTTTTGAATGCATGCCGACTGCTGTTAACCAGGTTATTGTTGCAGAGATGATGCTTCAGTTTACTCCCGATAATCAATTCCATTATTTTACACAAGTCTGTTGTTGCCTGTATCTATTTTATCTTCCTTCTTGAAATATAGGCCTGTGTCTTGGTACTACCTCAGTGTCCATTGGTTCCCTCATGTTTTCTTGATGCTTACTGATGTTTCTACTGGTTTTTTCGAATTGACTTTTTTTTGGGCTCCATTTTCCCTCTAGTTTCTGATGTTAAAAAAAAAACTGAAAAACACTTTAAAATGCAGGTATTAAAATCCTCACAAAAATTGACTTTAAAACTCCTTAATAATAGATGTCAAGAAAGGGTGATGTAGAGGAAGGGTAGAGAGGGGTTAATAAGGGAAGAAATCTTGACTGAAGAGAATGATCTTTAGGAAAGTGTTAAAATCTGAGAGATGACGACGAGATGGAGTTGCTGAGGGAGGAAGATCCAGAAGGTCTTGGTGGTTACAAGAAAATATACTATCCACCAGTGTTCTCATTTCATCAAATTTATTATATTTACAAGAGAAGAACTGAGTTGTGTGTGTCTAGAATATCCAAATGTTGATGAATGACATCTGGATTCTATTTATCTACTCACCTCAGTGGTTTGCCTTGAGGTAGTGCACAAATTTGGTCTTGAAAGTGGACCATGGAAAAGCTCTTAACCGCTAACATGATTCCAGCTGTTGAGGGGCAAAGGCAAACCTGAGAGACTCCAATAACCATATAAAGAATCAACAATGTCACATTGTATTTCTCATTTCCCCGAATCTCCACTTTACATTGCTAAATTGAGCTGCCAGGTTATTCCTTCTTTCAGCACTCCAACTGTGAAGCCTGTGACACTACGGAAGGGTAGGCCTAAGATAGCCAGATGTTGTATACATACTTTATATCAGAATGTTATCTCTGATGTATATGAATTTCTCCCAAGTCATACTCAAATTCCTTTCATATAATTTATGGCTCTTTGCAGCTCCCATCCCCAACCTCTGCATTTTCCTCTCGTTTTCTTCTCAGATGTTGCTGGGCTATTCTTTCACATCACCAGCAGTTCTCCAATACCTCCCGACAAGACCATTCTTCAAGCATGAGCCTTGACAATGAACGTCAGAGAGCAATTTTCCTGTTTGGGGAGGGTGGGGGGGTGGTGGTGGTGGGTGGGTGGAATCACAACTGAGCCCAATCATGTCCGCACATGTGCACTTTCCAGGAGCCAGTGGATAGCATTCAAGGGTGAAAAACCCTGGACGAGGGCGCATTTTCCTTCCTCCCAAGCCCAACATTGTTGAAACTAACTGCTGCCCCAGCGGAGAGCAACTAATTCAGTTTGCATCAAACCAGAGACCATTAGTGTCTACCATCCATTCCCTTCCCCCTCATAATGTTCCAATGTTTTCTGTCCCAGGTCCAATGGTCAGAAACTTCAACATAGCTGGCATAGCCATCCATTGCCAGGTCTGCCTTGGACACCAACCTCTTCCTTAAACACTTCTCTACTGCCTTGTCTGCCAACATCAAGTGCGAGGAACTCATGAATTTCTTTGTTACCAAGGTAACAACCATCTATTCAGCTACTTGTGCTACTTTCCCCTTCCCCTTGTCTTCTCAACCAAACTTATCCTAGTCCTCGTCTCACTCTAGCCTTGAAAGCCCAATGCTCCCTAGCTCCCTGGAAGCAGAACCTCAAAGGTAATAATCTCTGGATTATTACCTGAGCCACATGCAAATTGGCATAGGGCAAATCAAATTAGAGAAATGAATGTGTGGCTCAAAGACTGCTGTGGTAGAGTGGGTTCCGGTTCGTTGAGCACGGGCACCAGTACTTGGGAAAGTAGGGGCTATACCTTTGGGACGGTCTACACCTGAACCGTGCTGGGACCAGTGTGCCGCATAACTAGAGAAGTAGAGAGGGTTTTAAACGAAATAGTGGGGGCAAGGGATCAAATTTGGGAAGATGTGGTAAATCAAAGAGTAGAAAGAAGGAAAGAGAGAAATATAATAATATGGGAAATGATAAACAGACTGTAACAGGAAGGGATAGAGAGTACAAATCTAAGAGTAAATCATCAGATAAGGCTAGAGGTTACAAAAATAATAAAAGGACAAAACTAAAGGCTCTGTATCTGAATGCACGTAGCATTCGAAACAAAACAGATGAACTGATAGTGCAAATAGAAATAAATAAGTATGATCTCATAGCCATTATAGAGACATGGCTGCAGGATGGCATAGATTGGGACCTGAATACTGAAGGGTACATGACATTTAGGAAGGACAGGAAGCTAGGAAAAGGTAGAGGAGTGGCTCTGTTAATCAATGATGGCATTAGCTCAATAGAGGGATGACCTAAGTTCAGGAAACCATGATGTAGAAGAGGTTTGGGTAGAGACGAGAAGTGATAAAGGTAAGAAGTCACTTGTGGGAGTGGTGTACAGGCCACCTAACATTAACCACACATTAGGACAGGGTATAAAGGAAAAAATAATGGGAGCTTGTCAGAAAGGTACGGCTATATTCATGGAGGATTTTAATCTACATATAAACTGGAAAAATCAGATGGGCAAACGTAGCCTAGATGAGTTCATAGAATGTTTTCGGGACAGTTTCTTAGAACAGCCCATTCTGAAGCCAGTCAGAGAGCAGGCTATACTAGACCTGGTATTGTGCAATGAGATAGGATTAATTAATGACCTCATAGTGAAGGTGCCCCAGGCAGCAGCGATCATAATATGATTGAATTTTACATTCAGTCTGAGGGAGCGAAGAGTGGTCTAAGACTAGCATTTTAAACTTAAATAAGGACAATTATGAGGGCATGAAAGCAGACCTAGCTAAAGTGAACTGGCAAAGTAGGTTAAGGGATAGGTCAATTGAGATGCGGTGGTAGACATTTAAGGGGATATTTCAGAATGCAAAGAATAGATACATTCCAATGAAAAATTCCAAGGGGAGGACCCACCATCCATGGTTAACTAAAACAGTTAAAGATAGTATCAAACTCAAAGAAAAAGCATATAATTGTGCAAAGGTGGGTGACAGGTCAGAAGATTGGACAGAATACAAAAAATAGCAAAGGATGGCTAAAAGATTAATAAGGAGGGAAAAATTAGAGTACGATAGAAAGTTAGCTAGAAATATAAAAATAGATAGTAAGAGTTTCTATAGATATTTTAAAAAGAAAAGAGTTGACAAAGTGAGCGTTGGTCCTATAGAAAGTGAATCTGGGGAATTAATAATGGAAAATAAGGAGATCGCTGATGAATTGAACAGATATTTTGCATCGGTCTTCACTATAGAGGATACAATTAACACTCCAGAAATAGCTGTAAATCAGGAAATGGAAGGGAGGGAGGAATTCAAGAAAATTACAATCACCAGGGTAGTGGTACTGAACAAATTGTTGGAGCTGCGGGCTCACAAGTCCCCGGGTCCTGATGGACTTCTTCCTAGAGTCTTAGAAGAAGTGACAAGTGGGATAGTTGATGCATTGGTTTTAATTTTCCAAAATTCCCTGGATTCGGGGAAGGTTCCATTAGATTGGAAAATAGCAAATATAACTTCTTTATTCAAAAAGGAAGACAGATAGCAGGAAACTACAGGCCAGTTAGCTTAACATCTGTCATAAGGAAAATGTTAGAAGCTATTATTAAAGACGTTATAGCAGGGCACTTCAAAAAATTCAGGGTAATCAGGCAACATGGTTTTGTGAAAGGGAAATCATGTTTATCTAACCAATTTATTGGCATTCTTTGTGCTAAGGATAAAGGGGAACCCATGGATGTACTGTACTTAGATTTTCAGAAGGCATTTGATAAGGTGCCACATCAAAGGTTATTGCGGAAAATGAAAACTCATGGTGTAGGGGTAGCATATTGACGTGGATAGAAGATTGGCTAGCTAGCAGGAAACAGAGAGTAGACATAAATGGGTCATTTTCTGGTTGGCAAGATGTAACGAGTGGTGTGTCACAGGGATCAGTGCTGGGGCCTCAACTTTTAACAATTTACATAAATGACTTGGATGAAAGGACCAAAGGTATGGTTGCTAAATTTACTGATGGCACAAAGATAGGTAGGAAAGTAAGTTGAGAAGAGGACATAAGGAGACTACAAAGGGATATAGATAGGTTAAGTGAGTGGGCAAAGATCTGGCAAATTGAGTATAATGTGGAAAAATGTGAAATTGTCCATTTTGGCAGGAAGAATAAAAAAGCATATTATCTAAATGGTGAGAGATTGCAGAGCTCTGAGATGCAGAGGGATCTGGGTGTCCTAGTGCATGAATCGCAAATGTTAGTATGAATGTTCAGCAAGCAATTAGAAAACCTAATAGAATGTTACCGTTTATTGCAAGGGGACTTGAATACAAAAGTAGGGAGGTTATGCTTTAGTTATAAAGGGCATTGGTGAGACCACATCTGGAGTACTGTGTACAGTATTGGCCTCCTTATTTAAGGAAGGATGTAAATGCGTTGGAAGCTGTTCAGCGAAGGTTTACTAGACTAATACCTGGAATGGGTGGATTGTCTTATGAGGAAAGGTTGAACAGGCTTGACTTGTATCCGCAAGAGTTTAGAAGAGTAAGAGGTGACTTGATTGAAACATATAAGATCCTGAGGGGTCTTGACAGGGTGGATGTGGAAAGGATCATAGGAAATAGGAGCAAGAGTAGGCCATTCTGTTTCCTCTTGTGGGAGAATCTGGAACTAGGGGTCACTGTTTAAAAATAAGGGGTCGCCCATTTAAGACAGAGATGAGAAGTATTTTTTTCTCTCAGAGGGTAGTGAGTCTTTGGAACTCTCTTCCTCGAAAGGCGGTGGAAGCAGAGTCTTTGCATATTTTTAAGGCAGAGATAGATAGATTCTTGATAAGCAAGGGGGTGAAAGGTTATCAGGGGTAGGTGGGATTGTGGAGTTGAGGTTACAGTCAGATCAGCCATGATCTTGTTAAATGGCAGAGCCGGCTCGAGGGGCGGAGTGGCCTACTCCTGCTCTAATTCATATGTTCGTATGCTCTCCCCATCTACCCTTTCCTGTCTTCAAGCTCATCTCATGTGTTTGATGATGGGATCATGCTGGATGTGGCGAAAAGACAATCTATCTCTGTTGATAATTTCTTAGAGCAGCAAGTTCTGGAACCAACCAGACAGCAAGTTATATTAGACTTGGTATTGAGTAATGTGACAGGATTAATTAATGACCTCAGAGTAAAGGCACCTCTAGGTAACAGCGACCACAATATGATTGAATTTTACATCCAGTTTGAAAGAGACAAGAGTGGGACTAAGACTAGTATTTTAAACTTAAATAAGCGCAACTATGTGGGCAGGATAGCTGAGCTAGCTGAAGTGAATGGGGTTACTAGGCTTGGAGATAGATCAATAGAGCAGTGGCAGACATTTAAGGAGATATTTCAGAATACTCAGAATAATTATATTCCTACTATAAAGAAAAATTCTAAGGGGAGGACCCACCATTCGTGATTAGCTAAAGTAGTTAAGGAAATCATCAAACTTAAGGAAAAGGCATATAGTTGTGCAAAGATGCGTGACAGTTCAGATGATTGGTCAGAATATATAAAGAACGGCAGAGAATGACTGAAAGGTTAATCAGGAGAAAAAAAAATCAGAGTATGAGAGGAAGCTAGCTAGAAATGTAAAAACAGATAGCAAGAGTTTCTCCAGGTATTTAAAAAGGAAAAGAGTTAGTAAAGTGAGTGTTGGTCCTCTAGAGAGTGAGAATGGGGAGTTTTAGTAGATAATAAGGAAATGACAGATGAAATGAACAAATATTTTGCTTCTGTCTTCACTATAGAGGATACAAAAAAACATTCCTATAATAGCTATAAATCAGGAGGTGGAAGGAAGAGAGGAACTTGCTGAAATTACAATCACCAGGGAAGCAGTACCGAGCAAACTAATGGATCTACGGGCTGACAAGCCCCCGGGTCCTGATGGACTTCATCCTAGGGTCTTAAAAAAGGAGGCTAACGAGGTAGTAGATGCGTTGGTGTTAATTTTACAAAATTCACTAGATTCTGGAAAGGTTCCATCAGACAGGAAAGTGGCAAATATAACCCCTCTATTCAAGAAGGGGGAGAGGCAGAAAACAGGTAACTATAGGCCAGTTATCTTGACGTCTGTCGTGGGGAAGGTGTTCGAATTGATTGTTAAGGAGGTTGTAGCTGGGCACTTAGAAAAACCCAAGGTAATTAGGAATAGTCAGCATGGTTTTGTGAAAGGGGAATTATGTTTAACCAATTTTAGAGTTCTTTGAAGGAGTAACATGTGCTGTGGATAAAGGGGAGCGCATTGACATTCTGTACCTGGATTTCCAGAAAGCATTTGACAAGGTGCCACATAAAAGTTTATTGCACAAAGTAGGAGCTCATGGTGTAGAGGGTAACATATTAGCATGGAGAGAAGATTGGCTGGCTGGCAGAAAACAGAGAGTATGCATAAATGGGTCCTTTTCTGATTGGCAGGGTGTGATGAGTGGAGTCCAGCAGGGGTCTGTGCTGGGGCCTCAACCTTTTACAATTTATATCAATGACTTAGATGAGGGGAGCAGTGGCATGGTAGCTAAATTTGCAGATGACACA
The DNA here is from genome assembly GCF_036365525.1 of Heterodontus francisci. Taxonomy (NCBI): domain Eukaryota; kingdom Metazoa; phylum Chordata; class Chondrichthyes; order Heterodontiformes; family Heterodontidae; genus Heterodontus; species Heterodontus francisci. The sequence continues at coordinate 71,377,035 of NC_090378.1, forward strand.
AAGATAGGTAGGAAAGTATGTTGTGAAGATGATAAGGAGGTTGCAGACCAATATAGATAGGTTGAGTGAGTGGGCAAAAATCTGGCAGATGGAGTATAATGCGGAAAAATGTGAAGTTGTTCACTTTGAAAGGGAAGAATAAAAAAGCACAGAATTACTTAAATGGAGAACGACTGTAGAATTCTGAGGTGGAGAGGGATGTGGGTGTTCTCATGCAGGAGTCACAAAACGTTAGTATGTAGGTACAGCAAGTAATAAAGAAGGCTAATGGAATGCTATCCTTTATTACGAGAGGAATTGGAAATAAAAGTAAGGATGTTATGCTTCAGTTATACAGGGCATTGATGACACCACATCTTGAATACTGAGTGCAGTTATGGTCTCCTTATTTAAGGAAGGATGTGAATGCGTTGGAGGCGGTTCAGAGAAGCTTAACTAGATTGATACCTGGAATGAGCGGGTTGTCTTACGAAGAAAGGTTGGACAGACTAGGCTTGTTTTCACTGGAGTTTAGAAGAGTGAGGGGAGAATGGTTTGAAGTTTATAAGACCCAGAATGGTCTTGACAAGGTGGATGTGGAAAGGATGTTTCCTCTCGTAGGTGAGTCCAGAACTAGGGGGCACTGTTTCAAAAATTAGGGGTCTCCCTTTTAGGACAGAAATGAGTAGAAACTTTTTCTCTGAGAGTTGTGCGACTTTGGAACTCTCTGCCTCAGTAGGTGGTGGAGGCGGGGTCATTGAATATTTTTAAGGTGGGGGTAGATAGATTCTTGTTAGGCAAGGGAATCAAAGATTATTTGGGAGTAGATGGGAGTGTGGAATTCGAAACACAAACAGATCAGCCATGATCTTATTGAATGGCGGAGCAGGCTCGAGGGGCTGAATGGCCTACTTCTGCTCCTAATTCTTATGTTCGAATGTGGAGGCTGGTGGGGTGTAAGGTAAGAACAAAGGGGATGGGGTGGTAAAGGGCAGACACCATGGGAAATGGGATGGAAGTGATTGAGGACCCTTTCTACAATTTAAAAAGGAATCCTTGACAGAGGAACAAGGAGGACCCTTCTGAAAATCTGGTGTGAAAGGTGGCTTAATCACAACACTTGGACAAGGAGAAATTGGGAGAAAGGAATGGAGCCCTCTTTGGAAATAGGCTGGGAAGAAGTCTAACCAGGTAGCTGTTGGAGTCGGTTGGCTTGTATAGATATTAATGGAAAGAACATCCTTAAATGTAGAGAAAGAGAGAGAATTCCAGCAAAAGCAGGGAACAGAAGAGTCAGAGAAGAACCATGTAAAGAAGCAATGCTGATATACTCATATATTTGAATCAGAGATCCCATTTGTTTTTATATATTAATGCTTGTGAGAATTTTTTTTTTCCTTGACAATTTTCTTTCCTCTCCTGAAGACACTCCATTACCTCTCCCAACTGGCAACTCTTCATGATGAATATCAATAGTATGCGCCCTTGGGGACATCATACCCAAGTCCAAACTGTCTACACCATTAGGGGTACCTAACAGTGATCAGCAGCAGAAACTCTGATTCATTTCTCCCCTTTTTAACCTGGAGCTACTCAGATCCACCATCAGAGCCCCAGCAAATATAAGTGAAGTCAGTGTATGCTGAAGATTAATCCTGGGACCTTGCTGGCCAATATAGATCAGTTTCACACCAGTCCCTTTCCTTTCTCCTTCCTCATACCCTTTTGTAGCATCACAGAATTTCATAACTATATCCTTGGTGCAGTGATTTTAATTACATTTTGAGTCACTGAGCTGCTCTTTTGCATTTTTGAAAAAAGAAAGTCCCTAATCCTAAATTCAGAAATTATCATTCTTCCCTTAAATCAGCTCTATATAAAAACCTGGCAGCCAGGCAGTTACATGCCTTACATTTTCACTAAGAATATTACAGAGGCTTATGATACCAAAGATCTTACTTTCTTTAATCTGTCTGCTGGTTCTGACACATTCCAAAACCATTTCTCGATAGCGTGATGGGTTCTCCCTCAACATTTCAATGGCTTCCACATTGACTGCATTTTCCAGCACTGGGTTGGACAACATCACCTAGTTGGAGATTATAGCAACGCTGAATCAGGCTTTCCATAATTAAGTTTCAAAAACAAACAGAACCAATTATAATAACAACAGGAAGGGACTAAGTGGTGGATTGATTGTTTAAATATCATCCTGTCACATCTGGATTTCAGCTTCCAACCCAATCTAACTCTGCTTGCTGTTAGTTGACTTCAGATCTTCCCAATAGACCATTTAATGGCTGTGTTGCAAAATCAAACCCCTTCAACCACCCAAAAACTCCAATTGGCCTCATCGTCCTTTGGCAAGAAAGTCGGAAGAAAATCTGACAGGATTTTGCTCCTGGTCACTTTCAGCGATCCCTTCTGGAAAGTGCATGTGTGGATGTTGTTTGAAGACAGAACTCAGCACCGATAGGTGAATTCTGCGCAGTGCCTACGCACAGAAATGAGAAATGGCCACTCTGGCAAGGTACCACAAGACATATAGCACTTCTGGAACTGTATCCTGGGATTGATTCCTGCTGTTAGGGGAGAAGGGCAGAGACTGGGCAAGGAGTGAGGAAGGAAAGCAGGGCTGAAAGAAGATAAGATTCAATTAATTATGTGTGACATCTCAAAATGTAATTAACCAAGGATATAGTTCTGAAATTCTGAGATACCACAATAGGGTAGGAGGAAGGAGCAAGGAAAGGGACTGAGCAGATGGTTCTTTTAGGGAGCTGGCACAGGTGTGTGGGCCGAATGATCTTTTGCAATGTAAAATTCTATAATTCTGTGAAGGTGAATGCACTGGTTAATTCTCACATAAATTGCAGACAATGGCTCCCTCTGCTGGAATTAAATTAAATGGAGTGACAATACAGAAATAAAAGGCAAAATACATACTACAGAGGCAGTAAATTTTAAACAAGATCATAAAATGCTGAAAAGCTTACTCCTGCTCTGGCTGCAGTTTAATAATTCTACATTATCTTAATTCATAATGAAGATTCACTCCACGTGACATCAAGAAACGACTGAAAGCACTGGATATAGCAAAGGCTATGGGCCCTGACAATATTCCGGCAACAGTACTGAAGACCTGTGCTCTAGAACTTGCCACGCCCCTAGCCAAGCTGTTCCAGTACAGCAACAACACTGGCATCTACCCGGCAATGTGGAAAATTGCCCAGGTATGTCCTGTACACAAAAAGCAGGACAAGTCCAAACCGACGAATCACCGCCCCATCAATCTACTCTCAATCATCAGTAAAGTGATGGAAAGTGTCATTGACAGTGGTATCAAGTGGCAATTGCTTAGCAATAACCTGCTCAGTGACGCTCAAGTTTGGGTTCTGCAAAGGCAACTCAGCTCCAGACCTCATTAAAGCCTTGGTTCAAACATGGACAAAATAGCTGAACTCAAGAGGTGAGGTGAGAGTGACTGCCCTTGACATCAAGGCAGCATTTGACCAAGTATAGCATCAAGAAGCCCTAGCAAAACTACAGTTAATGGGAATCGGGGGGAAAACCCTCCGCTGGTTAGAGTCGTACCTAATGCAAAGGAAGATGGTTGTGGTTGTTGGAGGTCAATCATCACAGCTCCAGGACATCACTGCAGGAGTTACTCAGGGTAGTGTCCTAGGTCCAACCATCTTCAGCTGCTTCATCAATGACCTTCCTTTAATCATAAGGTCAGAAGTGGGGATGTTCACTGATGATTGCACAATGTTCAGCACCATTCATGACTCCTCAGATACTGAAGCAGTCAGTGTAGAAATGCAGCAAAATCTGGACAATATTCAGGCTTGGGCTGATAAGTGGCAAGTAACATTTGCGCCACACAAGTGCCAGGCAATGACCATCTCCAACAAGAGAGAATCTAACCATCTCTCCTTGACATTCAATGGTATTACAACCACTGAATCCCCAACTATCAACATCCTGGGGGTTACCATTGACTAGAAACTGAACTGGAGTGGCCATACAAATACCGTGGCTACAAGAGCAGGTCAGAGGCTAGGAATTCTGTGACGAGGAACTCACCTCCTGATTTCCCAAAGCCTGTCCATCATCTACAAGGCACAAGTCAGGAGTGTGATGGAATACTCTCCGCTTGCCTGGATGGGTGCAGCTCCAACAACACTCAAGAAGCTCGACACCATCCAGGACAAAGCAGCCCACTTGATTGGCATCCCATCCACAAACATTCACTCCCTCCACCACCGATGCACAGTGGCAGCAGTGTGTACCATCTAGAAGATGCACTGTGGCAATGCACCAAGGCTCCTTAGACAGCACCTTCCAAACCCGCGACCTCTACCACCTAGAAGGACAATGGCAGCAGGTGCATGGGAACACCACCACCTGCAAGTTCCCCTCCAAGCCACACACCATCCTGACTTGGAACTATATCGTGATTCCTTCACTGTCGCTAGGTCAAAATCCTGGAGCTCTCTTCCGAACAGCACTGTAGGTGTACCTACCCCACATGGACTGCAGCAGTTCAAGAAGGCAGCTCACCACCACTTTCTCAAAAGCAATTAAGGATGAGTAATAAATGCTGGCCTAGCCAGCGATGCCCACATCCCAGGAATGAAAAAAACAAACATTTTGCCTTTAGTCTGGATATCATAAGCAGACAGTCAGCACTATGTCCCTCAGTTATGATTTTCCCAAATCTTACCACATGTCCATGTATCTAACACTCAACTAAATAAAAATACCAGTTAAATTACATATGTGTAGAATGTTGTTAATGAACTTAAAAGGGGGGTGACTTTTACTTTAAACCTTATTTCTATTTCAATTTCAAATGTGAGTTGATTCTTCTTCCTATTTCCTGTGAGTGCACTGTTTTATATTCTCCCCTGCACACATATGCAGTTTCAGCAGTGGTCACAGGGTTTCTATCAGGAATGAGAACCTTAACTCCCTAGCGTCAACCAGAGACTGAGGCCGATTGCACCTTCACCCTCATTGAGATTAGCTGACTTAATGCAGACTGAGAATTGTACCTGGGAGCATCTTATGGTGCACTTACTGACTGAGACATCGGGAAAAGCTCTGTTCATTGCCTTCTGGTGTTCGTGATCTGAAGAAAGCCTGTAGACCACTTCAAGAAATTCAGTAAACTGTTACCACTATGTATTGTAACGCAACATTTATGCACTGTATACATGCCAAGAGGAATCGGTTACTCTTGAATGACTCACAATTCTGTCCAAACCATCTCCATTTTTTCCCTCCAATTTTGTCCCCATCCTCTCCTGAACACTAATTCATATTGCAGAATGCCTCAAAATGCAGCAGCTGCCTTCTGATAGCATGCAGAGTACGCAAGCCTGGACTATAAAAGCAGATTTTACACACACTCCCAGTGCTGGGCTTTGCATGCTAGCAACACATATTGAGAATTTGGGCACAGAGGTCAGTGGAGGTTAAATTAATGACCGGGCAATTTTGTGGGGAACCTCAGTCTCTGTGTCTGCGATGCACTCGTGGCACAGCCTTTAAGTCTCAACAAGATACTGACTGTGGAGGGCATCACACAGAGCCTGATTCTTTGCTCAGCCAAAGTCTACTGGCTAGTAAACTGGAGAGGAAATCCAGGCTGATTTTTCACCTCCCTAATTAATGAGCACTGAAGCTATTTGCATACTCCAGTGCTGCCCAACTCTGATCAGCGAGCTCAACATGAACCAGACTGAATCCGGGACCTTCTGGTCTGTAGTATTCAACAACACAAGAACTAGGCGATAGGGGAAAGCTCCCCTGTACCACTACCTGTCTACTACAATGCCCTCCCCAACTGTCCCCCTTTCCTCTTACCCTTAGAAATATGGGTCACTGGGGTGTCCCTGCATTCTTAGCATAACTAAAGTGAATAGATCACTTTCACTCAGCAACAACTTTCATTGATATCATCAATCGAATATCATCAAAGCTCCTATAACTGTCCTCACACCTCTTTATTCAACATGCATGATATTAATTTATCTATAGGAATTTCTGTATCCCATATAAGTTGAGTGTTGTATTTATAGTAGTCTGTTGTAAATTTATGCCACTGTTGGTGTAAGTGAGATTCTCCTGTAGTTGATTGAGAGGTTTAAATTTCCTTTCTTAGCCAAGGAATGGTGCAACTTTTGAGTGTTCTTCTGGCTTCCCGTAGTTGGTGGAAGCATGGTCACTGAGCTATTGAACATAATCTTAAATGTCATGCAATTTCCAAAATCATATCCAGTCCAGGGCCTTTTCCTGAACTGGCTTGTGCAATTGGTTTTACTTGATTTTCATGAGTAAATGGCTTGGTGCTAATGTCAAGTTCTTTTTCTGACATGTTCAATGGCATATTTTCATCTATTAAGGCCAGTTCTTGGCCTAACAGCTTTTCAAAGTGATCTTTCTTGCTTCCTCGTTTCTGCATTCTTTCCTTTTAATTTTCCTTTTAGGGTCTTCTTGCATCGGGTTACATGATTGGCTAGTATCCAAACATTTCTACCGACTGTGATCCTCATTTTGTCTTTATAGCTATTGAACTTGTCATAGTAGTAGTCGGTAGCTTCAGCTTGGCCATAGACCTTTTTCAAATATTTTCTTGCTTGGTCTGTTTTATCATTATCTTTGTCATATGACTGTTTCAAGTGTTGTCTCCTTTCCATAACAAGTGGATGATTTTTGATATCAGGTTTCTTCAAGTGATGTGCTTTCTTGGGGATTATTTTTTCGTGCTGTTTCAGCTACTGATAATACCAGGGGCAAAGATTCTTCTGATGGGTGCTTTCTCTTTTTCATTGCAAAGGTCTGCAAATCCATTTGAGACTTTGATCATAAATTGGTTCATCATGTTACTATCCTTATTCAATGTACTCCAGCATAGATTTCTGCCTGGAACTCTCTCACTTTTTCTTGAAGCCCTTAAACGAAGAGTAATGTTTGTTGTCATAATTCCATGATTTGATGCAATGGTATTAAATGAATTGTAAGCTTCAACGTTCCAGATGGTGTTTTTCTGCTTTTTCCATACTAAGATGCAATCCAGCTGGGTTTTCTTATATTTGGGGATTTATATATCTAAAATTTTCCTCTTTTCTTTGCAAGTTATTATTTGCATTCCAGCGGTTGAATTCTATGGTGCAATCAAGAAGTAATTCTCCATTTCCATTTGTATCATCATGAAATGAGTAGTGAACTATTTCTTTACTCAGCCTTGCATTCCAATCACCTCCAACAAACAGGAAGTTACAGGGTGGAATGGATTCCTTTGTTCTGCATAATTCTTCACAAAACTTGAGTCTTTTTGCATCTATGACTTATGTTGGTTTGGGCCATAGCAGGTTACTATGGTGACCAATGGGTCGGGAGAAATCTGCAACAAATATTTGACTGTCAATTACATCTAGATTTAATATGTATGGGTTGAGAAGGAATCCAATGGCTTCTGCATTTTTTTCTTGTTGCTAAAATCCAATATTCATGAAGATTTCACTTCTTCATTCTTATCATAGAGGTGCTATTTCTACTAATTCCCTTTTTCAAAACTTTGCTTTTAAAGTGTGAACTGTATTATCGTCTAATATGTCATGAGTATAATGCCAGCTTTCCAATTTCTGCTAGCCATAACCTTTCCTCCAATGTTTCTATGAGAATTTGGGTTGCAGCACCAGATGCTCAAGACACATTGACCTGTAAATCAGCATTAGGTGGTAAAGCAGGGACTGGAACCCTGGTGTTGTGTTTTGCACTGTCCAATGGTTGCTCTTTCATTGACCTGTTACGCTTATATGGCATCTCCAAATATAGAAAATATACATACGAACATACCAAAATGATGGACAGGAAAAGACACATTGGTTCATCTAGCCTGTCCCACATAGTTACGATACTTATACTTGCCACATGAGCGGAGCCATGTAATATCCTGGGAGAGGCAAAAAAAGATAAAAAGCCAAGCCAATTTGGATAATCAATTTGGAAAATTCCTCTCTAAACCCTTTTGGGCAATCAAACTAATCCAGGAGATCATACTGATCCTGATTTATATTACAGGATTTCTACCTCTTGGTGAAGTAATCTCCACCCAGCAGTTTCAGCTCCCTTTTAAAAGAATATAGCAAATCAGTGCTCGCCACTCATGCTGGCAACCTGTTTCATAGGTTCACTATTCTCTGGGAAAGAAGAACTACCCAACATCCCTCCTGGTTCTGCCCTTGCATAACTTGTAAATGTGATCCTCGTTTAGCTGAAATAATTGGTCCTTTCATTACTTTATAAACCTCAATCAAATCACCACTGAGGGTATACTTTTCTGAAGTAAACAGATTCAGCTCTTTCAGTCTGGGTGATTCAGGTGCTGTCAACTGGGAATCAAACTTGTGGCCCTCCTCTGCACCCTTTTCAGAGCTTCAATATCCCCCACCACATGAGATCAAAACAGAACACAATATTCTAATCTAGGCCAAACCAAGCTCTTGTACAAGAACAAAAGAGTATGCTTTGTTTTAGAGTGAATTGTCCTGTGAATGCAACTTAAATCCTTGTTTGCTTTAGCTATTGCTTCATGGCACTGGTCATGAACCCTTAGAGAGTGATGCACTAAAACACCCAGATCTCTTTCTCTCACCACTGGTTTTAGTTCCATTCCCTGTAGGGTGTATGCATAATCAGCATTTGATCTGCCCACACAATAGGAACAACACTATACTTTTCAAAGTTAAACATGATTTGTCAAACGTGGACCCGTTGTGAAGAGGATACAAAGAGTATGCAAAGGGATACAGATAGGTTAAGTGAGTGGGCAAAAATTTGGCAGCTGGAGCATAATGTGGGAAAATGTGAGGTTGTCCACTTTGGCAGGAAGAATAGAAAAGCAGAATATTATTTAAATGGAGGGAGACTGCAGAATGATGTGGTACAGAGGGACCTGGGTGTCCTTGTACATGAATCATAAAAAGTCAGCATGCAGCTACAGCAAGTAATTAGGAAGACAAATGGAATGTTGGCCTTTATTGCAAGGGGGATGGAGTATAAAAGTAGGGAAGTCTTGCCAAAACTGTACAGGGCATTGGTGAGACCGCACCTAGAGAATCTTAATGCCAAAGGGATCAAGGGATATGGAGAGAAAGCGAGAACAGGGTACTGAATTAGACGATCAGCCATGATCTTTTTTGAATGATGAAGCAGGCCCGAAGGGCCGAATGGCCTACTCCTACTCCTATTTTCTATGTTTCTATGTACAGTTTTGGTCATCTTATTTAAGGAGGGATGGACTCCCATTGGAAGCAGTTCAGAGTAAGTTCACTAGACTGATTCCTGGAATGAAGGGGTTGTCTTATGAGGAAAGATTGAGCAGATTAGGCCTATACTCATTGGAACATAGGAAGATAGGAACAGGAGTAGGCCATTCAGCCCCTCGAGCCTGTCCTGCCATTCAATGAGATCATGGCTGAACCGCGGCTTAACTCCATATACCTGCCTTTGGCCCATATCCCTTAATATCTTTGCTTAACAAAAATCTATCTATCTCAAATTTAAAATTAACAACTGTTCTAGCTTCAACTGTTGTTTGTGGGAGAGAGTTCCAAACCTCTACCACTCTTTGCGTGAAGAAGTGCTTCCTAACATCTCTCCTGAACGGTCTGGTCCTAATTTTTAGACTATGCCCCCTCGTTTTAGAATCTCCAACCAGTGGAAATAGTTTATCTTTACCTAGCCTGTCTTTTCTTGTTAATATCTTGAAGGCTTCAATCAGATCACCCCTTAACCCTCTAAATTCTAGCGAAAACAGGCCTAATTTGTGTAATCTCTCCTTGTAACTTAACCCCTGTAGTCCAGGTATCATTCTTGTAAACCTACGTTGCACTCCCTCCAAGGCCAATATATCCTTCCTGAGGTGTGGTGCCCAGACTGCTCAAGGTACTCCAAATGGGGTCTAACCAGGGTTTTGTACAGCTGCAGCATAACCTCTGTGTCTTTATACTCCAATCCTCTAGATATAAAGGTGAGCATTCCATTAGCCTTTTTGATTGTTTTCTGCACTTGCTCGTGGCATTTTGAAGATCTATGCACCTGAACCCCCAAGTCTCTTTGGACAGCCACTGGACTTAACCTCTTCCCATTTAGAAAGTACCCTGCTCTATCCCTTTTGGGTCTAAAATGGACAACCTCACACTTGCCCGCATTGAAATCCATGTGCCACTGTTTTGCGCACTCACCTAGTCTGTCCATATCTCTTTGCAATTTTACGCTATCATCCAGACTGTCTACAATGCCGCCTAACTTTGTATCATCAGCAAATTTGGAGAGATGACTTACTATGCCATCATCCAAGTCATTAATGAATGTGAATAATTGAGGCCCCAACACAGATCCCTGTGGGACACCACTACATCCTGCCAATCGGAGTATTTACCCATTATCCCCACTCCCTGTCGCCCACCACTCAATCAGCTTTCTAACCATGTCAATAATTTGCCCTCAACTCCATGGGCTTCTACCTTAGTTAACAGTCTCTTATGTGGAGCTTTATCAAATGTCTTCTGGAAGTCCATATAAATAACATCCCCTGTCCACTACCTGAGTCACCTCTTCAAATAATTCAATGAGATTTGTCAGGCATGACCTTCCCGTCATGAATCCATGCTGGCTGTCACTGATTAACTGAGATTTTCCTAGGTGTTCAGTCACCCTATCCTTGATTATAGACTCCAGCAACTTGCCCACCACAGATGTCAGGCTAACTGGTCTGTAATTTCCTTGGTTCCCCCTTTCACCCTTCTTAAAAAGTGGAGTGACATGTGCAACTTTCCAATCCAGGGGGACCACTCCTGAATCTAGGGAACTCTGAAAGACTATAGTTAGGGCATCTACAATGTACTCCCCTACTTCCTTTAACACCCTCGGATGGAAACCGTCAGGTCCTGGGGATTTCTCACTCTGTAGTTCCATTAATTTCCTTGTTACTGATGATTTACTTACATTAATTGTATTAAGTCCCTGTCGCCTATCGGCTATTAATTTTTTCGGGACTTCCGGCAAGTTATCCTCCTTTTCAATTGTAAATACTGAGGCAAAGTAATTGTTCAACATGTCTGCCATTTCCCCATTACCAATGATAATATCTCCAGTTTCAGCTTTTAGTGGGCCTACATTGCTCTTGACCACCCGTTTTCCCTTTATGTAACTATAAAATTTCTTGGAGTTTAGAAGATTGAGGGGTGATCTTATTGAAACGTATAAGATTCTGAGGGGGCTTGACAGGACAGATGCTGAGAGGATATTTCCCCTTGTGGGGGAATTTAGAACTAAGGGGCATAGTTTCAAATTAAGGGGGTGTCCATTTAAGATGGAGATGCGGAAGTATTTCTTCTCTCAGAGGATCATTAATCTTTGGAATTCTCAGTGGAGTCTGGGTCATTGAATATATTCAAGGCTGAGTTAGACAGATTTTTAGAAAACATAGAAAAATAGGAGCAGGAGTAGGCCAATCGGCCCTTCAAGCCTGCACCACCATTCAATACAATCATGACTGAGCATCCGAACTCAGTAACCTGTTCCCACTTTCTCCCCGTATCCCTTAAGCTCTAAGAACTATATCTAACTCTTTCTTGAATATATTTAATGATTTGGCCTCAACTGCTTTCAATGGTAGAGAATTCCACAGGCTCACCACTCTGGGTGAAGAAATCGCTCCTCATCTCAGTCCTAAATGGCTTTCCCCTTATCCTTAGACTGTGACCCCTGGTCCTGGATTCCCCCGCCATCGGGAACATCGTTCCTGCATCTAGTCTGTCCAGTCCTGTTAGAATTTTGTAGGTTTCTATGAGATCCTCTCTCATTCTTCGAAACTCTAGCGAATACATAGAAAATAGGAGCAGGAGTAGGCAATTCGGCCCTTCGCGCCTGCTCTGCCATTCATTATGATCATGGCTGATCATCCAACTCAGTAACCTGTTCCCGCTTTCACCCCATACCCTTTGATCCCTTTAGATCCAAGAGCTATATCTAACTCCTTCTTGAAAACATACAATGTTTTGGCCTCAACTGCTTTCTGTGGTAGCGAATTCCAAAGGTTCACCACTCTGGGTGAAGAAATTTCTCCTCATCTCAGTCCTGAAAGGTTTACCCCGTATCCTTAGACTATGACCCCTGGTTCTGGACTCCCCCACCATCAGGAACATCCTTCCTGCATCTACCCTGTCAAGTCCTGTTAGAATTTTATAGGTTTCTATGAGATCCCCCCTCACTCTTCTGAGCTCCAGCGAATATAATCCTAACCAACTCAATCTCTCCTCATACGTCAGTCACGCCATTCCAGGAATCAGTCTGGTAAACCTTCGCTGCACTCCCTCTAGAGCAAGAACATCCTTCCTCAGATAAGGAGACCAAAACTGCTCACAATATTCCAGGTGTGGCCTCACTAAGGCCCTGTATAGTTGCAGCAAGATATCCCTGCTCTTGTACTCGAATCCTCTCACTATGAAGGCCAACATACCATTTGCCTTTTTTACCGCCTATTGGATCTGCATGCTTACCTTCAGCGACTGGTATACGAGAACACCCAGGTCTCGCTGCATATTCCCCTCTCTCAGTTTATAGCCAGTTAATAATCTGCCTTCCTGTTTTTGCTACCAAAGTGGATAACCTCACATTTATCCACATTATACTGCATCTGCCCTGCATTAGCCCACCACTCAAGTTGTCCAAATCACCCTGAAGCCTCTCTGCATCCTCCTCACAACTCACCCTCCCACCCAGTTTTGTGTCATCTGCAAATTTGGAGATATTACACTTAGTTCCCTCATCTAAATCATTAATATATATTGTGAATAGCTGGGGTCCTAGCACTGATCCCTGCGATACCCCACTAATCACTGCCTGCCACTCAGAAAAACACCCGTTTATTCCTACTCTTTGTTTCCTGTCTGCCAACCAGTTCTCTATCCATGTCAGTACCTTACCCCCAATCCCATGTGCGTTAATTATGCATGCTAATCTCTTATGTGGGACCTTTTCGAAAACCTTCTGAAAATCCAAATACACCACATCCACTGGTTCTCCCTTGTCTATTCTGCTAGTTACATCCTCAAATAATTCCAGTAGATTTGTCAAGCATGATTTCCCTTTCGTAAATTCATGTTGACTTTGTCCGTTCCTGTCATTGTTTTCCAAGTGCTCTGCTATTACATCTTTTACAATGGACTCTAGCATTTTCCCCACCACTGATGTCAGGCTAACTGGTCAATAATTCCCTGTTTACTCTCTACCTCCTTTTTTCAATAGTGGGGTTACATTAGCTACCCTCCAATCCGTTGGAACTGTTGCAGAGTCTATAGAATTTTGAAAAATGACCAGAAATGCATCTACTATTTCTAGGGCCACTTCCTTAAGTACTCTGAGATGTAGATTATCAGGCCCTGGGGATTTATCGGCCTTCAATCCCATCAATTTCCCTAACACCATTTCCCTACTAATACTGATTTCATACAGTTCCTCCTTCTCACTGAACCCTTTCCCAACACTTTGGGAGGTAATTTGACAAGCGAGTGAAGGCTTATGGGGGCTGACAGAAATATGGAGTTAAGACCACAATCAGATCAGCCACGATCTTATTGAACAGCGGAACAGGGTAGAGAGGCCGAATGGCCCACTCCTGCCCCTATTGCTTATGTTCTTGTAACACATCAAGATCTGCTTGCAGTTGTTGAGAATATTCTAGCCTTAGCACTTGTGCATATCTTCTCATCCACAAATTTTCGGATCAGTACCCCAATACCTACATCCAAATAATTAATCAAAATAGTAAATAGCAAGGATCCTAACACAGATCCCTGTGGGATACCACTGGCGACCGTCTCCAAGCAGATCCAAATCCACTGACTAAAACTTTTTGCCTACTGGTATTCAGCCAATTCTCAATCCAATGCAGCAGATTGTTGCTAATTTCACAAAATGTTATCTTCTGAAGTGCCTTATCACAAGCTTTCTGAAAGTCCAGGTAGACAATGTCTACCAAGTTCTCTCACGTTCACCTGGAGCAGGAGCTAACAGGAGCCATGGACCTCAGGAAGTATCGCAATCATCTACTGGATGTGATGGAATGGGTCAATCAGATGGCAGAGAAACAGAGAGTAAGACTTCAGGAGCAAGAGCTGTTCAAAGTGGTGGAAAAACTGAAGAAAATCTGGAGCTTGCTCGTCAAAGAAAAGATTGAGCTGGAAGTTGAAGAGGTGCTTGGTGCACTGTTAGTCCATGGACACACCTGAGCAGTGTTGTCCCAATCCCCTCCCCTGCCCTCCCAGCTCCCTTTCTCCCCTCCCTCATTCCCCATCTCTGTCTCTCTCCCTCTCTCACAGACAACACCACCCGCCCCCCCTCCACCCACCTCCCCTCGCTCTTTAGGTTCACCAACTCTGGTTGGACAAATACCTGGAGATTTGATCACAAGACCTCTTGCCTCCAACTGCTCTGGCTGGTCAAACAGCATTTTTTTTCCATTTCCAATATTTATTTACCTCATAAACAAAAGTGTTCAAAGAAAAATAAATTAACATTGTTTTCATGCCCTTTGATTTTTCTCCTGGATTTGCTCTGAGGAGTATCCTGGTGATTAATTGCTGGAGACTCCAGGAGAATCCTGGAGGATTGACAACCCTATTTCCTCTCGATAATCTAAATTAATCAAAAATCCCCTCAGGGCCAAATAGCTTTAAAAAATCTCCAAATCTGGCAACAATTTACAATTTCATGTGAGGCATGAAGACTTCACATAAGTTTCAAATTTAGCAACCGATTGAAAGTTATTTTTAGGATGAGACGTTAAACCGAAGCCCCTACTGCCCTCTCAAGTGGACATAGACAATCCCATGGCTCTATTTAAAGAACAGCAGTGGATTTCTCCCCACTATACTGGCCAATATTTATCCCTCAATTGATATCATTAAAAACAGGTTATCTGGTCATTATCACATTGTTGTTTGTGAGAGCTTGCTGTGTGCAAATCAGCTGCCATGTTTCCTACATTACAACAGTGTCTGCACTTTAAAGGTTCTTCCATAGCTGTAAAGCACTTTGGGGCCCCCTGGGATATTTTCATACACTAACCTGGTGACTGCTTCAAAAATCTTCTCCGGGGGTTGGTGGTGGTCGGGGGAAGGTGAGGGGGAAGAGAGAAATAAAACGATGAATGGAATGAATGGCAAGCGCGTGGGAGTTGGGAGAAAGTTCACTTGAAATAATGGGATTTGAAAGGTTTTAATGGAGGAGAGAGAAGTGGGGAGGCAGAAAGCTTTAGGAAGGGAGCTCCAGAGAGTAGAATGGAGTAGACTGAAGAA
Organism: Heterodontus francisci; assembly: GCF_036365525.1. Taxonomy (NCBI): domain Eukaryota; kingdom Metazoa; phylum Chordata; class Chondrichthyes; order Heterodontiformes; family Heterodontidae; genus Heterodontus; species Heterodontus francisci. The sequence continues at coordinate 71,392,388 of NC_090378.1, forward strand.
TTTTGTTGCCCATGCTGTAGGAATGGAAAGGAGGGGATGCATGAAAGGCCAGACTTAAAGGACAAATGGGCATTGGAGGGAATATAAGGATGGAGGAGGATAAAAGGGATAGGATGGGGTGAGATATAGAGGAATCTGAAGATGAAGACAGGAGGTTTGGAGGAAGGGAACCAATGTAGGTCAGTGCAAATGGGGGTGAAGTCAGAGCAGGAATTAGAGTGGACAGGGGACAGCTTCAGTTTTTTTCTATGCTGCAGGCAATTTTGACTCTTGTACAACTTATGTTGGATGAGCAGCATGGTGGAGAGGTAGAGTTGAGTGTCACCAGTGTATGAAACTAATCTCATACATTTGGATGATGTCAAGAGGCAGCATATAGATGAACAAGATGAGAGCACCAAGGATTGATCTTAGGGGGACTTTGATATTTACTGTGCATGGTATAGGGGTGGGAAACTAAGCCATTGGCAGAGATGCACCGGCTGCGTATGGGTTTTTAAGTGTGTAACCATGCAACCATGTGTAACCAGGCTTGGCCATGTGAGCCGCATGGAAGATGGCAGGATCCCCAAAGACACATTGTACAGCGAGCTCGCCACTGGTATCAGACCCACCGGCCGTCCATGTCTCCGTTATAAAGACGTCTGCAAACGCGACATGAAATCGTGTGACATTGATCACAAGTCGTGGGAGTCAGTTGCCAGCATTCGCCAGAGCTGGCGGGCAGCCATAAAGACAGGGCTAAATTGTGGCGAGTCGAAGAGACTTAGTAGTTGGCAGGAAAAAAGACAGAGGCGCAAGGGGAGAGCCAACTGTGCAACAGCCCCAACAAACAAATTTCTCTGCAGCACCTGTGGAAGAGCCTGTCACTCCAGAATTGGCCTTTATAGCCACTCCAGGCGCTGCTTCACAAACCACTGACCACCTCCAGGCGCGTATCCATTGTCTCTCGAGATAAGGAGGCCCAAAAGAAAGAAAGAAAGAACCATGCAAGAGCAATCCCATGGAAAGATGATGTAGAAGGATCATGTAGTCAACCATATCAAATGCTGCAGAGAGGTTGAGGTAGACTAGGAGGGATAACACACTGTAGACACAGTTACACAGGCTGTCATTTGTGACTTTGGCTATCACCATCTTAGTGCTGTAGGAGGGGGATGAGAATGAAGGCCAGGAGTGCAGCATGAACTGGGTTGCAACAGGAGGACTACGAGCTTCAACTGAGAGGAAGATGGAGAAAAATAGCAGCATTAACTGAGCAGTTTGGAAGAGAAAAGTGCACCTATTAATTGGGTGAAGAATTGAAGGAGGCAAATGTCTTTTGTGAACAGAGACTGGAGGAGGTGGAGCACCTCGGGAGAAGCAATTGCCTGGTTGGTCTTTTGAAAACCCAAATCACAGAATCACAGAATTGTTACAGCGCAGGAAGCACCATTTGGCCTGTCCTGTCTGCACTTGCTCTCCAAAGGAGCAATGCACCTAATGCCATTCCCCCGCCTTCTCACTGTAGCCCTACACATTCTTCCTTTTCAGATAATAATCCAATTCCCTCATGAACCTGCCTCCACCATCCTCTCAGGCAGTGCATTCCAGATCCCAACCACTCGATGCATGAAAAGGTTTTTCCTCATGGCTCCATTGCTTTTTTTTGCCAATTACCCTAAATCTGCACCCTTTGTTCTTGATCCTTCCATCAGTGGGAGCAGATTTTCCCCATCTGTTCAGACCCCTCTATTTTGAATTTTGAATACCTCTATCAAATCTCCTCTAAACATTCTCTTCTCCAAGGAAAACAACTTCTCCAATATATCTACGTAACTGAAGTTCCTCATCCCTGGAATCATTCTCGTGAATCTTTTCTGTACTCTCTCAAATGCCTTCACATCTTTGCTATAGTGCGGTGCCCAGAACTGGACGCAATACTCCTGTTGAGGCCGAACCAGTGTTTTACACAAGTTTAATGTAACTTCCTTGCTTTTGTACTCTATGCCACATGAGACCACATCCAGAATACTGTGAACCGTATTTTTTTTTACTCATTCATGGGATGTGGACGTTGGTGACGAGGCCAGCATTTATTGCCCATCCCTAATTGCCCTCGAGAAGGTGGTGGTGAGCTGCCTTCTTGAACCGCTGCAGTCCATGTGGGGCAGTAACACCCACAGTGCTGTTAGGAAGGGAGTTCCAGGATTTTGACCCAGTGACAGTGAAGGGACGGCGATATAGTTCCAAGTCAGGATGGTGTGAGACTTGGAGGGGAACTTGCAGGTGGTGGTGTTCCCATGCATTTGCTGCCCTTTCCTTCCAGTTCGTAGAGGTCGCGGGTTTGGAAGGTGCTGTCTAAGGAGCCTTGGTAAGTTGCTGCAGTGCATCATGTAGATGGTATACACTGCTGCCACAGTGCGTCGGTGGTGGAGGGAGTGAATGCTGAAGGTGGTGGATGGGCTGCTTTGTCCTGGATGGTGCTGAGCTTCTTGAGTGTTGTTGGAGCTGCACCCATCCAGGCAAGTGGAGAGTACTCCATCACACTCCTGACTTGTGCCTTGTAGATGGTGGACAGGCTTTGGGGAGTCAGGAGATGAGTTACTCGCCACAGGATTCCTAGCCTCTGACCTGCTCTTGTAGCCACGGTATTTATATGGTTACTCCATTTCAGTTTCTGGTCAATGGTAGCCCCAAGGATGTTGATAGTGGGGGATTCAGCGATGGTAATATCACGGAATGTCAAGAGTAGATGGCTAGATTCTCTCTTGTTGGAGATGGTCATTGCCTGGCACTTGTGTGGCGCGAATGTTACTTGCCACTTATCAGCCCAAGCCTGGATATTGTCCAGGTTTGCTGCATTTCTACACAGACTGCTTCAGTATTTGAGGAGTCGCGAATGGTGCTGAACATTGTACAATCATCAGCGAACATCCCCACTTCTGACCTAATGATTGAAGGAAGGTAATTGATGAAACAGCTGAAGATGGTTGGGCCTAGGACACTACCCTGAGGAACTACTGCAGCGATGTCCTGGAGCTCAGAAGGTTGATCTCCAACAACCACAACCATCTTCCTTTGTGCTAGGTATGACTCCAACCAGCGGAGGGTTTTCCTCCTGATTCCCATTGACTTCAGTTTTGCTAGGGCTCCTTGATGCCATACTCGGTCAAATGCTGCCTTGATGTCAAGGGCAGTCACTCGCACCTCATCTCTCGAGTTCAGCTCTTTTGTCCATGTTTGAACCAAGGCTGTAATGAGGTCAGGAGCTGAGTGGTCCTGGCGGAACCCAAACTGAGCATCACTGAGCAGGTTATTGATAAGCAAGTGCTGCTTGATGGCACTGTTGATGACACCTTCCATCACTTTACTGATGATTGAGAGTAGACTGATGGGGCGGTAATTGGCCGGGTCGGACTTGTCCTGCTTTTTATGTAGAGGACATACCTGGGCAATTTTCCACATTGCCGGGTAGATGCCAGAGTTGTAGTTGTACTGGAACAGCTTGGCTAGGGGCGGGGAAATTTCTGGAGCACAGGCCTTCAGGACTATTGCCGGAAAAGAGTGAGGGCCCATAGCCTTTGCAGTATCCAAGTGCCTTCAGTCGTTTCTTGATATCACGCGGAGTGAATCAAATTGGCTGAAGTCTGGCACCTGCGATGCTGGGGACATCAGGAGGAGACAGAGATGGATCATCAACTCGGCACTTCTGGCTGAAGATTGTTGCAAATGCTTCTGCCTTATCTTTCGCAATGATGTGCTGGGTTCCCCCATCATTGAGGATAGGGATATTTGTGGAGCCACCTCCTCCAGTTAGTTGTTTAATTCTCCACCACCATTCACGGCTGGATGTGGCAGGACTACAGAGCTTAGATCTGATCCGTTGGTCATGGGATCGCTTAGCTCTGTCTATCGCATGCTGCTTACGCAGTTTGGCACACAGATAGTCCTGTGTAGTAGCTTCACCAGGTTGACATCTCATTTTGAGGCATGCCTGGTGCTGCTCCTGGCATGCCCTCCTGCACTCTTCATTGAACCAGGGTTGGCCTCCTGGCTTGATGGCAATGGTAGAGTGGGGGACATGCTGGGCCATGAGGTCAAAGATTGTGGTTGAGTACAATTCTGCTGCTGCTGCTGGCCCACAGCGCCTCATGGATGCCCAGTTTTGCATTGCTAGATCTGTTCAAAATCTATCCCATTTAGCACGGTGGTAGTGCCACACAACACGATGGACGGTATCCTCAATGTGAAGGCAGGACTTCGCCTCCACAAGGACTGTGCGGTGATCACTCCTACCAATACTGTCATGGACAGATGCATCTGTGGCACGCAGATTGGTGAGGACGATGTCAAGTATGTTTTTCCCTCTTGTTGGTTCCCTCACCACCTGCCGCAGACCCAGTCTAGTAGCTATGTCCTTTAGGACTCGGCCAGCTTGGTGAGTAGTGGTGCTACCGAGGCACTCTTGGTGATGGACATTGAAGTCCCCCACCCAGAGTACATTCTGCGCCCTTTCCACCCTCAGTGCTTCCTCTAAGGCATGTTCAACATGGAGGAGTACTGACTCATCAGCTGAGGGAGGGCGGTAGGTGATAATCAGCAGGAGGTTTCCTTGGCCATGTTTGACCTGATACCATGAGACTTCATGGGGTCCGGAGTCAATGTTGAGGGCACCCGGGGCAACTTCCTCCCTAGTGTATACCACTGTACCGCCACCTCTGCTCGATCTGTCCTGACGGTGGGACAGGACATACCCGGCGATAGTGATCGTGTTGTCTGGGACATTGTCTGTAAGGTATGATTCCGTGAGTATGACTATGTCAGGCTGTTGCTTGACTAGACTGTGGGACAGCTCTCCCAACTTTTTTTTAATTCATTCATGGGACGTGGGTGTTGCTGGCCAGGCCAGCCTTTATTGCCCATCCCTAATTGCCCTTGAGAAGGTGGTGGTGAGCTGCCTTCTTGAACCGCTGCAGTTCATGTGGGGTAGGTACACCCACAGTGCTGTTAGGAAGGGAGTTCCAGGATTTAACCTAGCGATAGTGAAGGAACGGCGATATAGTTCCAGGTCAGTATGGTGCGTGACTTGGAGGGGAACTTGCAGGTGGTGGTGTTCCCATGCATTTGCTGCCCTTGTCCTTCTAGTTGGTAGAGGTCGCGGGTTTGGAAGGTGCTGTCCAAGGAGTCTTGGTGCTTGCTGCAGTGCATCCTGTAGATGGTACACACTGCTGCCACTGTGCGTCGGTGGTGGAGGGAGTGAATGTTTGTAGATGGGGTGCCAATCAAGCGGGCTGCTTTGTCCTAGATGGTGTTGAGCTTCTTGAGTGTTGTTGGAGCTGCACCCATCCAGGCAAGTGGACAGTATTCCATCACACTCCTGATTTGTGCCTTGTCGATGGCGGACAGGCTTTGGGGAGTCAGGAGGTAAGTTACTCATCGCAGGATTCCTAGCCTCTGACCTGCTCTTGTAGCCACAGTATTTATATGGCTACTCCAGTTCAGTTTCTGGTCAATGGTAGCCCCTAGGATGTTGATAGTGGGGGATTCAGTGATGACAATGCCATTGAATATCAAGGGGAGATGGCTAGTTTCTCACTTGTTGGAGATGGTCATTGCCTGGCACTTGTGTGGCGCGAATGTTACTTGCCACTTATCAGCCCAAGCCTGGATATTGTCCAAGTCTTGCTGCATTGCTACACTGACTGTGTCAGTATCTGAGGAGTTATGAATGGTGCTGAACATTGTGCAATCATCAGCGAACATCCCCACATCTGACCTTATGATTGAACGAAGTCATTGATGAAGCAGCTGAGGATGGTCGGGCCCAGGACACTACCCTGGGGTTGGGCTTTTCTGAAATAGTTCAGGAACAAAAACCCCCTCCAAGAAAAACAAAGTTGAAGTCCAGAGGTTGAGAACGCATTAAACAATTCTGTGAAAACTGGATTTCACACATCTTATGTGAAATGGAAGATTTGTAAATTATTGATTAGTGTGACATACTAAATACACAGTTTGATTTTTTAATGAACATTCCATTATCACAGTTTCTCCGTCTCCGACGCATCTGCTCTGATGATGTCTTCCATGACAGCGCTTCTGATATGTCTTCCTTTTTCCTCAACCGAGGATTCCCCCCCCCTTCCCCTCCCTCCCAGAACCGTGACAGGGTTCCCCTTGGCCTCACTTTACACCCCGTGAGCCTCCATATCCAAAGGATCATCCTCCGCCATTTCCGCCGCCTCCAGCGTGATGCCACTACCAAACTCATCTTCCCCTCCCTTCCCCTGTCAGCATTCCAAAGGGATCATTCCCTCCGTGACACCCTGCTCCACTCCTCCATTACCCCCACCACCTCGTCACCTTCCCCTGCAATCGCAGGAGGTGTAATACCTGCCCATTTACCTCCTCTCTCCTCACTATCCCAGGCTCCAAACACTCCTTTCAGGTGAAGCAGCGATTTACTTGTACTTCTTTCAATGTAGTATATTGTATTCGCTGCTCACAATGTGGTCTCCTCTATATTGGGGAGACCAAACGCAGACTGGGTGACCGCTTTGCGGAATACCTCCGCTCAGTCCGCAAGCAGGACCCAGAGCTTCCGGTTGCTTGCCATTTCAACACTCCCCCCTGCTCTCATGCTCACATCTCTGTCCTGGGATTGCTGCAGTGTTCCAGTGAACATCAACACAAGCTCGAGGAACAGCATCTCATTTACCGATTAGGCATGCTACAGCCTGCCGGACTGAACATTGAGTTCAATAATTTCAGAGCATGATGGGCCCCCCATTTGACTTCTATTTTGTTATTTTTTTCTTTTTCCTTTAAAAAAATTTTTTTTGTGTGTTTATTTTATTTTATTTCATCTCAGTTTGTTCAGTTTGCTTACCCACTGTTCTTTTTTTCATGTTTGTACTTGCGGCTGTTCAACTTTCAGTCCATGAACACCCTATCTGTACTAATGCTTTGTCTTTCAACACTCCATTAACATATTGTTTGCCTTTGCTCCATGACCTTCTGGTCAGCTATTCTGTGACCTTGCCCGATTTACACCTTCTCCTTTGTTATCTCTTGCCCCACTCCCGCTTTACTTGCTTATAACCTTTTACATTTCTAATATTTGCTAGTTCTGAAGAAGGGTCACTGACCTGAAACATTAACTCTGCTTCTCTCTCCACAGATGCTGCCAGACCTGCTGAGTATTTCCAGCATTTCTTGTTTTTATTTCAGATTTCCAGCATCCGCAGTATTTTGCTTTTATTTTTGATTTTTTAATGAGTTAGTTGTATTTATAGAAAGCATAACGCACATAGATGATCATGCTGTTTGAGACTGACAGGAAGGAGGAGCATTGATTTAAACAGAAAAAATGAGAAATATTTTCATGAGCCATCTTGTCCGATTTTCTCACTGACATTTTTCCTTCTGGCTATTCTCATTAGCCTGTTTCCTTCTGGCCATCTGCTGTTCAGAATGGCTTTTATACTGGTGCTGTTTGAGTTTGGATTCTATAAAACCGGCATCCATGAGTGGCTCCCAGCATATATGCTGCTACATTCAGCTCTCTTATCTTAGTGGCAGAATCATGGACCAACGTTACAAAGGAGGAGGTGTTGGAGGTTTTGAAGCACATTAAGGTGGATAAATCCCCAGGGCTTGACCAGGTGAATCCTAGGATGCTATGGAAAGCGAGGGAGGAGATTGTTGGGGCCCTGGCAGAGATTTTTGTATCATCGTTAGCCACAGGTGAGGTACCAAAAGACTGGAGGATAGCTAATGTTGTGCCTCTATTTAAGAAGGGCAGCAGGGATAAGCCAGGGAACTACAGGCCGGTGAGCCTTACATCAGTGGTGGGAAAGTTATTGGAAGGGATTCTGAGAGACAGGATTTATATGCATTTGGAAAGGCATGGTCTGATTAGGGATAGTCAGCATGGCTTTGTGCGTGGGAAATCATGTCTCACGAATCTGATTGAGTTTTTCGAGGAGGTGACCAAGAGGATTGACGAGGGCAGGGCGATGGACGTTGTCTACATGGACTTTAGCAAGGCCTTTGACAAGGTCCCGCATGGTAGGCTGGTCCAGAAGGTTTGAACACATGGGATCCAGGGTGAGCTAGCCAATTGGATACAAAATTGGCTTGGTGATAGGAGGCAGAGGGTGGTAGTGGAGGGTTGTTTTTCAGATTGGAGGCCGGTGACCGGTGGTGTGCCGCAGGGATCGGTGCTGGGCCCTCTGTTGTTTGTCATATATATTAATGACTTGGATGTGAATGTAGGGGGCATGATTAGTAAGTCTGCAGATGACAGCAAAATTGGTGGTATAACAGGATATAGATAAACTGGGAAAGTGGGCAAGGGATTGGCAAATGGAATTTAACGCAGACAAGTGTGAAGTGATGCATTTTGGGAAGTTAAACCAGGGCAGGACATATACAGTGAATGGCAGGGCCCCGGGGAGTGTTGTTGAGTCGAGAGACCTGGGGGTGCAAGTACATAGTTCCCTGAAAGTGGCAACACAGGTAGACAGGCGGTGAAGAAGACGTATAGCATGCTTGCCTTCATCGGCCGAGGCATTGAGTACAAGAGTTGGGACGTCATGTTACAGTTGTACATAACGTTTGTTAGGCCCCATTTGGAGTACTGTGTGCAGTTCTGGTCGCCGCACTACAGGAAAGATGTGATTAAGCTAGAGAGGGTGCAGAAAAGATTCACAAGGATGTTGCCTGGTATGGAGGGCTTGAGTTATAAAGAGAGACTGGATAGGCTGGGTCTGTTTTCCCTGGAGCAAAGGAGGCTGAGAGGAGACATGATAGAGGTATATAAAATTATGAGAGGCATGGATAGGGTAGATCGCCAGAGTCTGTTTCCCATGGAAGGGGTGACGAAAACTAGAGGGCATAGATTTAATGTGAGAGGGAGGAGGTTTAAAGGGGATCAAAGGGGTACATTTTTCACACAAAGAATAGTGGGTTTCTGGAATGAGCTGCCAGAGGAGGTGGTGGAGGCAGGAACAGTAGCAACATTTAAGAGGCATCTGGACAGGTACTTGAATGAGCAAGGCATAGAGGGATATGGAATTAATGCAGGCAGGTGGGATTAGTATAGATAGGCACTATGGTTGGCATGGACACGGTGGGCCAAAGGGCCTGTTTCTATGCTGTACGACACTATGACTCTACCTAACTAGCTCAGTAAACAGCCCCTCATATGCCTTCTTAATGTGACACGGTAGCCTCTGACAGCCCAGTTGAATAAAAGATCAAATGCAATTGCCACTGACTACAGCAAAAAGCTTCCAGGAATAGGGTTTACACTTGGTGCCTCTGATAGCAAAGATAACCAGGACATACTGGCATCACTTAGCTCAGGTGTGCTATTTTAGGGTCTGGCCAAGGATGGCCTAAGCTGTCAATCCACCGACACAGCTTTAGAAAGTGCTTTCCTCAATACTGGCTTGTGTGAACCTTGCCTCAGTCCATGGAGATCCTTGGCTAGACTACCAGTCATGAAAGCAATAGCAGAGCATGTCAAAACTATCAGCTGAATTGAAACTCCTAATAACGAGTGGGTTGGAGTAGGGTTGGAGGTTAAAACTCAAAAAATCTTTAACAGGAACTCAACCCGCCCACTTCTGGTTTTAACAGAGACAGGCTGAGGGGTGGGTGACCAATTTGCTCGCAGGAAGCAGGTTGATCATTTAAATATTTTAATGAGGCTGCATATCTTTATTTCAGCAGTGAATCTATTTTTAATCACAGGGGACTGGCTGGGTTTCCTAGGCACAGAACAACTGACTCCATGAGTTAAGTGACTTTACAGCACTGCTTCTGGGCCAGGAAGAGCAGGAGTGTTCCCTCTGGGCCCAACCAACTACCCAGTAAACCCCTGCCACCCCCTGAAATCAATTTATTCACCCCAACCATCATCTGCCTCGCTCCCGCAATCGGAATCTATCCCAGTGATCGGAAACCCCCCACACTATCCAATGCCCCCACCCCCAACAATCTCCCTCACCTCCCCCACTAGACCTACTTGCTGTCAGCCCAGCTTGGCTGCAGTGTTGTGCTGTGCTGTAGGAGTTCTCGCTGAGCAGGCCTCCAGCCTTTCAATCAGACTGGCTGTGGGGGCGAAATGTGCAGGAAAAACAATTAAAGATATTTCGTAGTTTTGTTCAGGAAACCCATATTTCTTGGTTTCCTGACCTCAAAACAGCCCCTGCACAGAACGGAGATAAAATCCAGGCCAAAGTGTCACTGGTTCCTACTACAGGACCACAAAAAATCACCACAAATCTGTACTGCAAGCCTCTGCCCTCAGGACTTCCAAAAACACATGCTACTGAATGCTCAGAGTTCAACTCATTTAAATTATTGTGCACTGACAGCTTTGGACACTAGCATGCTATTAATGTAAAGGTACCTAGCCATCAGTTCCGATCAGAAGAACAATCTATAATGGTGTGTGTAACTGATAGTTAAATAACTGAGTTTGCCTGACTAGGAAGGACGTAATTTGTTAATGGGTAAGCCTGGAACCAGTCACATTATACTTTGATCTCTAGTTTATGTTAGCTGATCTGAGCTGAACCAGCATCTGGCTGTTATAATTGACCTCAGTTCCCCATAACTTGGGGGATAGGAAATTCAGCTCCTGCTTCTGATCACTATCCAGTAATTCCACAGCTCTGAAATTCATGTGTTGCAGGCTTCAAATGAGACTAGGATGGGCTCAGTTGTCATGTCTTCCTTGTTGAAACGCAGGTTTGCTGCTTCTGAAAGCAATCCAGCAAGCCCTACTATAAATGTGCTTGTATGGGCATTGGATGAGGAAATGGTTGGGCTCAGTGGTGATGTCTCTACAGTCAAATACCCAACCGACTCTCATTATTTAGGCTCATACACAAAGGTACCATGGAGGCAACCAACACCAAAGACCATAGTCCAGCAAGAAGTCAATGCCTCCTCTTATGTAAGGGTGAGAATTAGCAAAAGGAGGAAGAAAACAGTTGGCCTCTAATACTTCATCCAAGTGGACACTGATCACATGCAAGCAACCCAATCCTGTCCTCACAGGACACCCGCATACATGCACCTCCAGATGTTACTTATTGATCAGGAGCAGAAACCCCACCAATTTTCCCCTCCCTAACACAAGAAACTGAGACTAATTTTAGCCTGGCTGGAATCAGATAATCAATACAGAGCAGGAATGGAAACTGAGACCTTTCTGCCCTGTATGGTTCAATTTCATGCTAAGCATTTGTTAACTGAGTGGTCAGGGAGCTAATAAATCCCTTTTGTATAAATGTCTTCCTACCTGAACGGTAAGCAGGATAGTTGTCAAGGAAAAGCCTTCTTCCCATTTCCTGGGATTATCAAGAAAGTCTATACATGGCTTGCCTGTGATTGTGTCCACTGTGAGCAAAGGATAAGTACGAAACAATAAGTAGATTTAATTATCAAGTAGCTGGTGACATTTTTACCATAAGGAGGACATAAAAACAGCATGGCACAAGAACAGGCCATCTGGCAGTCAAGCTCATCTTTTCCACAGACCCATGTACAATTTACCCATTCATATAAACTCTACCACATCCATTTAGTCTATAAGTATGTGCTGTATAAATACTCCCTGATCTCCAATGGAGGCAAAAACTCCAGACTGGTCATCTATCATTGCATCTGCATGAATAACATCCCTCCTCTTCACAACAACATGGGATCCATGGTGTCCTATGGAGTAGTTAATCACCTCATTCTTCATCCACCTCTTTAACTTCTAATCCTATTCCTAAAACAGATTATCTATCCAGTTTTGTTTTTGAAAGAATTAATGAACATAGCCTGAATTGTTCTTGCTGAGATTATGTTGTTCCCAGATAAACCCATCCTTTAAGGGAATGTTTACTGTTACTTACCATTGGGATGAAATGGAATGGTATTGAAAGTGACAGTTGGAGGGACTGAGTTGTAATCTTCTGTATACTTCAGTGAAAGCTGAAGGGCAGCACCTCAATAAAGTAAAAAAAAAACATTTTAGTTAATAAAGAAATTCTGGTGCTGAGGAAGGGAGCAGAGGTTTGAAGGACAGGATTGAAGCATTGTGGGGCTGTGTTTCTGTGGTTAGATGTGACCTAAATTACTTGAGTGCTAATCTTTTCCATTCATGTAGGCCCATGGGGCTAACATAAAGGAACCTAGATGCCATCTTCACTGTCATGTTCTTGAGGGAAACCTGTCCAACTAATGCCTCCTTTTTACAGATAAAGTGATGGATAGGGCACCCTATCAGAATTTCCCAAGTTAGCTATTTAGCTGCGGAGGCATCACAGTTGAACCCAGTCCTGTCATCGCCCATCATGCACACTTTCTGGCAGGGCTCACTGGGCAGTGATCAGGAGTCGGAACCATAAGGCCATACCAGCTGAGATCAGCTATTAGCACATTTTAGAATTTTCCAAACAGGTCGAACTCTTTGTCAGCGAAGTCATTGGGAAAGGTTTAAATTCAATTAAATTACATAAGGTGAATTATTAGATTTTTGAATACTTTTTTTTATTCAGTACACATTAAAAAAACAAAGTTCCTTTTCATTGCACTTGTACAGAGTCAACATTTCAGAAATCTTTCAATCGGGGTTACAAAATACAGAATGTAAATCAATGTTGCAAATAGCACTGCCTGAGTGACTTCATTCTGAGAAGTACTTGAAGAACCTAATTTTTATTAAATTTATTCCTGTCAGCATTAATTCAAAACACCTGCAGAGAGCACAACATCATGGTTTTAATTCATTTAACTTCATATTATATCTGACAGCGCTTAACTGTTCAGTCCAAAATGAATCAGGTCCAAAATCTTTCAGTAATTTTATTTTTGTTGTAAGGCATGAGCCACTCTTTTACAAATTACACTTCTTACACAAATTACAAATTTGCTCCTAGCTTGTTGGTATTACTTGGGCCATTCACTGATGAAAACTGCAAAATCAGACCTGCTTCCAGTCCTCCACAATACAATTCTGATGCTGCCTTTAGGAGGTACACAAGAGGTAGAGATACAACTTCATCAGATTTTACCCTTCCCTGATACACAGAAGCACCAGGACTTGCTAGCTCAGAAAGCAGAAATTAACAATTTATTGGTGCAGTAGGTCATAGGTATAATTATATATCCGACCACTCGAAGGTGGAGTGTGTAATGTCACGTGCCTCCATGGCAGCCTAACCCACTCGAAGGTGGAGTGTGTAATGTCACGTGCCTCCATGGCAGCCTAACCCCTTTTTTGCAATTCATTTTCTTCTCCTGCAGGAAACAGTTCGGCCAATTTTCATGTGTGTGCCTGGACTGCGAGTGTTGACAGACCATCTGACTTTAGCATGACTTCAAAGCAAAATCTGTAATGATTCAATCCTTCTCACCTGACATCCACATGTATTTTCCAGTAGTGGTCAGTGGATAGTGTTCAGGAGCTGAAACTTGGGGATGATTTTCCTTAGCTTGGAGGCAGCAAGGACAAATGCAGTGCCCTCAATGACACCCGAATTGTGATTACCTGAGACCTTCTTGTTTGTAGTGATTACCTCCACACTGGACAGGGACTTCAATGAGTGAGCCTTCAGTAGGCCTACATTTTGTAAATCAAACATACTTCTACATTTAAATTTTATACTTAATTTTGACAAAGTTCAAAAAAATAATTTAATAAACAAATGATAGGCTCTCGCGTTGGTCCAGCTGTTTCAGGCAGTAAATTGCTGAGCAATAGAAACTACTAAGGTCTAAGGTTCAATCTATGCTGAATTAGCTAATTGCAGTTGGAATGGCTGTAAGCAGAGCTACAATTGATTTCACCAGTCCGAGATTAGATATCTGGCAATAACTACTTGAGAGAAGAGGGGGAGAACAAAACAAGAAAGAGTGTGACTGGGTGGGGTATGGATGAGGAAGAGTTGCAGTGTGGGAGAAGAAAGAAAGAGAGTTGGGAAGAAATAGAAGAGAGAGAAGAGTGAGTGGGGGAAGGGAGGGGAGAGAGAGTGGGGGAAGGGAGGGGAGAGAGAGAGTGGGGGAAGGGAGGGGAGAGAGAGAGTGGGGGAAGGGAGGGGAGAGAGAGAGTGGGGGAAGGGAGGGGAGAGAGAGAGTGGGGGAAGGGAGGGGAGAGAGAGAGTGGGGGAAGGGAGGGGAGAGAGAGAGTGGGGGAAGGGAGGGGAGAGAGAGAGTGGGGGAAGGGAGGGGAGAGAGAGTGTGGGGGAAGGGAGGGGAGAGAGAGAGTGGGGGAAGGGAGGGGAGAGAGAGAGTGGGGGAAGGGAGGGGAGAGAGAGAGTGGGGGAAGGGAGGGGAGAGAGAGAGTGGGGGAAGGGAGGGGAGAGAGAGAGTGGGGGAAGGGAGGGGAGAGAGAGAGTGGGGGAAGGGAGGGGAGAGAGAGAGTGGGGGAAGGGAGGGGAGAGAGAGAGTGGGGGAAGGGAGGGGAGAGAGAGAGTGGGGGAAGGGAGGGGAGAGAGAGAGTGGGGGAAGGGAGGGGAGAGAGAGAGTGGGGGAAGGGAGGGGAGAGAGAGAGTGGGGGAAGGGAGGGGAGAGAGAGAGTGGGGGAAGGGAGGGAGAGAGAGAGTGGGGGAAGGGAGGGGAGAGAGAGAGTGGGGGAAGGGAGGGGAGAGAGAGAGTGGGGGAAGGGAGGGGAGAGAGAGAGTGGGGGAAGGGAGGGGAGAGAGAGAGTGGGGGAAGGGAGGGGAGAGAGAGAGTGGGGGAAGGGAGGGGAGAGAGAGAGTGGGGAAGGGAGGGGAGAGAGAGAGTGGGGGAAGGGAGGGGAGAGAGAGAGTGGGGGAAGGGAGGGGAGAGAGAGAGTGGGGAAGGGAGGGGAGAGAGAGAGTGGGGGAAGGGAGGGGAGAGAGAGAGTGGGGGAAGGGAGGGGAGAGAGAGAGTGGGGGGAAGGGAGGGGAGAGAGAGTGGGGGAAGGGAGGGGAGAGAGAGAGTGGGGGAAGGGAGGGGAGAGAGAGAGTGGGGAAGGGAGGGGAGAGAGAGAGTGGGGGAAGGGAGGGGAGAGAGAGAGTGGGGGAAGGGAGGGGAGAGAGAGAGTGGGGGAAGGGAGGGGGAGAGAGAGAGTGGGGGAAGGGAGGGGAGAGAGAGAGTGGGGGAAGGGAGGGGAGAGAGAGAGTGGGGGAAGGGAGGGGAGAGAGAGAGTGGGGGAAGGGAGGGGAGAGAGAGAGTGGGGGAAGGGAGGGGAGAGAGAGAGTGGGGGAAGGGAGGGGAGAGAGAGAGTGGGGGAAGGGAGGGGAGAGAGAGAGTGGGGGAAGGGAGGGGAGAGAGAGAGTGGGGGAAGGGAGGGGAGAGAGAGAGTGGGGGAAGGGAGGGGAGAGAGAGAGTGGGGGAAGGGAGGGGAGAGAGAGAGTGGGGGAAGGGAGGGGAGAGAGAGAGTGGGGGAAGGGAGGGGAGAGAGAGAGTGGGGGAAGGGAGGGGAGAGAGAGAGTGGGGAAGGGAGGGGAGAGAGAGAGTGGGGGAAGGGAGGGAGAGAGAGAGTGGGGGAAGGGAGGGGAGAGAGAGAGTGGGGAAGGGAGGGGAGAGAGAGAGTGGGGGAAGGGAGGGGAGAGAGAGAGTGGGGGAAGGGAGGGGAGAGAGAGAGTGGGGAAGGGAGGGAGAGAGAGAGTGGGGGAAGGGAGGGGAGAGAGAGAGTGGGGAAGGGAGGGGAGAGAGAGAGTGGGGGAAGGGAGGGGAGAGAGAGAGTGGGGGAAGGGAGGGGAGAGAGAGAGTGGGGGAAGGGAGGGGAGAGAGAGAGTGGGGGAGGAGGGGGGAGAGAGAGAGTGGGGGAAGGGAGGGGAGAGAGAGAGTGGGGGAAGGGAGGGGAGAGAGAGAGTGGGGGAAGGGAGGGGAGAGAGAGAGTGGGGGAAGGGAGGGGAGAGAGAGAGTGGGGGGAAGGGAGGGGGAGAGAGAGAGTGGGGGAAGGGAGGGGAGAGAGAGAGTGGGGAAGGGAGGGGAGAGAGAGAGTGGGGGAAGGGAGGGGAGAGAGAGAGTGGGGGAAGGGAGGGGAGAGAGAGAGTGGGGGAAGGGAGGGGAGAGAGAGAGTGGGGGAAGGGAGGGGAGAGAGAGAGTGGGGGAAGGGAGGGGAGAGAGAGAGTGGGGGAAGGGAGGGGAGAGAGAGAGTGGGGGAAGGGAGGGGAGAGAGAGAGTGGGGGAAGGGAGGGGAGAGAGAGAGTGGGGGAAGGGAGGGGAGAGAGAGAGTGGGGGAAGGGAGGGGAGAGAGAGAGTGGGGGGAAGGGAGGGGGAGAGAGAGAGTGGGGGAAGGGAGGGAGAGAGAGAGTGGGGGAAGGGAGGGGAGAGAGTGAGTGGGGGAAGGGAGGGGAGAGAGAGAGTGGGGGAAGGGAGGGTGAGAGAGAGTGGGGAAGGGAGGGGAGAGAGAGAGTGGGGGGGAGGGAGGGGAGAGAGAGTGGGGGAAGGGAGGGAGAGAGAGTGGGGAAGGGAGGGGAGAGTGAGTGGGGGAAGGGAGGGGTGAGAGAGTGGGGGAAGGGAGGGGAGAGAGGTGGGGGAAGGGAGGGGAGAGAGAGTGGGGGAGGGAGGGGAGAGAGAGTGGGGGAAGGGAGGGGAGAGAGAGTGGGGGAAGGGAGGGGAGAGAGAGTGGGGGAAGGGAGGGGGGAGAGAGTGGGGGAAGGGAGGGGGGAGAGAGTGGGGGAAGGGAGGGGGAGAGAGTGGGGGAAGGGAGGGGGAGAGAGTGGGGGAAGGGTGGGGGGAGAGAGTGGGGGGAGAGAGTGGGGGAAGGGAGGGGGAGAGAGTGGGGGAAGGGAGGGGGGAGAGAGTGGGGGAAGGGTGGGGGGAGAGGTGGGGAAGGGAGGGGGGGAGAGAGTGGGGGAAGGGAGGGGGGAGAGAGTGGGGGAAGGGAGGGGGGAGAGAGTGGGGGAAGGGAGGGGGGAGAGTGGGGGAGGGAGGGGGGAGTGAGTGGGGGAGGGAGGGGGGTGAGAGTGGGGGTAGGGAGGGGGAGAGAGTGGGGGAAGGGAGGGAGGAGAGAGTGGGGGAAGGGAGGGAGAGAGAGTGGGGGAAGGGAGGGAAGAGAGAGTGGGGGGAGGGAAGAGAGAGTGGGGGGAGGGAAGAGAGAGTGGGGGGAGGGAAGAGAGAGTGGGGGGAGGGAAGAGAGAGTGGGGGGAGGGAAGAGAGAGTGCGGGAGGGAGGAGAGAGTGCGGGAGGGAGGAGAGAGTGCGGGAGGGAGGAGAGAGTGCGGGAGGGAGGAGAGAGTGCGGGAGGGAGGAGAGAGTGCGGGAGGGAAGAGAGAGAGAGAGCGGGAGGGAGGGGAGAGAGAGAGAAAGTGGGAGGGAGGGAGGGAGGGAGGGAAGAGAGAGTGCGGAGGGAAGAGAGAGAGAGAGCGGGAGGGAGGGGAGAGAGAGAGAAAGTGGGAGGGAGGGAGGGAAGAGAGAGAGAGAGGGAGGGAAGAGAGAGTGATGGAGGGAAGGAAGAGAGAGTGAGGGAAGGAAGAGAGAGTGAGGGAGGGAGGAAGAGAGAGAGTGAGGGAGGGAGGGAAGAGAGAGAGTGTGGGAGGGAGGGAGGGAAGAGAGAGAGAGTGTGGGAGGGAGGGAAGAGAGAGAGTGTGGGAGGGAGGGGGGAGGGGTGAGGGAGGGAGGGAGGGGTGAGGGAGGGAGGGAAGAGAGAGTGAGGGAGGGAAGAGAGAGTGAGGGAGGGAGGGAAGAGAAAGTGAGGGAGGGAAGGGAGAGTGAGGGAGGGAAGGGAGAGTGAGGGAGGGAAGGGAGAGTGAGGGAGGGAGGGAAGAGAGAGTGCGAGAGGGAAGAGAGAGAGAGAGCGAGAGGGAAGAGAGAGAGAGCGGGAGGGAGGGGAGAGAGAGAGAGAGCGGGAGGGAGGGGAGAGAGAGAGAGAGAGTGGAGGGAGAGAAGAGAGAGAGAGAGGGAGGGAAGAGAGAGTGAGGGAGGGAGGGAAGAGAGAGTGAGGGAGGGAGGGAAGAGAGAGAGTGTGGGAGGGAGGGAAGAGAGTGAGTGTGGGAGGGAGGGAAGAGAGTGAGGGAGGGCGGGAAGAGAGAGAGAGAGTGAGGGAGGGAGGGAGGAGAGAGTGAGGGAGGGAGGGAAGGGAGAGTGAGGGAGGGAGGGAAGGGAGAGTGAGGGAGGGAGGGAGGGAGGGAGGGAGGGAAGGGTGAGGGAGGGAGGGAGGGAGGGAAGGGAGAGGGAGGGAGGGAAGGGAGAGTGAGGGAGGGAGGGAAGGGAGAGTGAGGGAGGGAGGGAAGGGAGAGTGAGGGAGGGAGGGAAGGGAGAGTGAGGGAGGGAGGGAAGGGAGAGTGAGGGAGGGAGGGAAGGGAGAGTGAGGGAGGGAGGGAGGAGAGAGTGGGGGAAGGGAGGGAAGAGAGAGTGGGGGAAGGGAGGGACGAGAGAGTGGGGGAAGGGAGGGACGAGAGAGTGGGGGAAGGGAGGGACGAGAGAGTGGGGGAAGGGAGGGACGAGAGAGTGGGGGGAGGGAAGAGAGAGTGGGGGGGAAGAGAGAGAGGGAGAGTGGGGGAAGGGAGGAGAGAATGCGGGAGGGAGGAGAGAGTGCGGAGGGAGGAGAGAGTGCGGGAGGGAGGAGAGAGTGCGGGAGGGAGGAGAGAGTGCGGGAGGGAGGAGAGAGTGCGGGAGGGAGGAGAGAGTGCGGGAGGGAGGAGAGAGTGCGGGAGGGAGGAGAGAGTGCGGGAGGGAGGAGAGAGTGCGGGAGGGAGGAGAGAGTGCGGGAGGGAGGAGAGAGTGCGGGAGGGAGGAGAGAGTGCGGGAGGGAGGAGAGAGTGCGGGAGGGAGGAGAGAGTGCGGGAGGGAGGAGAGAGTGCGGGAGGGAGGAGAGAGTGCGGGAGGGAGGAGAGAGTGCGGGAGGGAAGAGAGAGAGAGAGCGGGAGGGAGGGGAGAGAGAGAGAAAGTGGGAGGGAGGGAGGGAGGAAGAGAGAGTGCGGGAGGGAAGAGAGAGAGAGAGCGGGAGGGAGGGGAGAGAGAGAAAGTGGGAGGGAGGGAGGGAAGAGAGAGAGAGAGGGAGGGAAGAGAGAGTGATGGAGGGAAGGAAGAGAGAGTGAGGGAGGGAGGGAAGAGAGAGAGTGTGGGAGGGAGGGAAGAGAGAGAGTGTGGGAGGGAGGGAAGAGAGAGAGTGTGGGAGGGAGGGAAGAGAGAGAGTGTGGGAGGGAGGGGTGAGGGAGGGAGGGAGGGAGGGGTGAGGGAGGGAGGGAGGGAGGGAGGGAAGAGAGAGTGAGGGAGGGAGGGAAGAGAAAGTGAGGGAGGGAAGGGAGAGTGAGGGAGGGAAGGGAGAGTGAGGGAGGGAAGGGAGAGTGAGGGAGGGAGGGAAGGGAGAGTGAGGGAGGGAGGAAGGGAGAGTGAGGGAGGGAGGGAAGAGAGAGTGCGAGAGGGAAGAGAGAGAGAGAGCGGGAGGGAGGAGAGAGAGAGCGGGAGGGAGGGGAGAGAGAGAGAGAGCGGGAGGGAGGGGAGAGAGAGAGAGAGCGGGAGGGAGGGGAGAGAGAGAGAGAGTGGGAGGGGAGAGAAGAGAGAGAGAGAGGGAGGGAAGAGAGAGTGAGGGAGGGAGGGAAGAGAGAGTGAGGGAGGGAGGGAAGAGAGAGAGTGTGGGAGGGAGGGAAGAGAGTGAGTGTGGGAGGGAGGGAAGAGAGTGAGGGAGGGCGGGTAGAGAGAGAGTGAGGGAGGGAGGGAAGAGAGAGTGAGGGAGGGAGGGAAGAGAGAGTGAGGGAGGGAGGGAAGGGAGAGGGAGGGAGGGAAGGGAGAGTGAGGAGGGAGGGAGGGAAGGGAGAGTGAGGAGGGAGGGAAGGGAGAGTGAGGGAGGGAGGGAGGGAGGGAAGGGAGAGTGAGGGAGGGAGGGAAGGGAGAGTGAGGGAGGGAAGGGAGAGTGAGGGAGGGAGGGAAGGGAGAGGGAGGGAGGGAAGGGAGAGGGAGGGAGGGAAGGGAGAGGGAGGGAGGGAGGGAGGGAAGGGAGAGGGAGGGAGGGAGGGAGGGAGGGAGAGGGAGGGAGGGAAGGGAGGAGGGAGGGAGGGAGGGAGGGAAGGGAGAGTGAGGGAGGGAAGGGAGAGTGAGGGAGGGAGGGAGGGAAGGGAGAGTGAGGGAGGGAGGGAAGGGAGAGTGAGGGAGGGAAGGGAGAGTGAGGGAGGGAGGGAGGGAAGGGGTGTGAGTGAGGGAGGGAAGGGAGAGGAGGGAGGGATGGGAGAGTGAGGGAGGGAGGGAAGGGAGAGTGAGGGAGGGAGGGAAGGGAGAGTGAGGGAGGGAGGGAAGGGAGAGTGAGGGAGGGTGGAAGGGAGGTGAGGGAGGGAGGGAAGGAGAGTGAGGGAGGAGGGAAGGGAGAGTGAGGGAGGGTGGGGAGGGGAGGGAAGGGAGAGTGAGGGAGGGAGGGAAGGGAGAGTGAGGGAGGGAGGGAAGGGAGAGTGAGGGAGGGAGGGAAGGGAGAGTGAGGGAGGGAGGGAAGGGAGAGTGAGGAGGGAGGGAAGGGAGAGTGAGGGAGGGAGGGAAGGGAGAGTGAGGGAGGGAGGGAAGGAGAGTGAGGGAGGGTTGGGAGGGAAGGGAGAGTGAGGGAGGGAGGGAAGGGAGAGTGAGGGAGGGAGGGAAGGGAGAGTGAGGGAGGGAGGGAAGGGAGAGTGAGGGAGGGAAGGGAGAGTGAGGGTGGGAGGGAAGAGTGAGGGAGGGTGGGAAGAGTGAGGGAGGGAGGGAAGAGTGAGGGAGGGAGGGAGGGAGTGAGGGAGGGAGGGGTGTGAGTGAGGGAGGGTGGGAAGAGTGAGGGTGGGAGGGAAGAGTGAGGGTGGGAGGGAAGAGTGAGGGAGGGAGGGAAGAGTGAGGGAGGGAGGGAAGAGTGAGGGAGGGAGGGAAGAGTGAGGGAAGAGTGAGGGAGGGAAGAGTGAGGGAGGGAGGGAAGAGTGAGGGAGGGAGGGAAGAGTGAGGGAGGGAGGGAAGAGTGAGGGAGGGAGGGAAGAGGGAGGGAAGAGTGAGGGAGGGAGGGAAGAGTGAGGGAGGGAGGGAAGAGGGAGGGAGGGAGGGAAGAGGGAGTGAGTGAGGGAGGGAAGAGGGAGTGAGTCAGGGAGGGAAGAGGGAGTGAGTGAGGGAGGGAAGAGAGTGATGGAGAGAAGAGAGAGTGAGGGAGAGAAGAGAGAGTGAGGGAGGGAAGAGAGTGAGGGAGGGAAGAGAGTGAGGGAGGGAAGAGAGTGAGGGAGGGAAGAGAGTGAGGGAGGGAAGAGAGTGAGGGAGGGAAGAGAGAGTGAGGGAGGGAAGAGAGAGTGAGGGAGGGAAGAGAGAGTGAGGGAGAGAGGAGGAGAGAGAGTGAGGGAGGGAAGAGAGAGTGAGGGAGGGAAGAGAGAGTGAGGGAGGGAAGAGAGAGTGAGGGAGGGAAGAGAGAGTGAGGGAGGGAAGAGTGAGTGAGGGAGGGAGGGAGGGAGGGAAGAGTGAGGGAGGGAGGGAAGAGTGAGGGAGGGAGGGAGGGAAGAGAGAGGGAGGGAGGGAGGGAAGAGAGAGTGAGGGAGGGAAGAGAGAGTGAGGGAGGGAGGGAAGAGAGAGTGAGGGAGGGAGGGAAGAGAGAGTGAGGGAGGGAGGGAAGAGAGAGTGAGGGAGGGAAGAGAGAGTGAGGGAGGGAAGTAACTTGGGCCCGTTTAAAAGCCCTATCTGTTTAAGAGTTAAGGAGTACAGCTAGGTACTTAGAGATAAATATACAAACAAAAACTAGGAAACCCGAAATCCTAAAACTTGTGGCCAACCATTTAAAAATTGACATTGAAGAGCCAGAGACAGGCTTAGAGTCGGAAGCAGACAGAGTAACATTAGCTAAGATACAGCTAGAACAGAGGAGACTAGAATTAGAATTCTAGAAGGAGAAGAGAGAATTCCAGGAAAGGGAGAAATAAAGAGCTTTCCAGAGAGAGAAAGAGGAGAAAGAGTCTCAGGAAAGGGAAAAAGAGTTTTCCAAAGGGAGTTAAGGCAGTTCGAGCTAACGAGAGAAAATCTAAATGCACCAGGGATGGCAACACCAGTGAGGAAATGACCCCGAGCTTAGGACCAAGTTCTGAGCTATTAAAGTTCTCCCAGTTAATACCAAAGTTCAATGAAGGGGATATAGAAGCATTTTTCATCTCTTAAGCGTGCAAAACAGTTGAAGTGGCCAGTAGACAGCTGGATACTGTTATTGCAGAACAAACTAACAGGAAATGCCCATGAGATTTATTCACTGACGCCTGATGGGAGTTCATCAGATTATGAGAAAACTAAAAATGCAATCCGGAGAGAGAGTGGGGGAAGGGAGGGAAGAGAGAGTGGGGGAAGGGAGGGAAGAGAGAGTGGGGGAAGGGAGGGAAGAGAGAGTGGGGGAAGGGAGGGAAGAGAGAGTGGGGGAAGGGAGGGAAGAGAGAGTGGGGGAAGGGAGGGAAGAGAGAGTGGGGGAAGGGAGGGAAGAGAGAGTGGGGGAAGGGAGGGAAGAGAGAGTGGGGGAAGGGAGGGAAGAGAGAGTGGGGGAAGGGAGGGAAGAGAGAGTGGGGGAAGGGAGGGAAGAGAGAGTGGGGGAAGGGAGGGAAGAGAGAGTGGGGGAAGGGAGGGAAGAGAGAGTGGGGGAAGGGAGGGAAGAGAGAGTGGGGGAAGGGAGGGAAGAGAGAGTGGGGGATGGGAGGGAAGAGAGAGTGGGGGATGGGAGGGAAGAGAGAGTGGGGGAAGGGAGGGAAGGGAGGGAAGAGAGAGTGGGGGAAGGGAGGGAAGAGAGAGTGGGGGAAGGGAGGGAAGAGAGAGTGGGGGAAGGGAGGGAAGAGAGAGTGGGGGAAGGGAGGGAAGAGAGAGTGGGGGAAGGGAGGGAAGAGAGAGTGGGGGAAGGGAGGGAAGAGAGAGTGGGGGAAGGGAGGGAAGAGAGAGTGGGGGAAGGGAGGGAAGAGAGAGTGGGGGAAGGGAGGGAAGAGAGAGTGGGGGAAGGGAGGGAAGAGAGAGTGGGGGAAGGGAGGGAAGAGTGCGGGAGGGAAGAGAGAGAGAGAGTGCGGGAGGGAAGAGAGAGAGAGAGTGCGGGAGGGAAGAGAGAGAGAGAGTGCGGGAGGGAAGAGAGAGAGAGAGGGCGGGAGGGTACAGAGAGAGAGCAGGAGGGAGGGAAGAGAGAGAGCGGGAGGGAGGGAAGAGAGAGAGCGGGAGGGAGGGAAGAGAGAGAGCGGGAGGGAGGGAAGAGAGAGAGCGGGAGGGAGGGAAGAGAGAGAGCGGGAGGGAGGGAAGAGAGAGAGCGGGAGGGAGGGAAGAGAGAGAGCGGGAGGGAGGGAAGAGAGAGAGAGCGGGAGGGAGGGAGGGAAGAGAGAGAGAGAGAGAGGGAGGGAGGGAAGAGAGTGGGAGGGAGGGAAGAGAGTGGGAGGGAGGGAAGAGAGTGGGAGGGAGGGAAGAGAGTGGGAGGGAGGGAAGAGAGTGGGAGGGAGGGAAGAGAGTGGGAGGGAGGGAAGAGAGTGGGAGGGAGGGAAGAGAGTGGGAGGGAGGGAGGGAAGAGAGAGTGAGGGAAGGAGGGAAGAGAGAGTGAGGGAGGGAGGCAAGAGAGAGTGAGGGAGGGAGGGAAGAGAGTGAGGGAGGGAGGGAAGAGAGAGAGGGAGGGAGGGAGGGAAGAGAGAATGAGGGAGGGAGGGAAGAGAGAATGAGGGAGGGAGGGAAGAGAGAGTGAGGGAGGGAGGGAAGAGAGAGTGAGGGAGGGAGGGAAGAGAGAGTGAGGGAGGGAGGGAAGAGAGAGTGAGGGAGGGAGGGAAGAGAGAGTGAGGGAGGGAGGGAGGGAAGAGAGAGTGAGGGAGGGAGGGAAGAGAGAGAGGGAGGGAGGGAGGAGGGAGGAGGGAGGGAGGAGGGAGGGAGGGAGGGAAGAGGGAGGGAGGGAGGGAAGAGGGAGGGAGGGAGGGGTGAGGGAGGGAGGGAAGAGAGAGTGAGGGAGGGAGGGAAGAGAGTGAGGGAGGGAGGGAAGAGAGTGAGGGAGGGAGGGAAGAGAGAGTGAGGGAGGGAAGAGAGAGTGAGGGAGGGAAGAGAGAGTGAGGGAGGGAAGAGAGAGTGAGGGAGGGAAGAGAGAGTGAGGGAGGGAAGTAACTTGGGCCCGTTTAAAAGCCCTATCCGTTGAAGAGTTAAGGAGTACAGCTAGGCACTTACAGATAAATATACAAACAAAAACTAGGAAACCCGCAATCCTAAAACTTGTGGCCAACCATTTAAAAATTGACATTGAAGAGCCAGAGACAGGCTTAGAGTCGGAAGCAGACAGAGTAACATTAGCTAAGATACAGCTAGAACAGAGGAGACT